>NW_028274817.1:112646216-112955067 GCF_037043125.1 Eumetopias jubatus
ATGATCACAAGGGTGGTTCTCTTAAGGTGAGTCTCATCCACTATGCTCAGGTCATTCTGACCCCAGTGATTTCCCCAAACGTGGGAAACTGGACTGCAACTTCTGTTGGTGAGGGACTGCATTCCCAGTGGGGGAGGGGGTGATACGAAGCATATATGAAATGCCCATTGGGCTTAGACCTCATAAGGCAATCAAGATCTAGGAGAAAAGCTTAAGAATCAAATCAATGTGTAACTTTTTTTTAAGATTTTATTTATTTATTTTGACAGAGGGAGAAAGAGAGAGAGCACATAAGCAGGGAGAGTGGGAGAGGGAGAAGCAGGCTCCCCACTGAGCAGGGAGCCCGATGTGGGACTTGATCCAAGGACCCCAGGATCATGACCCAAGCTGAAGACAGACGCTTAACCAACTGAGCCACCCAGGTGCCCCAGTGTGTAAATTTGTAGTGTTTGTAGGAAGAGGTGAGCATTAGTTATTCCTCGGCCCTGCTCAGAGCTTAAATCAGACTGTCAGATCTTACATGTTTTCATTTAAAGTTCATGCCATTTGGGAAAATGTCATTTTAGAAATGCGAGTCCAGTACCTCATTTTAAACTATTAAAACCTCTATCCCTATCCTCCAGGCACTAAGTTTAACCACAAACAGTGTGGAAAGAACAGAAATGTCAGCCTCAAAAGACCCAAGAGGGAAAACCACACCAGAATAAAATACCATATGAAAGTGGATGGTTGGCAAGGCAGTGTAGTTTAGTGGCTAAAACCATGGGCCTGGGAGCCAGATTGCCCACATTTAAGTGCCAGGTCTAGTTATGTCCTTGGGCAAATTGTTCAACTTCTCTGTGCCTCAGTTTCTTCCTCTATAAAACGGGAAGATGATGATAATAATAGTTCTCACCATGGGGCGCCTGGGTGGCTCAGTCGGTTGAGCGTCTGCTTTCAGCTCAGGTCATGATCCCAGGGTCCTGGGATCAAGCCCCACATCAGGCTCTCTGCTCAGCGGAGAGCCTGCTTTTCCCTCTCCCAATGCCTGCCGCTCTGCCTACATGTGCTCTCTCTCTCTGTCAAATAAATAAATAAAATCTTTTAAAAAATAATAATAATAGTTCTACCTGTTGGTCTATGTAAGTGACTATTCGTGAGATGCTTAGCAGAGTACCTGGCCCATGGTAAGGATTTTACAGGGATTAGCTGTTATTGAGCAGGCTCAATTCTGGGGGGTATGAATATGAAGCAGTTTATTTTTCTCCAGTCACTACTTTGAACCATGTATTTTTTTTATGTATAAGTGACATATAATATCCCATTAGTTTCAGGTATACATTATAGTGATTTGATATTTTTATACATGTGAAATGATCACCCCAATAAGTCTAGTTACCATCTGTCACCATACGGTTATTACAATATTACTGACTATGACATATATATATAGTTCCTATGTTGTACATGACATCCCCATAATTTATTTTATAACTGGAAGTTTATACCTCTTAATCCCCTTCACCTGTTTCACCTAAGAACCATGTTTTTATGGCAAATTTGCCCTTCATGTCCCTTCACATCTTGCCCAGTTTTTCTGACTTTTAGGTCTTTTTCAGCTATTAAAAATCAATCCAGTTTAAAACTCAAACGTTACCTTTTCTTTAAATCTCATTTCCCCCACCTGCTTGCCACCATCATCACCTGCCAGGCTTGTGGCTCAAGGCACCTGACCAAGGGGTGTGGTCGGCCCTGTCAAATTTTCTCCTCCAGTTCCTCGGAGAGCAAGGTCCGTTCCGTCACCAAACCCAACTCCCCTGACCATGGGGGCTCGTAGGAGATAGAGGGGAGAAGGGGCCGTCAGCTCTTCTCTTAACAACCCATGAACATCAGCCCGCCTTCCGCATGCTCTTCTCCCTACCCCCTCACCTTGGCTGTAGTTGACCTCTGTTGAATGACAGGTCTAAATCCTCCTTCCAGCTCCCATCCCCAGAGCCACCACCCACAGTCTGTAGCTGTCACTTCTCCAACAGAAGACCTCCTAAGTGGACGCAACAGGAAAAATCTCTCTCAAGGTACTTCACCCATTTGTCAACAACACAGCAAAAACAAGCCAGATTCTCCCAAGGTTAATTTAATAAAAGTTAGAGTTCCAATAACTCAAAGAGCCACTCCAGCATCCTGAAAGAATGTTTCCATGTTTACTGCCTGGATCTGAATAACAGTTTCACTGGTTCGAATAGTGTGTGATCTTGAAGTTACTCTCTCTGTGCCTTGGTCTCCTCATCCAGAGTAGGGGAATAATAATGAGTTGTTATGAAAATTAATGTAGGGTTAGATGAGTTAATGCATGTATGGTGCTTAAAGCAGTTCTGGCTCAAAGAAACTGATCAATAAATGTTAACTGCTATTATTACACACCAGGCATTGTGCATACATTATCTCTTTTAATCCTCACATTGACTCGATGAGTGATGTCTTAGTTTGGGTTTCCCCAAAAGCAGCCCCTGAGACAGTGATGTGAGTGTAAGTAGTGTTATTTGAGAGTCGATCCCAAGAAACACCAGAAGATGAGTGGGCTTAGTGAGACAGGGAAGAGAAGGAAGCCAATAATAGGTGTGTTAGCAAGCCACTTACTGCTGTGGGCGATTGGAGCTCAGCAGGATTTGCTGGGGACTGCTGGGAGATGATGTAGAACCTTCTCCCCTTCCAGGAAGCTGGGGTGTTTCTCCACCATATTGAAAGCTCTTCCAAGCATTAGCTCCCCAGCATTTCTAGTTCTCCTTCTGTGCAGGCAGAGTGTGATCCCTCAGCCTGGGGAAAAAAAACTTTGGGAAGAGAATCCTAAGCGATCACAATAAGTGTCCTTGGGCAGGTGGAAGTGAGTGCTGGGGTAACAACAGTATGTCCTCCAGCCAAGAGTATTATCATGCCCATTTTACAGAATGCACTTTTATGCCCATTTTACAGAACATTTTTCTCAGAATTGTAGTCATCTTAAGAATGTTCTCCAACCACAGGCTGGTAGCAGAAATAGGGGAGAATAATATGGGCTCTCCACATTTGATGAGACATCTTGGAAAGATTTAAACCTTTGAGGAAGAAGCCTGAAACTTGGCTACTTTGAGGATCCTCTGAGATAGCAGTTTCTTCTAGAAGCCTCCTCAAAACCACCGCCCCTTCCCCACCCCATTTTCAATCCTCTAGGGTGGTTGTGGATTCCTTGGTCATCCTTAGTCTAGTCTGCCCAGATCATCTGAGATCAGCGGTATCCAGGGAGCTAGAGTGTGGCAGTGCTAATAGATGTTGTTACTGACATAGAAGGTCTTTTTATGGGGCGCCTGGGTGGTTCAGTCATTAAGCGTCTGCCTTTGGCTCAGGTCATGATCCCAGGGTCCTGATATCCAGTGCCGCATCGGGCTCCCTGCTCCGCGGGAGGTCTGCTTCTCCCTCTCCCCCTGCCCCTGCTTGTGTTCCCTCTCTCGCTGTGTCTCTCTCTGTCAAATAAATAAATAAAATCTTTTAAAAAAAAGGTCTTTTTGGGGCGCCTGGGTGGCTCAGTTGGTTAAGCGACTGCCTTCGGCTCAGGTCATGATCTCAGGGTCCTGGGATCGAGCCCCGCATCGGGCTCCCTGCTCAGCAGGAAGCCTGCTTCTCCCTCTCCCACTCCCCCTGCTTGTGTTCCCTCTCTTGCTGTTTCTCTCTCTGTCAAATAAATAAATAAAATCTTAAAAAAAAAAGGTCTTTTTATTTCAAGAGGATATCTAATAAGATAATGGAGATGTGCTGTCTTTGGCTTTGTAAGAAGTGAGCCAGCTAATTTTATAGATAGCGACAGGAAAATCTTGAGAATTCGGACACACAATGAAGAATTATTCTAGCATCTTTCTATCCTATTTTATTCTAGCATCTAGCATGGAAAGATGCTAGAATATCCTAAATAATTTAATAGTTTTACACATTCCAAACTTGATGATTTTAGATATAAAGGCAGTTCCCAACATCTAGTTCCCTGTCCTCCCCAACACAATGCACAAAATTATGAAAGAGACTTAAAGCCAGAAGAGTATGTCAGAAACACTTGTTGCCTCAGATACCTCTTTCTGCTAAACATACATAATTCTACACAACTTTTAAATATCAATAAATTATTTTTTTCTTATGTTAGTGTCTTAATCCAGATGAAACCATATTTCCCTAGCTAAACAACAGTCTATTCATCTTCCTTTAGAAATAATATTAATCAGGGACACCTGGATGGCTCGGTTAGTTGGGCATCCAACTCTTGATTTCAACTTGGGTCATGATCTTGGGGTTGTGGGATCAAGCCCCGTGTTGGGCTCCATGCTGAGTGTGGAGCCTGCTTGGGATTCTCTCTCTCCCCCTGCCCCCTGGCTTGCCCACTCTCTCTCCCTCTCTAAGAAAGAAAGAAAGAAAGAAGAAAGAAAGAAAGAAAGAAAGAAAGAAAGAAAGAAAGAAAGAAAGAAAGAAAGAAAGAAAGAAAGAAAGAAAAAAGAAAAGAAAACCAACATTTATTGAGTGCTTACTTTGTGCCGGGCATTGTGCTGAGCATTTTACATGGATTATCTCATTTAATCTTCACAATATCCATGTGAAGTCATGTAGTGGTTTTAAGATATCCTCACTAACTTTTCCCCCTACTCCCCCCTCTCAAAACGTAAAGGTAACTTCCCCTCCTTTTGTGTGTGGACTGCACTTATTCACTCCTAACAAATAAAATATGGCAGAAGTGATGGTCATAGAGAGTCATGACCTGAGACCAGGTCAAAAAAGGTTTTGCAGCTTCTTCCTTGTTCTCTTGGATCACTCGCTATGGGGAAAGCCCCACATGTTGTGGGGACACTCTCAAGACTCTCTATGGAGAAAGCATAGGGTGAGGAACATAAGCCTCCCATCAACAGCCAGCAAGAAACTGCCAATAGCCATGTGAGTGTGCCATCTCCTGAAAGCATTTCCTCCAGCCCCAGTCAAGCCTTCAGGTAACCGCAACCTCGAGAGATCCTGAGCCAGAACCAGCCGGCTAAGCCACTCCTGAATTCCTGACCCACAGAAACTATGAGATAACAAATGTTTCTTGTTTTAAGCCACTAAGTGTTAGGGTAATTTGTTACACAACAATGGGTAACTCATGCAAGTGGATCCTATCTCCATTTTTAGATCTGGTTTTAGTAACTTGGCCAAGCTTCCTCAGTCAGTAAGCAGTGGAACCAATATGCAGACCAGACGACTGGCTCCAGAAGCCTAATCCTTAACCACTAAGCTCTACCCTCTAAGCAGTAGAAACCATTTACGTAATGGTGCTATGTGCCAGGAACTTTCCTTACACTATCTCGTTTACGCCCACAGAAGCTCTGCAGGAAAAACTTTTTCCTGACTTTCAAAGGCATCAAGGCAAAGTTACTATTTTATCATGGGAATTGATAAAGATGTGCCTGAAGGTATGCAAGGGAAGCAGCACTGTTGTCCACCTCATTTTCGTCCTTTGCTTACTTCGCCTCAAATGTGAGGCGACTTGACAAGCGCCTTACTAATATCCCTCCCTCAAAAAGTTTTGAAAGTTTAAAATGACCGCGGGGCACCTGGGTGGCTTGGTTGGTTAAGCTTCTGCCTTCGGCTCAGGTCATGATCCCGGGGTCCTGGGATCGAGCCCCTCATCGGGCTCCCTGCTCCGCGGAGAGTCTGTCTCTCCCTCTGCCCCACCCCCACTCGTGCTCTCTCTCTCTCTCTCTCTCTCTCTCTCTCTTCACTCTCTCTCTCTCACTTGCTCTCTCTCCCAAATAAACAAAATCTTTAAAAATAAAATAAAATAAAATGACCGCAAATGATGCCCTTTCCTTGAATATATGCAGATAGACTAAGATGTAATATACAGTATATATTATTTATCTCAAATTTTTAATTAAAAATGGAAAAATTAAAAACACACACACGGCATTTAATTTGTAAAGAAAACAAATGAGTTCATAGAGTCTAAGTATTAAAAAGTAATAAAATGGTTGTGCCTTTCGTTTCCTAGCTTTAATATCAGACCTGATTCAGTGCAATTTTACAGACTTCTTATAAGGTACCTTGGAATTCTGGGCTAGTTATATAAAAACACACACAGTAGAAAACATATTGACCTTGCTTCTTCTCAAATCCATAAAACAATTCTCACTCTCTTAAAATGTTCTAATACAATAATGAGTCATTATCAAACATTGGTCTTCTGTGTGTAATTTTATTTGGTATCTACATGACATAAAGCAGAGACTGGGTCAAGAGCAATAGCTACTGTCCTTGGAAAAGTGGGAAAATCTTCCAACAGGCCTCAGGTATCCAGTTTTGTCACCTTTATTGCTCAATGTACAATATTAATGGTTTTGCATTGAAAATAAACATTATGTCTTATTCATTTTTGTTTTGCCAGTGCCTAGGACAGGACCTGAAGCTCAAAAAGCATTTGCTCAATGAAATCAGTGAACGGGTCAGTGAGTTCCTACATCATTTTGTGCCGTGTTGATGCACAATAGAGGAAAATTAAGGATTTAGACAGCTACCTGAAGAACAGAAGAAGGATGAACACAAAAGTGGCTAGGTAAATTGAAGCTATACCATTTGGAGGAGGCAGGTTGGAATAAAACATTGTAGACACTGTGGAGTGAACCTGATCTACCTGTACAATTGTCTCAAGTCTTGATTTCATTTCTCTAAAAGAAATTCTTGACCAGCTTTACAGATATAAATCCAATATGGTTTCCAACATGCTCAAGGAAATGAAAAGGTACAATGAAAAGAAAATGAAAAATGATAGCCTTTTCACTATCAAGGGACTCAATTATCCAGTTCAAAATGCATAAGTTTTGATTACATTCTCAAGCAAAGGCAAAGCTATGATCTGAAGCACATTAAATAATATGCATCACAGAGCACAATCTTTACGGAGTTTGTTTCTCCAGCAACTTCTCTCTAAATTCTCATAGATTTCATTTTTAATACAGTGACAAAAGATCAAGTCCACCTGATTTTATATATTTGTTAAATACAAGATAGATTGAAATAAGAAGAAAATTGTCCACATTTTTAAGGAAAACTCAAAATATGCTGATGACTGTAAATTACTTTGTAATATATAAAAAAAAGATGGATTTGTGGGGGAATAGAGGGATGGATGCATAGATAGATATGAGATGAAGCAATTTAAAATGCTAATTGTAGAATCTGGGTGATGGGTATGTGGATGTTCACAGTGTAATTCTTTCAACTTTTAGTATCTTGAACATTTTGATAAAAATGTCAGGGAAGGGGTGCCTGGGTGGCTCATTCGGTTAAGTGTTTGACTCTTGGTTTTGGCTCAGGTCATGATCTCAGGGTCCTGGGATCAAACCCCAAGTCGGGCTTTGTGCTGGGCACAGAGTCTGCTTGTGCCTCTCCCTCTGCCCCTCTCCCTCCTTGCTCTCTCTCTCACTCTCTAAAATAAATAAAATTTTTTAAAAAAATGTCAGGGAAAATGCTACTTTGATAGAAATATGTATGTTGCTTTACAATTTCAAGTTCAGGATTCCACTCAAAGTTATGACCAAATCACTGCTAACCAGCCCTGGTATTCCAGCTTAATTAGGACCACTTACAAACACACACACACACACACACACACACACACACACACACACACACACACACAAATCATTAACTTGCATTGCCATGATAACCCCAAAATAGAGACCACTTATTATTTTACATGTCTGTAGGATTTTCAGCTGAATCTACCCATCACCTGCACCACAGAACCTTCCAAAAATTGACTTAAAGCTGCCCCAGGCAAAAAAATATATATATATATTTCCATTTATTTTATTTCTTATATTTAGGGCTATGCCTGCCTGTGTGTTAGTCTGTTCTCCAAACCAGACAGAAGTAAGAATTATATGGAAGAATAAACCTAGCTGGATACACCCCATCCTAGAAAGTTGCTCAGCATATACCTTCAGTGTACCAGAAAGGCAATCTTCCATGCATAAGTTATTTTATTTTTTTTAAGATTTTTATTTATTTATTTAACAGAGAGAGAGAGAGAGAGAGAGAGAGAGCACAAGTAGGCAGAACGGCAGACAGAGGGAGAGGGAGAAGCAGGCTCTCCGCTGAGCAGGGAGCCCAATGCGGGGCTCGATCCCAGGACCCTGGGATCATGACCTGAGCCGAAGGCAACCGCTTAACCGACTGAGCCACCCAGGACCCCTTCCATACATAAGTTATTTTAAAGAATGTTAGCTACTGAGGGGTGCCTGGCTGGCTCAGTCAGTAGCGCATGTGACTCTTGATCTCAGGGTTGTGAGTTCAAGCCCCATGTTGGGCATAGACCTTACCTAAAATAAAAATTAAAAAAAAAAAGAACGTTAGCTTCTGAGATATTATAGCTACCAAGTCTAGAGGAGGCCGTTGGGAAAAAAAAAAATCATGAAGACAAATAGAGGGGAACCTGGCTGGCTCAGTTGGTAGAGTGTGCAATTCTTGATCTCGGGGTTGTGGGTTTGAGCCCTAAGTTGGGTGTAGAGATTACTCTAAAATCTCAACAACAACAAAAAAAGACAAATAGAAAAAAAATCTTTAAATGTGGGAAGTTGGGCGTATGAAGAAAGATCATAACTAATTACTACAGCAAACTGTAACTCTCATCCCACGTGTTCTTCTGACAACATGACTTTGACACTCTTCCCATAGACGAAGCAGGTGTCTGTCCCTTCCCCTTGGATCTTGGCTGGCTTGTAATCGTGATGAAAAGGACATTGTGTGATTTCCAAGGCCAGGTTACAAAAGGCAATATAGCTTCTGCTTGGTTCTTTTGGGGAGTTCATTGTTTTTATCCAGCTACACTGTTGTGAGAAAGCCCAAGCCATCCTACTGAGATGGAGAGGAACAAACACCCAGTTTCAGCTTACCATGTATGTGAGTGGGTCACGTTTGGAAAGTGTATCCTCCAGCCCTAGAAGAGCCACCCAGTTGATTCTGCCTATAATGGAGACAACCAGGCCACACCAAGCCCTGCTCACACTGAGATTGATAATCAAAATAAATAAACGGAAGCCACCGCATCTGGGGGTAGTTTGTTACGCAGCAACTGGAGGCAGAGATTGCAACCAACTGACATCTATCAATAATCCAACTATTTCACTTAAACCAATTTTGTTAG
The DNA here is from genome assembly GCF_037043125.1 of Eumetopias jubatus. Taxonomy (NCBI): domain Eukaryota; kingdom Metazoa; phylum Chordata; class Mammalia; order Carnivora; family Otariidae; genus Eumetopias; species Eumetopias jubatus. Next base: position 112,655,386 of record NW_028274817.1, read on the forward strand.
TCTCTCACATATGAAACCTTTTTTTCATGAAAATTGCTAGCAACTGGCCAGGTTGGCTTGAGTTCATCCATCCAACAAAGACTAATGAGAGCCTGTGATATAGAAAACACTGTACTTATCACAGTGGGGATACATAAATGCAGCAGCCAATCATCATAAGCTATATTTTCCTTATTATTTCTCCTCCAAACTGCTAATAAACACAGACATAATCAAAAAGTAATTGTGAGAAAGGAAAGAAAAGGCTGTTACTTTACTGATTTATAAGCAAGGCAATCAATTCCCGAAAACATCGCATAGCCTAACCAGATAAAAACAAAACCGAAGTTTATTTTCTAACTAATCAATTTCACTAGTGTAAAAGATAAAACTTCAAGACTTTGTGGATAGGCGATTTCAATGTGTCTTGTTGTCTGTTTGCTGGCTTCCAAGCAGAAGTACCTACAGCAACACATCAATTAAACGGTTGCAACATTTCAGTCCCTTTGGAAACTTTATCTATAATGAGTGCATTTACACAAGGTCAGATCAAGAAACTATACTCTTGTTAGGGGCCCCAACCTCCCTTTTCTGCTCCTTTTTCCAGGCTCCACATCATCCCAGATTCAGTACCCTGTGTATTCTCCTATCCTCTGCCTTTCAAAAGTAGTACTGGGAAAAACACCTACTTAAAAACGCACACAGTTAGGGGCACCTGGGTGGCTCAGTCAGTTAAGCATCTGCCTTCAGCTTAGGTCACGAACTTAGGGTCCTGGGATCAAGCCCGGCATTGGGCTCCCTGCTCAGCATAGCGTCTGCTTCTCCCTCTGCCTCTGCCTGCCACTCACCCTGCTTGTGCTCTCTCTCTCTGACAAATAAATAAATAAAATCTTAAAAAAGGGGCGCCTGGGTAGCTCAGTCGTTAAGCAACTGCCTTCGGCTCAGGTCAGGATCCCCGGGCCCTGGGATCGAGCCCCTCATCAGGCTCCCTGCTCCACGGGAAGCCTGCTTCTCCCTCTCCCACTCCCCCTGCTTGTGTTCCCTCTCTCACTGTGTCTCTCTCTGTGTCAAATAAATAAAATCTTTAATAAATAAATAAATAAATAAATAAATAAATAAAAGCTTAAAAAAATAAAAAATAAATACATAAACTTTGGGAAAAAACCTCTTTGTGAGTTGAAGCCTTTCCTCCTTCTTCTCTTTCACACATGCACACATTTATATATACTAAGCATTAAGCAAAGGTTATAACCCTTGCAAGTTTAGATAATATGAATTAAATTTTTTCATTCATTCATTAAGTTGCAACAAATTTCTATAGACTGGGAGAATGTACAACGAAGGAAAACTGTGTGCAGGTCCACCCCTGTGGCACCGCGCTCACATGACACACACGTGCCCTCAGCCCTCTATGAGCTCCTCAGCTCACTAGCTGGACAAGCAACTTCACCTCTTTAAGTCTGCCTTTCATCTATGTTTTTTAAAGATTTGTTCATTTATTTGACAGAGAGAGAGGGAGTGTGAGCTGGGGAAGAGGCAGAGGGAGAGAAATCTTCAAGCAGACTCCCCACTGAGTGCAGAGCCTGAGGTGGGGCTTGATCCCAGGACCGTGAGATCATGACCTGAGCCGAAACCAAGAGTCAGATGCTTAACTGACTAAGCCACCCAGGCGCCCCTAAGTCTTGCTTTCCTCATAATTTCACCTTCCTCAGATTAGTTACAGCTCAGAAAGTATCAGGTTTTGGGGCACCTGACCAGCCCAGTCGGTGGAGCATGTGACTCTTGATCTCAGGGCCATAAGTTCGAGCCCCAGGTTGGGTGTAGAGATAACTGAAAAATAAATAAACCTAAAAAGAAAAGTGTCAGGCTCTATTACCATAATGTGACCGCTGCTGAAATGACAGCAAGCAGGCCTGTATTAACTCAGCAACTGAAAGGTTTCTTTGCCTCTATTTCAGATTAAATATGTCAAATTAGGGAAAAGAATTAGTCATAGTTAAACAATTGGAGGGAGCAGTGGTGCCAAGCTGACACCATTTGGGAAATCCTATCTGTATTTAATGTTTAATTTCTTTCTTTTTTTTTTCTTTGCATTTTGTCTGTTAAAAGCATCCAGTTGCAGTAGCGTCTGTTACTCAAATACCTAAGTCATAAAAATGTGCAAATCATGGGCAAAAAACCCTGACCTCACACCTTCTTTCCAGTTTTCTGTACTTTGCTTCTTTTGTAACCCACATAAAAGTCAGCACCCCGCATAATCCAGTCTACACACTGAGTGACGTTCAAAGCAGCACAGCCCAGCCTCCAAAAGTAACTAAACTTCACTGGAGTCCCTGAGAACATGACAAGTCGGGCCCAATTTGCAACCCTCACCATACTTCTAATCCAGTTTTCTCCTCCCTATCATTTGCGATCTCTCTCCCATCATGCAAGTACCATGGATTCTTTCTTTCTTTTTTTTTTAATATTTTATTTATTTATTTGAGAAAGAGCAAGAGAGAGAGAGAGAGAGAGATAGTGAGAGAGAGAGAGCACAAGCAGCGGGGAGAGGGAGAAGCAGACTTCCCGCTGAGCTGGGAGCCTGACACAAGGCTGGATCCCAGGACCAGAGATCACCACCCGAGCCGAAGGCAGACGTTTAACTGAGCCACCCAGGTGCTCCCCCGTGGATTATTTCAATCCCTCATTCTCCACTTCAAAAAAATTTTTTAAGTAAGCTCTATGCCCAATGTGGGGCTTGAACTCATGACCCCGAGATCAAGAGTCACATGCTCTACCGACTGAGCCAGCCAGGTGCCCAAGACCTGGCTCTCTCTGCCACAGCCACCTGGTCCCTATAGCTGGGCTTCAGTGTACTTCATGTCCCCTCCCTCCTGCCTCTTCTCATCACAGAAATGCTCACACCACTTCCCATGAGACCCAGTGGTCAGTGCATGTAGTTACAGCACTGTATCCCTTCAAGAGAGGTAGATCTTCCCCCACTGTACTTCCTAGTGCGGCCACAACAAAGTACCATAAACTGAGAGGCTTAAACAAGAGAAATTTATCATCTGACAGCTCTGGAGGCTAGAAGTCTGAGATCCTTCTGATCTCAGGATGGTTCTTTCTGAGAGCTGAGAAGGAGAATCTGTTCCATACCTCTTCCCTAGCTTCTGGTGGGTTGCTGGCAATCTTTGGCTTTCCTTAGTTTGTAGATGCATCACCCCAATCTTTGCCTTCATTTTCACATGGCATTCTCCCTGTGTCCAAATTTCCCCTTTTTAGAAAGACACTAGTCATAGTGGATTTGGGGCCCACCATACTCCACCATGATCTCATCTTAACTAATTCTATCTGCAATGACCCTATTTCCAAATAAGGTCACATTCTGAGGTACTGTGGGTTAAGACTTCAACATATGAAGGGGGGGGGGAGTAGATACAGTTCACTGGAAATTTAGCCAGACTGAGGTGGAAGGTAAACTGTGGGGCCTTGGAAGGCTGGGTACAAGGGGGGCAAACAGGTTTAGAGAGTCTGGGACCTGGCCCAGTTCCTGTTTAGAGCAACACGGATTATGGAGAGCCAGAGGTACAAATGTAGTCAGAGTCACTGGAGACTCCACTGGAAAGATCAAATACAGACATTTGTTCCAAAGGCCAGAGACTGACAGGATCTAGATTGTCTTGAAAGCTGAGAGTTATGAATCAGAGGGGACTGAGCTGAGATGAAAAGCCCGTCAGGGATAAGTGAGAGGGATCCAGGACCATCTCTGTGGTTGCTCTAAGGTAACCATCTCTATAAAGGCAGCGGAGTGGTTAAGAGAATAGACTTTGGCTTAATTTCAAATTCTGGTTCAGCCACTTCCCAGCGGACCTTGGGCAAGTTTCTTAAGCATTTCATGCCTCAGTTTACTCACCTACAAAATAGGGAATACTAATCATACTTACTCTCTGGGAGTTGTTGAGAGGATTAAGCAAATTAGCACGCGTGAAGGATTTAGAGCAGTCCCTGGCATGCAGTAAGTGCCAAGTAAGTGTTAGCTGACATTATTATAAAGTCAGCCCATGATGATTGCGAGGCAGGCACTTGTGAAATCAATATCTATGTGAACGCATCAACAAAAACCACCGTTTCCCCGCCATTCTGGCTGTACTGCAGGCCTCCAGTGATACCAGAGTTAGCAACGTCCCCAGCCCAGGTGAAGCCTGAAGAGCTCAGAGGTCACACCTCAAGGTGTCACACTTGGAATGCTAGCTCCTTGACTCTCACCTGGTCAGCTTCTCCCTTCCACAACCTCCACCCAGTTATTTACTGTCTAATTTTCAAACTCTACCACTTTGCCCAAATCCATTAATGATCCTAACCCCCTCCCAGGCCTGATTACCCAGTTAACCACCTTAGTGCATTCTTTGCTGATACCTAAGCCTCATGTTGACCTTCTGCCAAGTCTGTTGTTTCAAAGTTCCTTGCTGAATCAATCTTTCTTTCTTTTTTTTAAGATTCTATGTCGGGGGCACCTGGGTGGCTCAGTTGGTTAAGCATCCGACTCAGCTCAGGTCTTGATCTCAGAGTCATGAGTTCAAGCCCTGCCTTAGGCTCCGGAGCCTACTTAAAAAAAAGAGAGGGGGAGGAAAAAAAAGGATTTTATTTTTAAGTAATCTCTATACCCAACGTGGGGCTCAAACCCACAACCCCAAGATGAAGAGTTACCACTCCACCAACTGAGCTAGCCAAGCACCCCTTTGTTGAATCTTTCTAACCATCTTATTTTTTTTAAAAAAAAAAGATGTATTTATTTATTTCAGAGAGAGAGGGAGAATGCACAAGCCGGGGCAGGGCCAGAGGGAGAAGGAGAGAGAGAGAGAAGCAGACTTTCCACTGAGCATGGAGTCCAATGCGGGGCTCCACATGGGGCTTGATCCCATGACCCTGAGATCATCACCTGAGTTGAAATCAATAGTTGGATGCTTAACCAACAGCCACCCAGGAGCCCCAGACCATCTCATTTTCTACTCACTTGTTCTAGAGGACGTCACAGAGCAGTAATCATTTACAAGTTTAAACTGTCCAACTTCAACTGGGTGTTCGATGCTATCGTGTAGTCTTCTAATTTATCTCTTTGTCTCCAACGCTAACACATCTCTTCAAGGGGCACCTGGCTGGCTCGGGTGGCAGAGCATGTGACCCTTGATCTCAGGCTCATGAATTCAAGCCCCACACTGGGTGTAGAGCTTACTTTAAAAAAGAAAAGAAAAAGACATCTCTTCAAAAGCTTCCCTTTTGCTTCAAGTGCCCAGTTCTACTTACCTCCCTTATCCCTAACTCATGTCCTCCCCTCTACTGACATCAGGTCATCAGATAAGACTGACTTTCTCCTTTTCCACACCTACCCCTTCCTTCTTTACTGTTTCAGTAGAAGTGTCAGTCCTCTTTTTAAAGGCAAACCCCTTGGGGCACCTGGCTCAGTTGATAGATCAGGTAACTCATGATCTCAGGGCCAAGAGTTTAAGCTCCAAGTTGGGCCTGGATACTACTTAGAATAAGAAATAAATTAATTAGGGCGCCTGGGTGGCTCAGTCATTAAGCGTCTGCCTTCAGCTCAGGTCATGATCCCGGGGTCCTGGGATGGAGTCCCGCATCAGGCTCCCTGCTCCGCGGGGAGCCTGCTTCTCCCTCTGCCTGTCTCTCTCTGTCTCTTCTGAATAAATTTTAAAAAATTAATTAATTAATTAATTAAAATAAACAAAATAAAGGCAAACCTCTTGGGGCGCCTGGGTGGCTTAGTTGGGTAAGCGTCCGACTCTTGGTTTCAGCTCAGGTCATGATCTCAGGGTCCTGCAATTGAGTCCTGGGTCATGCTCTGCTCTCAGTGGGGAGTCTGCTTGGGATTCTCTTCCTCTCCCTCTGCCTCTCCCTGCCCACATGTACTTTATCTTTTTTTTCTCTCTCTCTGTCTCTCAAATAAATAAATCTTTAAAACAATTTTCTTAAAACAAAAGCAAACCCCTCATGAAATGAAATATAATCCATGATCCTGGTTAGGATCTTGCATGGGGGGAACTTTGCTATAAAGAATACTTTGCTATAAAGAACGCATTAAGACAATCAGTGAAATTTAAATTTGAACTATGTATAGATAAGGCATTGTGTCAATATTAAATTTCCTGAATTTGATGATTGCAATATGGTTACATAAAGAAATATTCCTGTTTTTAAGACATGTATACATATGTATTTAGAGGAGAAGGTGATGATGTCTATAATTTACTCTCCAACAATTGAGCAAAAGATATATATATATTAGGGCACCTGGGTGGCTCAGTCGGTTAAGCGTCTGCCTTCGGCTCAGGTCATGATCCCAGGGCCTTGGGATGGAGCCCCGCGTCGGGCGCCCTGCTCAGTGGGGAGCCTGCTTCTCCCTCTCCCTCTTCCTGCCTCTCTGCCTACTTGTGCTCTCTCACTCTCTGTCAAATAGATAAAGAAAATCTTAAAAAAAAAGAGTGTACTGATAAAATATTTTTTAAAAATATATATTTATATAGCTACATTAATAAGTGTAATGTGTGTATTATTATGTATTTTATATATACATATATTCGAAGAAAGAAATAAAACACATAGGGCATCATGCTAACAATGGCCGGATCTAGGGGAAAGGAAGTCAGGAGTTCACTGTAATATTCATGCAACATTTCTTATGGTTTTGAAATTTTTTCAAAATAAAATTTAATTAAAGAGAAAAACAGAAGAACCAGACTGTATTTATTCCAGGTGAGCTCAGTAAGTCATTTAGCATCTGTGAAGTTCCCCTGGCATAGAATTTCTCGATAGAATCACTTGAGCTGAATGCATTTGTTTAATCCTTTTTAAGGCATACATGGACAATACGAATGCATATCCCTGTATCAGTTCATGCAGGAAAACTTCAAGGATTCAGTGAAGGATCAGTTTAAATAATAATATATTTGGCATGATGGCTTTCTCAGCTAATTACCATTAATTGCTGTTTAAGAAGATTTTTAGTGCTTCCAAAGAAATAAAAAAAAATGTTATTAATAAAGGAAAGGCAAACTCCTTCCTTTGGCCCTCATGATTTAAGTCCTTCCTGCCTTCTTCTTAGTTATCAGCACTGCAAGATTCCTTCTATTTCCAGCGCTTGAACAGACATCAGTTCTTTCCTCTGCTCTTCAATCACAGGCAGCTCTCCACTATTCTGGAAAAGCCTTCCCTGTTTCTTCTAGCTACCATCCCATTTCTCTCTGTTCCTTACCGCTCTCCTTCTTGAACACGTGGTCCATACTCCCTGCTTTTCTGCTGAAAATATCTTGGTGCAGACAGAATGAAAATATGGAGACAAAGTAGGAGTGACACATGGAGCCAGAGGTTATATAAAATCTGATTCAACTCAATAAATATTAACTACATTAGTCACTGTGTTAGGCCCCCCGGATACAAATTGAATCAAATATGGCAGGTTTAGTAATTGGCTTAAGGTCACAGAGAGTAATTGATGGAGCCTAGATCTAAACCCAGGTGTGTAACTCTAGAATCTTCTTTAGAGGGATTTATTTGATGGCCAATGGAGGGGCAAGAATTGTGCTGTGGGGTTACAGAGGAAGACACACTTAATTGTTACTGTCATTTCCAGATAGGTGAGAAATGAGAGAACTGATAAGATGATAATTTCCTGAGAGAATTAAAGATTGGTCAGGATTCAAAGGTCCCGGGTGCCTGTGACTTGCCAGAGCAGACAGAAAGCAAGAGACCACTAGAAACCCTACTGGACTCAGTTCTGTCCTGCCCAAAGGATGCTAGGTGGGCAAGCAATTGCCAAAGCCTATGCAAACCTGATTCTCCTCTTGTGTTGGTCAGCATGGCCACACCCTCATCACCATCTGCTTCTCCCTTTGATGCGGTTCTACCACTTTCTTTATCCCTGGTTCCTTGTATCTTCCTACTCTTTATTCTCCAAGAAAAGGCCTTTGGTGCATCAAAGCGTATACAATCCCGTGGCTTCTAAGACAGTGACGAAATCTGAATCGGCAGGTTTGACTTGCCTCCAACCTCCCAGTCTCAAATCCCCAGCTGAACGGACTGGCCACTTAGATGCTCCTGTAGGCTCAAAATGTATATGAGTGAACTTCGAACCTTCCCAAACCTGCATGCCCCTCCCGGTGCCACTTATTGTCCTCTAAGAGCATCACTATTCTCCCAACCCTTGGAGCCCTCTTCAATTTCATCTTAGTCTTCTGGACGCAACAGTTGCAAAGGATTCAGTCAGGGATTTCCAAGTTTCTTTTTATTTTTTCCCCATTTTCACTCCTCCGGCCGTGGTCCCAGTTCAGGCCATTGCCTCCCCATATCTTTCCACAATGACTTTGACTTCTCAACAATTTCTCTTGCCTCTAGCTGTCTCTCCGCTTCAGTCCACCCTGTGTGGATTTGCCAAGCTGATCTGCCTAAATCACAGCTTGGATCCTGTCACTGCTTAGCTAAGAAAAGCTAGGACTGCCCACGCTCCACAGAGAAAGATCCAGGCTCCTCAAGGGACTGTGGAGGCCTTTTGCAGGCTGCTTTTTGCCTGGAAGGTGGAGGCATGAGCAGAATGATCCAGATGGGGAGAAGCTTCAGGCTTAACAGAGTCCTGCTCCAAACAGCTCACCGTCCTGGGCCAGAAGTGCAGACCCACCCAACACTCTGCTGGCCACCCAGGATGCCCCACTGTGTGACCACCGCACTTTGCAACACTCAATTTTCATTGTTGGGAGTGCTAACCCGCTTCCCGCCCACTAGACAGGTCCTAGCCAGCATCAAGACCCCATTCCGTTCCTCTCTTCTGCAGACCTTTCCCAGGACATTCCTAGTGTCCCTTCCCTCTGGTGAATGTCTCTGAAGCAGTGTATTTCTAATACCTCTCGTGTGAGCATCCATCTTCTATTACCATCGCTACATTTCCTTTTTTTTTTTTTAAGATTTTATTTATTTGCTTGACACAGAGGGAGAGAGAGAGAGAGTGTGAGCGCACAAGCAGGGGGAGCACAGAGGGAGAGGGAGAAGCAGGCTTCCCGCTGAGCGGGGAGCCCGATGAGATGCAGGGCTCCATCCCAGGACCCTGGGATCATGACCTGAGCCGAAGGCAGCCGCTTCACCGACTGAGCCACGCAGGCGCCCTGAATGTGTGTCATTTTAAGAGATATTTGTATTTCTGTAAATAATATATCAATAATTGTGTTTTACAATTTTTAAGATTTTATTGTGTTTTAAAATTTTATGCAAATACCATATCATATCTATCTGTTCTGATGTAGCTTTTTTTTTCTCACTTAAGGTTATGTTTTTGAGATTTATTCATGTGGATACCTTCATTCATTGTACCTGTCATTCGCTGTAACCGTTGAATCAGTCAGGATCCCTCTGAGAAATCATATCCAGAAGTATTAACTGCAAAGAGTCCACTAAAGGGACCCTTTCTAGAGGTGTGAGCAGGGTTAAGGGAACCAGCGAGGGATAGTGAAGCCCTCGGGACTAGCAGCATCAGGAAGCTTTTGTGCAGATTAGCTTGGCTCCAAATCCTGCACGGCTAGCTCTGCGATGGTGGATCTGAGCCCTTTAAATGTCTTGCCTTGGCCAACTGGCATGCTGTCAGTAGTCAGGCTGTGACACGGCAGGAGGGACTGTGCGGGCTCCTGCAGCATGCACGGCTTCTCCAGGGTCCAGCCGCCAGCAGGGGCCCCGGGCACCCGTCTCCCCTGGGGTTGCAGCTCCAGCGATACACCTCCCTGTGAGCACCTTTGCCTGCTGCCCTAGAGGGACAATTCCCAGCAAGTTCCAGAGCGCGGAGTTCTAGTAGCTTCCACAGGAGCAGCACTGCGATGACTCCCTGCTGTTTCATGAGCCATGGCTGTGCCCTCTTACAAGCTTTGGAGGGGAAGGGACTCTTGGGCGGGCGCTGCATGGCAGCCAGAGGGGTGGTGGCTGCTCTCATGTCACTTAGGCCCGTATTCTCCAGAGTTCTCTTTACTTCCTCCTAGGCAACCTCTCATGACTCCAATTCCCTGTTATAGGTTGTAATTCTTTATATTAAACTTTTTCTGTTTAAACTACTGTGTAGCTCCTCTCTTCTGATTGGCCCCAAACTGATACCCAGTCATCACTCCTAAGCCTGAAGGGCCTAGGGGAGGAGACAGGGAAGAAAGCCAGTGAGAAACAGTTATGGGAGATCGGTTGCCTCCTTAGGAGAATGGGTACATAAATGGACAATTCTTCATACGGTGGACTATGACACAACAATTATGCCAGGTAGTCTCCACTTTCCTTTCTAAACACATTCACAACCCTTCTCTATCCTGCTCTGTGCCTGCGAAACTGATGGTGGGGTGCTGATAAGTGGTTGACACAAAGCACCGTGGAGGAAAAAAAATGACCCTGATTTGTAGGACTTGCTGATTTCTGTGGTGTAAATACTCCCACCATGGCCAATTTCAACTTATCAACATGGCCTCACGGATCAAGGAGTTGGGAGGGGAGGCTCACCATTGGCCCCAGTACAGCCCTGGAAGCTGACCTCTGAAGACTGCAAACTCCAGGCTCCCTGGTCCTCTTGCTTTCAGGTGTGAGACACAGCAGACCGCAGATGAGAGCCCCACTCTCCCCTGCTCCCTTCCTGATGGGCTGTGCTTTGGCTGTGACGGTTGAAAAGGAGCAGAATTTGCCACCCCAAAATAAGCCTCTTTGGCATAAGGATTATTTTGAGCTGGTTATTTTTAAGAAACAGCAGACATGGAAACGCTCTGAAAACCAAGTGGTAGAAGTTACCCTTTTGTAAGAGGCACTTACATGAATAAGGGAAATCTCCATTTGTAGGGGTGTCTCCCTCTCTGCCCCAGGAGGAATGGGATGACTCCCAATCTCTAGAAACTCTTATCTGTGGAGAAGGCAGTGCCCTAAATCTGCATCACAATCCTACCTTTGTTTACTGGGCTTGGCCAGGTCACCTCCCCTAACTGACTCCCCCCATCTTTTTTTGTCTTTAGCTGGAGATGACATTTAAGGTGGTGGCTAGGGCCATTCTGGAGTTACTCGGTCTTCCTGGGACTCTCTGATGTCTTATAGGAGGTGTACCTGTTATTAAACTTCTGTTTGTTTTTCTCCTGTTAATCTGACTTTTATTACAGGAGGGTCTCAGCCAAGATTCTAGAAGGGTGGAGGGAAAAATACTTTTATCCTCCCACACTGTGTTTCTCTCCTCACAATAAGCCTAGTTAAATTGATTTTGCTGTCCTCTCTACTACCTAACAAGGCCGTGGTAGGCATCTTTGTGCATCTGTTTGATCTGTGTGTGAGAATTTCTTTTTTTCTTTCTTTTTTTTAAAGATTTTATTGATTTATTAGAAAGAGAGAGAGCACAAGCAGGGGGAGCTGCAAAGGGAGAGGGAGAAGTTGGCCTCCTTGCTCGGCGTGGGGCTCGATCCCAGGACTCTGGGATCGTGACCTGAGCCGGCGGCAGACACTTAACCAACTGAGCCACCCGGGCGCCCCGTGTGTGAGAACTTCAATGGTGGTGGTAGGGTTGCCAGATCAAATATAGGATACCCAGTTATATTTGAATTTCAGTAAAACATTAATTTTTTAGCCTAAGTTTGTCTTAAATAGTGCATGGTACCTATTTATACTAAAAACAATCATTTATTATTTATCTGAAAATAAAATTTAACTTGGAGTCCTGTTTTGCTTTTGTTGTTGCTAAGTCTGGCAACTGTATCTGGGGAATGGAATTCCTGTTTGAGTTTTGTCCTTTCTAAAAGAATGTCTCCAACATGGTTTGGGTTCTGTAAATTATATATGATGAATTGGTTTCATGTTCTTCAGATGCCCCTCAATGTAGTTTTCAGTCATCCATAACCCTGTGTTGGGTCTTCCTTTAATATGGGTTTGACAATGGGTGAGGCTGTGGCCTCACAAAGTAGACCTAGGGCTCTCAGGCGCAGTTGAGCAAGACAGGCAAAGGAGGCCTGTCCCCGGAGGAGGCTCAGGAGCACGTTCCTATCCCAAACTCTGGATGTTTAGATTCAGCTTCCCCCACTGTCCTCCACTGGCCAAAGCCTCTGAAGAAGCCAGTGGGTTCACATTTGGAGCCCAGCTCCCTTCCCTTCCAGACTCCCCTTCCCCACACCAGGGGTGGGGGTGGGGGGACCCGGTCAGACTCTGGGGTCCCACCTGGACTCACACCCCTGAGCTTCATACTTAATCTTCTCTTGGGTGCCTGGGTGCTCAGTTGGTTAGGAATGTGCCTTCAGCTGGAGTCATGATCCCGGGGTTCTAGGATCAAGTCCCACATGGGGCTCCCTGCTCAGCAGGGAGTCTGCTTCTCCCTCTGCCCCTCCCCCATGCTTGTGAGCGAGCTCTCGCGAGCTCTCTCTCAAATGAATAAATAAATAAATATATAATCTGCTCTTGTCTTTGGGTAAATCTTGCTCAGGAGTGGGCGGGGTTGGGGGGGAACTTTATTACAAAGCAAGGTGACAAATAATGCCCAGAAAGGCAATTAGTGATGGTGAAATGTATTGCCTCCTAAGGGCATCTGTGCTTTAAGCAGTAATTCAAAGGGCTGGAGTTCTAACAATAGATTTTAAGAAACAATTTCGGAGGACCTGTCTGACACTGAGCACATATGAATGTAACTTCTTTCTCTTCTTGAGCAAAGTCCTTGTCTTTTTCGCCACTTCGTCTATAAGCTGCTTTTCTTTTCCCTCGTCCAGAAGAGTTCCTAATCTTCTGGCCTCGGAGATGTAGATATTAAATAGATCCAGATCTAGTGGAAGATTGTTCCGTTCGATTCCGTTTCTGGGACTTTCTCCTAGCCACAGGAAAAAGTCGCGAAAGTTGTGCCACAGTGCCATCTGCTGCCTGAAAGTGACAGGCTCTGGAAGTGCTTTTAGCGTGTATTTTTACAAAAGCAGTTTTTTTCTTAAAGGGAACGAGGATCATTTTGGTTTGCTTGGCTTTGTTTTCTAACGTTGACGAACATCTGCGCTTCTCCATAACTAAAAACTTCTCTAAAGCTTTTGGTCGGCTAAGAAGACATTGCCCAAGTGGTGGCTTCTGTCTTGGGGGGGTTTGGGTCTGAGATTCTGCGTTTTTAACACACTCTCGGGTGATGCCGGCGCCGCTGATGCCAGGAACACTTTTGAGTAGCAAGCGGATAGACCAGAGTAGCCCACGCACCTGAGCAGGGGACTTTTCTAAAGAAGACCTTCCTTGGAGAAGCAGATTTTAAATGGATCCGGAACCTGTGTAAGATTACTGTGTTTTTTTTTGTTTGCTTCTCGGGCTTTCTATGAGGGAAGAGAAAAATGATCGCGTATAATTGTCCCACAGTGCCATCTACTGTCTGACACTGGCAGGCATCTGAGAGTTTCTGTGTTTTATCACAGCAGTTCTTTCTCTAAGTTATGAACCACTTTGGGCTGGGGGGGCGGAGTTTTTGTTGTTGTTGCTGTTATTTTTAGTAGACTCCACGCCCAGCATGGGGCTTGAACTCACGGACACTGAGATTAAGGGTCGCGTGCTCTACCAACTGAGCCAGACAGGTACCCGTTAACGCAGTTGCTTTTCCGGGAGGGAACCAAGATTGTGTCCATGGTGTGTTTTATTTTGTAACACTAATAAACTCCCGCAGCTCTATGTAACTAAAACTTTTAAAAGCCTAAAAGTTCTTTAGAAGCGTTTAAATAAGGATTTTTAGAATTTCTTTGAGCACTTGAATGGCCTAAAGTTTTGATTTTTATTGTTTGATGATGTCAGAAATGATGTTTTCATCCAATTAGGGATGCTGGGAGAGGAAAAAAAAGTCAGATTAACAGGAGAAAAACAAACAGAAATTTAATAACAGGTACACCTCCTGTAGACATCGGAGAGACCCAGGAAAACTGAGTAACTCCATGGAATGGCCCAAGCCACCATTCTAAACACAAAAGGAGGTGTTGGGGGACAGTTATGGGAAGTTACCTGGCCAAGCCCAATAAACAAGGGTAGGATTGTGATGCAGATTTAGGGCACTGCCTTCTCCGTGGATAAGAGTTTCTAGGGGCGCCTGGGTGGCTCAGTCCTCAACCGTAGGCCTTTGGCTCAGGTCATGATCTCGGGGTCCTGGGATTGAGCCCTGCATCAAGCTCCCTGCTCAGAGGGAAGCCTGCTTCTCCCTCTCCCACTCCCCCTGCTTGTGTTCCCTCTCTCGCTGTGTCTCTCTCTGTCCATAAATAAATAAAATCTTAAAAAAAAAAAAAGAGTTTCTAGAGATTGAGAGTCATCCCCTTCCTCCTGGTGCAGAGAGGGAGACACCCTTACAAATGGAGATTTCCCTTATTCATATAAGTGCCTTTTACAAAAAGGTAACTTCTATCACTTGGTTTTCAGAGCGTTTCCATGTCTGCTGTTTCTTAAAAATAACCAGCTCAAAATAATCCTTATGCCAAAGAGGCTTATTTTGAGTGGTATATTCTACTCCTCTTCAAGGTTTTCACCCCACCAATATTTTTGAATTGTCAGTTGGGGGGCAAAACTCTGTGTTTGGACCTTTGCAGAGACATACATGTAAGAAGAGCTTTCTGGAGATAGGGCTGGAGCAATACAAAATCCGGCACAAAATAAGGTGGGGCCCGAGAGAGGTACTGGAGCTGAGCTGGAAGAGAGAAAACTCTGAGGAGCTCCTTGGTGCCATGTGGATAGATGCCAGAGAGGGGCCAAGTCTCTACCTCCAGGGTCTGGAAAGTAATCAGCTCAGAAGGATCATTTACAGGCCACACCCAGCATCAAGGCACCAACAAGAAAGACCCCCTCGCCATAGCATCAGTTGTGGTTTTGAGCCAGGATTCTCCAGTCTGCAAAACCCCAATTGTGTTTTGTGCCCAGTCTGGGAAGCACCTCCCTATCCACTTGGTTTGACCCATTGTCACGAGGGCACAAATTCGGGATTGCTTTTGCCCCAAACTCCTACAGAGTTTATAATGAAACCATTTTCCTGCTTAAACAACAACAACAAAACCCTGGGGAGTTGGGGTAACTGGGGGATGGGCATTAAGGAGGGCACATGATGTAATGAGCAATGTAATGAGCACATGATGTAATGAGTTATAAGCAACTGAGTGATCACTGGCAAGTTAACCTCTCTAAGACTCAGCTTCCTTATCTGTACCCCCTTTTGGGGTGATGGCGAGGATGACATGAACATATGTGCTTAGCCCAGTACGTCTCATGTGATGAATACCAATATATGCTGTTGTTAGTGTTATATATATTTATGGTAGGCCAAGTATCCATTCCCTGGAACCTGGGAATACTGCCTTCTATGGCAAAGACGTTGCAGATGTGATTAAGCTAAGGAATTTGAGGGCTGGATTATCCAGATTGACCCTGACTGCAATCACAAGGGTCCTTATGAAAGGGAGACAAAGGGAGATGATGTAGGCAGAAGGGAAGGCAATGTGATCACAGAGGCAGAGGTTAGAGGTTGGAGTGATGCTTCTATGAGGCAAGGAATGCAGGCAGCCACCAGAAGGGGAAGAGGCGGGAAAGAGATTCTCTGCTAGAGCCTTCGGAGGATCATTGCATGTCCTGCTGACACCTTGATAGGGGCCCAGTAAAACTGATTTCAAACCTCTGGCCTCAAGAACTGTGAGAGAATACATTTCTGGGGGCGCCTTGGTGGCTCAGTCGGTTAAGCGTCCGACTCTTGATTTTGGCTCAGGTCATAATCTCAGGGTCGTGAGATTGAGCTCCACGTGGGGCTCTGCGCTGAGCATGGAGTCTGCTTAAGATTTTCTCTCTCCCTCTCTCTCTGCCCCTTCCCCTCAATCCAATATTGTTACCTAAAAAGCTACTTGCAGTCCATGGCGGGCAATATAAAAGAAGTTGTAGAAATGGGGGTGGTTTCAAAATTAGATTTTTTTCACCATTCCTGACCTTTCTTACAAAATATATAGAAATATCCTATGTTACATAAATGCAGATATTCACTTCTGCTTGGCAAGCTAAAGAGATAAGAACCTGGCAGAAAATTTGACCTGAAAGGTGTAAAAAGGGGGAAAATTTTTTTAAATGGGACTTAGGTTTCCTTACTACCAATAGCATAAACTTCTGAGGCACCTACCGTCCTAAAAAAAAAAAAAAAAAAAATCTTTAAATTAAATTTACACACCAGTGTTCGATCTCTTTTCCGACAATCCTTTTTGGAACGCTTCTTTACCAACTTGTTATCACCTTAACATTTTGGTAGACTGAGAATATTGCTAGTGAGATTTGTCAGTGGAGCAAAGATTTATCTAAGCCATTTATTCAAATCCTGTTTGCAGGCTTCTATTTCAGGAATGTAATTAAAACCATCTACTGCCGCTTGAATTCTCACTGGATATCATCTCTGCTGGCCAATCTCTTTTGTGGACTCCACTTCAATGTTATATTAATTACAAGCTTCATCTAATTAAAATTCCTAGTCTGTGGTCTTTCTCCTACCCTTTATGCCCCCATACTCCTAAGGTGAACCCAGTAGTGATTGTTTCAAATGTTCACCATCTTTGTTTCCCTGAGTGCTTGCAGGCAGTTCTGTGGTTTAGAAAATTAGAATTTGTGCCTTAAAATTCATATTGTCTGAGGGTCTATTTCCAGCAAATATTGCTCCCGTTGATGGGTTGTCTGTAGCTTTAAGGTCGTGGTTCTCACCAAGCCACCATCAAAACTACCTTATCCTGGCTGCTAGGACAAAATGTGTTAGAACTACAGGACACAGATGCCTGGGTGTTGTACCGACAAAAACCCAGATGGTTCAGCCACAGAGACAAGAGCCCCTGCAGCTCACTGATTTAATTGTTGTGTGTGAATACCAAAAATAGAAACAGATTCTACCTTTCCATTCATGGCTTCCCACTAATGACATAATGATGGCACAAATGTCAAAAGTGACAGAGCCTAAAAATCCTGGTCTCACAGTAATTGAGCTCCTTTAAAATTGTCATGACCATGTGACACAATGACAAAGGAAGTGGTTGTGAGAGGCACACGCCTAGCAGAACAGCAGTAGGCAAGAGAGGACCACAGCGCAGATGCCCAAAACAGAGGCAGCCTACATGGTACGTGGGTAGGCCAAGGCTCCTAGGGAGGAGGGCGTGTGAATGTGAGATCTTTGTAAACATCAAGATTATCCATGATGATTTTCAGTGTTTAGATCGTCTGGGTCTTGAGGCTCTTATCTCACGAATGCTGATGCTTTATCACAACTTCTCATCTGTGGCCAGATGCGTGCTATTTATCTTCTGTGGCGCACTCTGCTTTGGGTTCATGCACAGTTTTTTCTAAACTAAAAATAAAATTACCTTTCAAAGATCTGCTTGATCTTGAAGCAATTACCTGCTCAAGGTCAGAGACTTGGTGGGTGGTAGGGGAAGGTGTGGTCCCTGAAGCCAACAAGATCTTTCCAGTAATCCACATTGTCTGCCTAAGAGGCAGGACACCGATTTATTTATGTAACCTATTACTCACTAGAATATTCAGAGGCAATACAAGGAGGCAGGTTGTTGGTTACAGTGATATAATAATTTTTTCTCAAATGATCACTGTAGTTGTTACCACATGTAATAATTACAATTAAACTTCCTTAATGACTATACCAGTAACATTGACTTTGTGGTTGAGCTGAAGCGTATCTTTGTATTTTCCATAATGAAAATTTTGTTAAACAAATTAATTGTGTAGACAAGACTACTGAGTGGAAAGGCTGTATTCAATCCCTTTAGAGGCAACCATTTACATACAACATGTAAACACTTGATATGCCGAATATAGGCAGTAAATCAGTGTGCTGTTGGCAAACATTTTTATTTGTTTGCTAAAATTGGTTTCCCGGGTAATACATTAGTCCAATTACAGATGCTATATATTTTTGAAAGCCTGAAAACTTGATTTAGATCACAACATTCCTACTGTTCTCTAAACGAATATGCTGTTCTTACTTCACTGTAATTATTAAATTTGACTCTTGGTAAAATAATACAAGTCTAGCCTAACCACGTCATTTTACGAGTTAGTAAACCGAGGCTCCAAAGCCTCAGTGATGGAAATAGACATCATCTGGTGACCATCAGTTTAGTGTCATAGACTCGAGCAGTTTCTTTCATGAGTACAAGGAAGGTTCGAAGTCATTGGCACTTGGCTGCTTGCTGCTGCCACTGTAAGCTTCTACTTCTGCCATCTATTTGTCCCACGCCGGTTTGCCTGGTACGATCAATTGGCACCTGGCATTGCATTTCAACCTCCTTCTTGGGCGTATCCTGTACCACAGGCGTTAAAAAGCTAAAAACCACATTCCCCAGGTGGAAGTGAGGTGAAAGCCACCTTCCTGCAGCTTTAGCCCCACCACTGGCAGGCATAATCCCGAAGAGGCGGGGTTTTATGCACCCAAGATCTGCCATCTAGATCTATCGGGCCTGGAGAATGCGAAGAGGCCATCGTTGCCATGGAAACTAGATTTTAGCTGCGCATCCAATCGTTCTGCTAGCAGCTTCTGCTCTTCCCTTTCTCCTCCACTGCACTCTGTTGTCTAGTCTCCCAGGCAAAAGTGGCCACTAGGACTTCCTTTCTCCGCACGTCAGTTATTCTGGGCTACTCTAGAACAGTCGGAGAACCCCGGGCTCTATGCCTACCTTGCCCCTGGCACCCCCTGCAAGTGAAAACTGGTGGGGAGCCCTGGGAGACCTAAATCTTTTCTTGCAAAAAAAATCATTTCTGGAGGAAAGCAAATCTATCTTCCTCATAATACAAAGTTAGCACAGGAAAAAAAATACTCCTTGAACACTTTTGTCTCAATCTGCAAGAAACAGAGAGAAATGAAGTGTTTCTAGCATGAGCACAGTGGTGTTTTAGAAAGATGAGTCTAGCAAGAATTAGAGAAGAAGGTAGAATCAGGTAAGCTATGTGGGAGGCTGTTTTCATGGCATGTTGGTGCCTTCCTTCATTTGACATATACTTACTAAGTTGTTACTACTCCCCAGTCATTGCACCAGATGCTGAGGATACAAGGGAAGACTGACCCTGCCTTTGAGAAACTTACGGTAATTAAGCGGGAAATGGCAATCAGGCCGTGTAAATGCCAAGCAGAGGATACTCTGAAAACACGACCTGGACAACCAGAGAGAACAACATGTAAGTTGACAATGGAAGGATGAGTCAGGAGACAGCCTGGGAAAGGGGTGGGAAGAGCCATCCAGGCAGAGGGAAGAGCAGTTCAAAGGCTCAGAGGTGAGGGAAAGAGAGCTTCTTGGAGGACCTGAAAGAAGTTCAGGATGTCTAGAGCGTCTGAGTTGAAGTTGGGGAAGAGGAGGATGAAATGGGGAGAGATGAGGTTGGAGAGAGAGAACGAAGCCTTGAAGGGCTTTCCAAGCTTGTTAAGGAGTCGAGGATTTCTCTGAAGAACACAGGAAGCCACTTAGGCAGAGCGGTGACATAATTACATTTGCATTCTAGAAATGCGTTCTGGCCGCCATATGGAAAATGGATCACCGGGGAGGAAACTGGAGGTTGAGAGACCAGCTGGGAGGCTGCCACCATAGGCCAGAGGCAAGACAATGATGGCCTAGATTTGGGCAGTGGCAGATGGCAATGAAAGGGACCCAAAACACCTTTCAAAGAGGAATCTTCAAGACATCCCTTTATACAATTCTTCTAAAAAATTATTTTGCTCTTTCAAATCATGCGAGTGGAAATGTGGGCTTTGTGTGCACCTCTCACTTGTGCACATCGGAGTGGCCTAACCACTGAACATCTGTTAACAGACACCAAAATGAAGGCCTTATGGTCACAGAGAATATAACCAATTTTTATAGGGTAGTCTTGCAAAATTAAATCAATTTTGTGACGCCAACTGTTTATCTCATTTCTCCAACTGAATACTTTTTGTTTTTTTAAGATTTTATTCATTCATTTGAGAGAGAGAGAGCACAAGCAGGGGGAGAGTCGGAGGGAGAGGGAGAAGCAGGCTCCCCACTGAGCAGGGAGCCCAATATGGGGCTCAATCCCAGGACACCGGGATCATGACCTGAGCTGAAGGCAGACGCTTAACGACTGAGCCACCCAGGCGCCCCTAGAGAAATGTTTAAATAAAAAAAATCTCAACATATTTAGAAGTATAGAGATATATAAGTACAACAAACTGCCATATACCCATTGCCCCAACTTAACAGCTGTTAACATTTACCACACGATTCATCTATCTCTTCTTCTTCTTTCTCTCTTTTAAAAACTGAAATATTTTCCCTTCCTTTCTAAAATGGAAATGTTTTTTATTTTATTTTATTTATTTGTTTTTTGCCAGTTTGTGTTTTATTGGTGCCGGTACTCAGACCTTGACTGTGTACTTCCTCAGTGGGTACAGCTGCTCCTTCTGCCGCTGCTTCTGGGTCTTCAGGTTTTTCTCATGCTTGTTCAGCTCGTGGCGCATGGCACGTATTTTACTGAGGTGCAGACCCAGGGACTTGTACTTCTTACAAGTATGCTCCATCAACTTACCCTTGTGGTATTTCCTGAGGTTCTCTTTCTGAGTCTCGTTGATGATGGGGAGAACGTGGATGATGGGTTGGAGAACAACTCGGATCTTGGAGAGCTTGGAAGCCGTCTGCTTGTCACTTTACCTGACATCTCTTGGGTGACTCAAAGGTTCTTCAAACTCATCAGGCCCCAAGTAGAATTTGTGATCTTCTCACACATCTCCACTTGTCCTCAACATTGTTTTTTCTCTGTGAAAAAAATCAGTCTACCATTTTTTATTTTTTAAATTGGAATTGACAGAATCAGTTGATTCTGTCAATGCTCTGTGAATCCGTTCTGTCAATTGATTCACAGAAGTCAATCACTAGATCGATAGATCAATCTACCAGAAAGCTATGCATCAACCTGGATATCTCCCTCTCTGTCATTCATCGTTTCCAATCTTTCATGAAGCCCTGTCAATTAAACTTTTTTTTCCTAAAGATTTTATTTATTTATTTGAGAGAGAGAGAGCACAAGAGCAGGGTGAGGGGCAGAGGGAGAAGCAGACTCCCCACTGAGCAGGAAGCCCAATATGGGGTTTGATCCCAGGACCCTGAGATCACCACCCAAGTGGAAGGCAGATGCTTAACCGAGCCACCCAGGTACCCCTCAGTTGAACTGTCTTAATAGCTCTTAAGTCCATCCACTTCACCCCACCTCCATCACCATTGCCCTTATCCAAGCTACCTGGCCTGGGCTACTGCTATGGGTTCCTAACTGGTCCGCCTGTGTCCACTCTGTCCTCCCGTATACAGACGGCTGGTACTCACAGGAGAGGCCTAGAATGATGGCATATTTTGTGTAGCCATCTATGTGTAAGTGGCTCTTTCTCTTTATTCATTTTTTTTTTTTTAAGATTTTATTTACTGGGGCACCTGGTTGGCTCAGTCGTTAAGCGCCTGCCTTCAGCTCAAGTCATGATCCCGGGGTCCTGGGATCGAGCCCCGCATCGGGCTCCCTGCTCGGCGGGAAGCCTGCTTCTCCCTCTCCCACTCCCCCTGCTTATGTTCCTTTTCTCTCTGTGTCTCTCTCTGTCAAATAAATAAATAAAATCTTTTATGAGTGGAGGGAGGGGCAAAGGGAGAGGGTAAGAGACAAGCAGACTCCTTCCTGAGTGGGGAGCCCCTTGTGGAGCTTGATCCCAGGACCCTGAGATCATGATCTGAGCCAAAGTCAGATGCTTAACCAATTGAGCCACCCAGGCGCCCCTCTCTTTATCCTTAACCTCAGGTTCTTTATAAGTTATAGATATTAATTCCTTGACTGGAAAATACATCACACAGATTTTCTACTGCTCTACTGCTTGTCTTTAAACTTGTAGTGTCTTTTAAAATGGGACAGCAGTTTTAATTTTTACTTAATTAAAATTATCAATATTTCCCTTGACGGTTTGTGAACTTTTTTCTTGTTTAGGATGACTGACTCTGCAGTAGGGTTGTTGTTGTTTTTTTTAAGATTTTATTTATTTTTATCAGAGAGAGAAAGAAAGAGAATGCGTGTGCAGAGGGAGAGGAATAAGGGAGAGAAGCAGACTCCCCACTGAGCTGGGAGCCCTCTGCAGGGCTCAGTCTCATGACCCCAAGATCATGACCTGAGCAGAAATCAAGAGTCGGACACTTAACAGACTGAGCCACCCAGGCGCCCCACGGCAGCAGGTTTATAAACACAATCCCATATAGATCTTCTTTTAATATTTTAAGAGATTTTTTTTACAGTTACACCCTTAATCCATCTGGAATTCCTTGTTTATCATGAACTATGGGTCTTTCTTCCCTAATGGAGAGCCAATTTTCCCAACCCTTCTAACTGACCAAGCTATCCTTTGCCCACTGATTTGAAATACTAGTTTTATCATACATTAACTTCTCATATACATGAGTCCATTTTCAAATTCCCCATTCAGTTTCATCGATTTAGTTTCTTCATCAGTACCATATTATTTTATTTATATAGTTTTTTTAAGATTTTATTTATTTGAGAGAGAGAGAGAGAACACAAGCAGGGCGAGTGGCAGAGGGAGAGGGAGAAGCAGGCTCCCCACTGAGCAGGGAGCCCAACAGGGGACTCGATCCCAGGACCCTGGAATCATGACCTTAGCCAAAGTCAGATACTTAACCGACTAAGCCACCCAAGCGCCCCTTATTTATATCGTTTTAAAGAACATTTTGATATGTGGTGAATCTGGTGAAGTGCTATCTCAAACT
This sequence comes from Eumetopias jubatus, assembly GCF_037043125.1. Lineage (NCBI taxonomy): Eukaryota > Metazoa > Chordata > Mammalia > Carnivora > Otariidae > Eumetopias > Eumetopias jubatus. The sequence continues at coordinate 112,678,122 of NW_028274817.1, forward strand.
GGTATTATTAAGATTTTTTTTTTTTATGAAATGCTACATCCCTTATGTAAATGTTCAGTAACACCTCCTCCGCCTTACCCTGAAGACTGAATTGGCTTCTTCTTCTTTTTTTTTTTTAAGATTTTATTTATTTATTTGAGAGAGAGAGAGAACATGAGCAGGGAGGAGGGGACAAGCAGGGGGAGAGTCGGAGGGAGAGGGAGAAGCAGGCTCCCTACTGAGCAGGGAGCCCGATGTGGGACTCGATCCCAGGACCCTGGAATCATGACCCGAGCCGAAGGCAGACGCTTAACCATCTGAGCCACCCAGGCGCCTCCGAATTGGCTTCTTACTTGAACACCCATTGTTAGGGAAGAGTACCAATGGAGTCCCCCACTGCTGCAACTTGTGGAGCCAATCCCATACATCTGGGGAAGTAGCAAGGACCCACGTGTCTCATGTGTAACTGGTAAACCCCAAACTGAAAAATGTGCCCTAGTATAAATCTCTAACTGGTATTATGAAGTTCTAGTTTTGAGATTCAACCCTCCTCTTTTGTTAAAGAGTCCCTAAGGTCCACTCTCTGCTTGCATTTGTCATTACAATATCTCAATGTACACCTTATAGTTGCCAGGTTTAGTAGAAATTTTTCTATACATTTTAGGTTGAGAAAAGATTGTAAACTTTAAAATCAGTCTGTCTCGAGTGCCTGGTTGGCTCAATCTGTTCAAGTCCCACATTGGTGTAGAGATTATCTTAAAAAAAAAAAAATCAGTCTGTGTCAAATCACACCATGCTCCTGGGCGCCTTGGTGGCTCAGTCGGTTAAGTGTCTGCCTTCAGCTCAGGTCATGATCCCAGGGTCCTGGAATCGAGTCCCGCTTCGGGCTCCCTGCTCAGTGGGGAGTCTGCCTCTCACTCTGCCCCTCCCCTCTGCTCAAGTGCACTCCTTCTCTCTCTTTCTCTCAAAAATAAATGAAATCTTAGAAAAAAAAAAAAACACACCATGCTGGTGGATCCTGGGACATATACCGTCAGCTAACCCTTTCCATGGGGTCTAGATTCTGGTGAATTTTTAATAGTACTTCTTTCTTTTTTTCTTGAGTTTGGATTTGGAGTCTTTTCATGTTAATTTTGTTTTGTTTGTTTTTGTTTTTTAAGATTTTAGTTTTAAGTAATCTCTACACCCAATGTGGGGCTCCAACCTATAACCCCAAGATCAAGAGTCGCGTGCTCCACCAACTGAATCAGCCAGGTGCCCCTCCTTTTTTTTAAGTGTATTTAATTTTTAATTAATCTCTACCCCTAATATGGGGTTCGAACTCACAACCCTGAGATCAAGAGTCATATGCTCTTCCAACTGAGCCAGCCAGGCACCCCTTTCCATGTTAATTGTGACTAATCTCTAGCCACCCAGTAAGTACCTTCATTAGACTGGGGAACTGAGGTATCTCGGACTTTTTGTATTTAATTGAATATAATCAAATGTTAGCTTTGCTTTTATTCTGGGCAAACTCTTCCCCACTGTTCGAATTTAAGGAGCAAAAGAGCACAAAGGACAATGTCTGACTTTTAAGCAACTTTTGGGTTGCTTTTAGAGAAATGTTTTTCAGTGCCTTCAGATCATTAGGAAGGCTATCTGTATGAGTGGAAGATTTATGTGAAGCTAACTTTGTAGCTAGAAAAGGAGGGGTGGCTTACTTGCTATGACTTGCCTAATGAATTTTTTTTTTTTACTGGGAAAATGAAATGTAACATCTTTTAACTTGAAAACAAATAGCACACTATTAATCTGATCAAGGTGTGACTATTAAAATTTTCACCATTCATCAAAAATCCTTACCATTGTAACCATTGTAAGGATTTTTTAAAATGTGAAAAACCACAACAGAAATTAGTTATAAAAATAGCCTTTGTCAGTAATCCTTCATGCCTGGAGTCTGCCACATGTACAGAATTTTGAAACTAATTAGACTTCATTTTACAAAAGGAGCTTTCTTTAAAGAAAGCACTCATTTACATGCTAATGAGACAAGTCATTTGCATGTTCATTGAATGCCTCACAAGTTCCCAAACTCATCTTGCCCTCCCTTACGGAACTCTGTGATGTATTTGTACATTTTTCCCCCTCACAGTCCTTTATTGGGGCTATAGCGACGACTTCTTTGTCTCTTGCCTGAAATTTTCTCGCCTGCAAACTCCAATTCATCTATCAAGATCCAGTTCAAATGCCACCTCCTCTGAGAAGCCAACTTTTACTATCCCAGGCAGAATTAGTCACTTTTCTCATAGCAGACCATCCTTCCTTCTCTATATATCAGTTTACTGGCTTACCTTCCTTTCAAAACTCTGCGTTCCTCAACACCAAACAATATTCCACCATAATTGTGCTCAATAAATTGAATGAATGAAGAAATCTTAAAGGCTGAGATTTTCTTATCTTTCTTTTCTTGATATTTCAGTCCTTTTTGTTTCCCTTAATATGCTCTCAGAATTTTTTCAATAATAATAATGTCTTGTTTTTCCCAGTGTTTTTCATTTTTAAAGTAGTTTCATTGATCTGTTTCTTTTCAGCCCTTCAACTCTTTTGGGGGCAGGTCTTCCATCCCCCCCATTTTGACCAATGAGGAAAGAGACACCCAGAAATGCCAGTGCCATAAGATTGCCCAGTGAGTAAGAGAGTCAGAAATGGATCCTGGGCTTTCTGATGACTAATGTTTTTTTCCATGATGTGACACTTTTTCTATAATATCTTTTATTCTCTAGAGATTTAGTCTAGTTAAACTACAAAAATAAATTGAAAGCAAATAGCATCTTTTTTTAAAGATTTTTAAAATTTTTACTTATTAATTTGAGAGAGATAGAGAGAGCAAGAGCAAGGAGGAGAGGCAGAGGGAGAGGGAGAAGCAGACTCCCTACTGAGCAGGGAGCCCGATGCGGGATTCGATCCTCGGACCCTGGGATCACGACCTGAGTAGAAGGCAGCTGCTTAACTAACTGAGCCAGGCACCCCAAATACCAACTTTTTTTAAAAGATTTTATTTTTGAGTACTCTTTATACTCAATGTGGGGCTTGAACTCACAACTCCAAGATCAAGAGTTGCACACTCCAATGACTGAGCCAGCCAGGTGCCCCAAAAGCAAATAGCGTCTTAATGTGAAACTTTGAAAACTTTCCTTTGAATAGGGGGAAAAGAGAAAAATGACCATTCTTATCACTTCTAAATCATCATTCTTGAATGTCTTAAATATTGTACAACTTAAAATTTATTAAAAGAGGGGCGCCTGGGTGGCTCAGTTGGTTAAGACTGCCTTCGGCTCAGGTCATGATCCTGAAGTGCCAGGATAGAGTCTCGCATTGGGCTCCCTGCTTAGCAGGGAGTCTGCTTCTCCTTCTGACCCTCCCTCCTTTCATATGCTCTCTTTCTCTCTCTCTCATTCTCTCTCTTTCAAATAAATAAATAAAATTCTTTAAAAATAAAATTTATTAAAAGAATAGTTTAAAAAGCAAAGTCTACTCTTAAATCTCCAACTTTGGATTTTTTTAAATTCCTGTACTGAACAATAGCGTTTGTTTTATTTTGAAAAAAGCAAACTTGATTTTTTTTTTTTACTGGTACGCTGAAAATACATATAAAAATTACACTGGCATGTTTCATACATTTTTGGATAAACCATGTGCTTTTGTAAAGAGAGAAAGCAGTACCAAAATAGGTCCTTGATTATTAGGCATTTTTTGAACTGGTGCAGGCAAACGCAGAACGTTCCAAAATTATTCATCTATTAATTTGGAATTTGGCATATATTATTCAACATAATTGGTGTTCCCAGAATTTCTTCCCTTATTCCTCCTTTCTTCTTCAACTATGTGTTCTCCTTGGATAAACTCAGCCCCTCCTATGGCTTCACCTTCCAGGTGCCCGTTTAGAACTGCCAACATTTTAACTCCAGCTGTGATCAAAGCTCTTCACTAAAAATTCTCTCGGGGTGCTTGATCTCTTTCCCTTGAAGTCTCAATAAAGTGAACATGGATTCATTATTTCCTCCAGCACTGACATTCTATCTCCTCCCTCCCACCCTCCCCACAAATCCTGTAGGACCTTCTTCTCTGTTCCCAGGGCTACTATCTTGTCCAGGTCTTTATCTCTGGCCTAATTTGTGTCACAGCATCTTATCTATCGATCTTTTGGTCCCTTCTGTAGCTCATTCTTCACACTGATGTCAGAGTTTCCCTCACGAAATCAAATCTAGCAGTCTTATTTCCTTGATTAAAAACCTTCCCTGGAGAAGAGACAAATCTCCCAGGCAGAAGAATTCCAAATAATTTATGTAGATACTCCAGCCTTAAGGAGGTGAAGCTTCACAAACACACACACAAACACACACACACACACACCCTCTTGAGGGTGGGCTGCACTGACTTCTTTCCAAAGAGAAGAGTATGGAAACTGTGGGTATCAGGGGTGAGGGGAATAACTTGACAGTGGAGAAACCTGGCAAACACTGTCTCAGCCAGGTGATCAAGGTCAACATCACCAGTGATATGTCATATTGATAGCATGTTCCCTTAATATGATGTGCTAATAATGGTATTTTACCTCTGCGGTCTTCACAGAAATGTATAACATCTGTCTATTCATGAGAAAAACACAAGACAAATTTCAATAGAGGGGCATTCTACAAAATACCTGACGAGTCGTCCTCAAAACTGCCAAAGTTATCAAAAACACAGAAGTCTGAGAAACTGTCACAGACAATTGGACCCTAAGAAGACATGATGACTAAATCTAATATGGTATCTTGGATGGAGTTGTGAAACTGGAAAAAGACATTGGGTAACAACTAAGGAAATCCGAAGAAACGAATGTATCAGTACTGGTTCCTTAGTTGTGACAAGTGTACTAAACCAGTGTAACATGTTAGCAATAGGGAAAACTAGGTATGGGGTATATGGGAACTCTCTCTGCTATCTCCACAACTTTTTCTAAAGTAGGCTCCATGCCTAACATGGGCCTTGAACCCACAACCCTGAGATCAAGAGTTACATGTTCTAGTGACTGAGTCAGCCAGGACCCCCTATCTTCACAACTTTTATGTAGATCTGAAACTATTCTAAAAAGTTTTATTTAAATTTTTTTATCTTTTTTTTTAAGATTTTATTTTTAAGTAATCTCTACACTCAACATGGGGCTTGAACTCACAACCCTGAGATCAAGAGTCACATGCTCCACCGATGGAGTTGGACAGGCACCCCTTAAATTAAAAAAAAAAACAAGAAAACAAACAAACAAACAAACAAAAAAACTTCTTCTGGCTCCCTCTTACCTTTAGGAGAAATTCAAATCCAATATTACTGGCATTGGAAGACCCTTCACGATCTGGCCCCATCTACAACTGCATACTAATTTTCTGCCAAGTCCTACATGTCCAATACTCCACTCTCAATTAATTTTTCAGTGTTATACAAATGTACCAGGTTTCAGCATATTTATTTGGGTCAATGATTAGATCTGCCCACAAAGTCCTACTTAACCCAAATACACATTATGTGTTAGTCCTACTTATTCTAAAAGATATTTGGTATTCTAAGCTTCTTGAAAAAGCAAAGTAAATTACCTTCTCCAGTACCTTGCTAATTGCCCAGACAACCTCCCATACAATGTCTTCTGGCTCTACCACTATGGGACATCGGCCTTTTAAGGAATTCCAATAAGATCAAGGTAAAATATTAAAGAGAGGGGTGCCTGGCTGGCTCAGTCGGAAGAGCATGTAACTCTTGCTCTTGAGGTTGTGGGTTTGAACCCCATGTTGGGTGTAGAGATTACTTAAATAAATAAAACTTTAAAATAAATAAATCAATTTGGTTTAAAAATTTAATAAAGAGAAAAAATTGATCTCGATTTTCTAAGTTTTATAGTATAATCTCAATTTTGTAAAAACACACAAAACAGAAAGGGTATCTATGTCCAGGAAAAGAGAAAAAGAACAGGAAGGAAATCTATTAAAATGCCAACTATATGTATTCCCAAGTGGTGGGTTATACACAATATTTCCCTCTTTTTTGTACTTTCTCATATTTACTTTATTAAAATAATGAAATATAACCTACATACAAAAATGTATCTCATACATATGTACTTTCTAGTTTATTATTTATATTTTTAATTTATATTATTTATTTATTTATTTTTAAAATTGTAAGTAGGCTCCATGCCCAGCATGGAGCCCAACGTGGGGCTCGAACTCACGACCCTGTGATCAAGACCTGAGCTGAGATCAGGAGTTGGATGCCTAACTGCCTGAGCCACCCAGGCTCCCCTGTACTTTCTATTTTAAAGCCAAAAAAAAATAAAAAAGACAAATACAGTGTGGTTGATCCAGGTCAATAAAACAGAGCCTTATGGAAGTTTTCTGCATACAACATCCGTGACCATGACCCTCAGTCTTCTCCCCACAAGTAGCTCCTAACTCCTGATAATCAAGTCCTTGTTTTTCACATTTCTCTGTTTTTGTTTTACCTGTAGGTATGCATCCTGGATTTGAGTATTGGCCGAATGGAATCATGCAGTTTGGGTTCTCTCTCTCTCTCTCTCACACTTTTGCTCTTTCTCTTCTATTGCTTAATGTTTTGTTTTTGAGATTTGATCTATGTCACAGTGTGTAGCTGTGTATTTTCATGGCTAAAGCATATTCATTCTATTGAATAAATATGCCACGATATGTATTTCCATTTTAGCATAGATGCACTTGGGGTTTTCATTTGGGGGCTGTTACAAAGCATGTTGCCATGAACATTCTTGAACATTTATCTTGTTTACAAAGTGCATGTACCAGTTTTTCCAGAGTGTACACATAAAAGAACTATTGGCCTCAGGCTCTGTTTGTCTTCAACTTTATTAAGTTATGCCAAACTGTTTTCTAAAACATTTCTACCAATTTATAGTCTCACCAGCAGTGTATGAGACTTCTATGGTCCACAATTATTATCGCAATCTGATATTGTCGTATTTTTGGATGTATAATTGGCATTCTTTGAAAAGACTGCAAATTAAATTTTTTGCCAGTTTGGAGGGTTTGTAGTGGTATCCCACTGTGACTTTAATTTGTATTTCCCTGATTGCTAATGAGGTTGATGACTGTTTAGTATGTTTATATTTAAAAACAAAAACAGAAAGTGAAATTTAAGTAAATATACCATTCACAACACCAACAAAAATCTATCATATTTTTTCCTTTTTCCTGGAATTTCATAGACCTTAAGACACTTTAATTCTACTTACCTACCTCTTGATTTATATTCAGGATGACTATATACCCCAGTTTGCCCAGCCAAGCCCTGGTTTACATCTGCTGTCCCTGTGGCATAAGTAGTATCTCCTCCTTTCACTCTCAAACTGTCCTGGGTTGTGTATAAAATAATATGGTCATCCCACTTATATGTCTTTGTTTTGTATATTTTTATTCTCTTTATTTCTGTCTCTTTGTCCCTCTCTCTCTCTGTGTGTGTGTGTATGGATACACATATACTGAATATTTTGTGTTCTCCCAAAATTCATAAGTGGAAGCCTGAATGCCCCAGGGTGATGGTATTAGGAGATGGCACCTTTGGGAAGTGATTAGGTTTAGATGAGATCATAAGGGTGGAGTTCCCATGATGTGATTATTACCCTTTTAAGAAGAGGAAGAGACACCTAGAGCTTCTTCTCTGCCATGCGAGCACATAGCAAGAGGGAGGCCATCTTCAAACCAGGAAGAGGGCACTTACCAGAACCCAACTGTGGCAGCATCCGGATCTCAGACTTCCAGCCTCCAGACTGTGAGAAAGAAATTTTTGCAGTTTAAGCCACCCAGGCTGTGGTATTTTATTATGACACCCCCAAGCTCAGGAGTACAGATATACATCCCATAAGACATTATTATATTGTTTCGTGCAGTCAGTATTCATTTAGATTTACCCATATATTTACTATTTCATCAGGCTTCAATCCTTTTTGTATCTCTGGTTTTCCCTGTGGGGTCTTTTTTTTTTTTTTTTTAAAGTAATCTCTCTGGCCACTGCAGGGCTCAAACTCGCAACACTGAGATTAAGAGTGGCATGCTCTACCCACTGTGCCAACCAGCTGCCCCGGGATCATTTTTCTTCTGTCCAGAGAATTCACTTTAGTATTTACTTTAGTTTAGGTCTTCCAGAAGCTCATTTTCTCAGTTTTTGTTTGTCTTCAATCTTGAAGAATATTTTCAGTTGGCATAGAATTTTAGGTTGGCCTTTATTTTATTTCAGCACTTTGAAAAGATCTGCCTTCCAGGTTTTTGTTTGTTTGTTGAAAATTCACCTGTCCGTCTAGCCATTACTCCTTTGAAATGGTCTCTTTTCCTTTGCTGCTTTTCAGATTTTCTCTTTGTCTTTTTGCTTTTCTGGAGTTTTGCTGCGATGTGACTGCTTTGAATTTCTTTTCATTTATCTTGCTTAGGATTCACCAAGCTTTTAGATTCTGTGGGTTGTTATCTTTCAACAGGTCTGAAAGATTTTCAGCCAATATCTCTTTATTTTTTTTTAGAAAAAGAATTTTTTTATTAACATATAATGTATTATTTGTTTCAGGGGTACAGGTCTGTGATTCATCAGTCTTACACAACACCCAGTGCTCACCACAACACATACCCTCCCCAGTGTCTATCACCAGCCACCCCATCCCTCCGTCTCCCCTCCCCTCTGGCAACCCTCAGTTTGTTCCCTAAGATTAAGAGTCTCCTATGGTTTGTCTCCCTCTCTGGTTTCGTCTTGTTTCATTTTTTCCTCTCTTCCCCTACGATCCTCTGCCTTGTTTCTTAAATTCTGCATATCAGTGAGATCATATGATAATTGTCTTTCTCTAATTGACTTATTTCACTTAGCATAATACCCTCTAGTTCCATCCATGTCAATGCAAATGGCAAGATTTCATCTTTTTGATGGCTGCATAATATTACATTGGATATACCAATCTCTCTTTAAATAATTTCTTTACCCCATTCTTTTTTCTTTCTCTCAGGGCTATAATTGAATGCATGTTGGATCTTCTTACTCTGTCCTCCACCTCTCTTAAACTTTCTTCTATATTTTTCATCTTTTTGTCTCTCTGTGCTAAATTCTGGATAAATTCTTCTGATGTTTCTTCTAGTTCAGGAGTTGGCAAACTTTCTCTGCAAAGGGTCGAAGAGTATATATTTTAGCCTTAATAGACCATGCAGGGTCTGTCACAGCTTCTCCACTCTGCCCATCTTAGCACAAAAGCAGCCATAGACTATAAGTAAAGGAATAGGTATGGCTGTGTTACAATAAAACATCATTTATAAAAACAGGCAGGCCAGATTTTGCCCACAGACCATAGTTTGCCAACCCCTATTCTATCCAATAAGACTTTTTTTGTTAACTATATCCAATCACTGTCCAGTTTGAGCTTTTAATTTCAGTTATTATATTTTCCATTTCTAGAGGCTTTTTTATTATCTGCTATTCATTTTTTAATGATATCTTTTTTTCTGGAGTTAATTTTATCTGTTATTTTTTTTTAAAGTAAGCACAAGTTTGTTTATTTTTGTTTAATATGCACTAGATGACCACAACATCTGAAGTTGGTTTCTGCTGTTTCTTGTTCATGATGCCTTATTTCCTTGTGTGCTTGATTCTCTTTGACTGGACATTTGTTGGTGCCCCTGAACATTTATATGTCAGGATTCCCTGACAGTCTAAGATGACAGAAACTCCCTCCACTGAGAATTTGCTTTTCTTTTGTCTGGGGCTTAAGGGCATTAGGAGTCTAGTATCTGATGGCCATAAACTATATTTATGACTTGAGGTTTTTGTGGACAGCCCGGTGACGTGAATTTGGGCTGCAATTCCCTGCATGGATCAACCTGTGGGTGAAACTTCCTTATCAAGTTTTCTACTCTTTTTTCCCTCCTGTTCTGAGTCAAGGCAAGCATTACTACAGGCTCCTGGAGGTAAAAGCAGTGGTAGGTTTACTGCTGGTTCACTTTTGTCCCAGTTTAATGTGACCATGGTCTCCTATTGGACTCCTCACTTTTGGCTTTCAAAATGAAAGTCTGCTTCTGCAACTTAATGTTTTGTAGAATGCTTTTTGCTTAGGGCAAAAGCAGCAAAAAGTGCCATGTTTACCTCCCTGGTTACTTGATTCCTGATTTTCACCTGATTCCAGGACACCTGGGTGGCTCAGTCGGTTGGCCATCAACTCTTGATTTCTGCTCAGGTCATGAACTCAGGGTCATGAGATCCAGCCTCACATTGGGCTCTGTGCTCAGCGGGGTCTGTTGGGGATTCTCTCTCCCTTTCTCTCTGCCCTGTCCCCACCATGCTCTCTGTCTCTCAAATAAATAAATAAATCTCTTTTTCTTTTTTTTAAAGAATGTATTTATTTTTTTGAGAGAGATAGATTAGAGTGAGAGAGAGAGAGAGTAGGGGGAGGGGGAAGAGGGAGAGGGCGAAGCAGAAGCCCCACGAAGCAGGGAGCCCAACATGGGCCCGGATCCCAGGACCCTGAGATCATGACCCTAGCGGAAGTCAGACACCCAACTGACTGAGCCACCCAGGCGCCCCAGTAAATAAATCTTTAAAATTTTTTTCACCTGATTCTTATAATCCTGTCAGCTTTTTGATTTTTTAAAAAGTTTTATTTATTTAAGTAATCTCTACACCCAATATGGGGCTCAAACTCATGACCACGAGATCAAGAGTCGAAAGCTCTTCCAACTGAGCCAGCCAGGCACCCCAACATTTTGATGTTTTTATGAAGTTTTTTGTTTGCTTGTTTTTATGAATTTTTAAAAAGACTTTATTTATTTGAGAGAGAGAGCTTGGAGGGATGGGTGGGAGCCGGGGAAAGGTCAGAGGGAGAAGAAGCAGATTCCCTGCTCAGCAGGGAGCCCCATATGGGGCTGGATCCCAGGACCTTAGGATCATGACCCGAGCTGAAGGCAGATGTTTGACCTTAACCAACTGAGCCACCCAGGTGCCCCTGTCTTTATGAAGTTTTAAAAACAATATTTTACTTAGAATTTGTAGTTGTTTTCATAAGGAGAATTGTTCCAAATAATATGGACTACCACGGCAGAAACTAGATGTCCTTTTTCCTTATTTTCCAAATTTACTCAGGGAAGGTAAAAAATCATCTTCAAACTTAGAAGCAAATGTTCTTGTTTTATTTTATCTCCTCCCTTCTCCACGCGGCCGCTGGCGTACCCTCGTCGGTGGGGCGGGCGAGTCAGTCAGCTTCGCTCGCCGCTTGGGGTGGGGCGGACAGTCGAGAGTGGTGCGCGACTCTCCCACTCCCCTGGGGACTTCTGCTCTGGGGTAGGGGAGTGTTGCCCCTGCCCCCAGCTCCGCTGGTGGAGCCCGCCCTGAGGCGGGCTGCCCGCAGATGCTGTCTGTAGCTCCGGCCGCTGCGGCGCCTGGGTGGCTCAGTCGGTGAAGCTCTGCCTTTGCCTGGGATCCAGTCCCGGTTGGGCTCCTTGCTCGGCTCAGTGAGGAGCCTGCTTCTCCCTCTGTCTGCTGCTCCCCCTACTTGTGCACTCTCTCTGACAAATAAATAAATAAAATCTTTAAAAAAATTTATTTATTTGAGAGAGAGAGAGAGCGCGCGCGCGCACATGAGAGGAGGGAGGGTCAGAGGGAGAAGCAGACTCCCTGCTGAGCAGGGAGCCCGGTGCGGGACTTGATCCCGGGACTCCAGGATCATGACCTGAGCCGAAGGCAGTCGCTTAACCAACTGAGCCACCCAGGCGCCCTCTTTAAAAGATTAAAAAAAAAAAAAAGAAAACAAAGCTGTTATTCCTTTAAAAAATCAAGCCTTTCTACTGAATCAGGAAGAATGTTGATCAGAAGACAGTAGTTTCTATTTTTTTATTTTTTTAAAGATCTTATTTATTTATTCGTCAGAGAGAGAGAGAGAGAGAACCAGCAGGGGGAGCAGCAGGCTCCCTGCTGGGCAAGGAACCCAATGTGGGACTTGATCCCAGGGCCCTGGGATCATGACCCCAGCCAAAGGCAGACGCTTAACAATAGAGCCACCCAGGCATCCCTGGTTATTTTATTTTAATTCCAGTATAGTTAACATACAGTGTTGAAACAAATGTTATTAAAATTTTTTAATTGAGATATAACATACATAAAGTGCACAGATCTGTAGTGTACAGCTTGATTAATTTCTACTTATGTCTACAACTGTGTTACCACGACCCAGATCAATACACAAGGTATTTCCAGCACCTCCGAAGTCCCTCTCAGGTCTCCACTCAGTATCCTATCTCCCATGGGTAACTACTGTTCTGACTGGTGGAACTATAGATTAGTTTTGCCTAAAAAAATTAAAAAGAAGAAAGCCAGATATCGCTGATAACCTCCTAGTTACCTAACTATAGTGGAGTTTTCTCAGGCTTTGATTGGTGGACAGCGCTCCCACTTGCAATTCTGAGTTTATCTTTCTTTTTTTTTTTTTAAGATTTTATTTATTTAGGGGCGCGTGGGTCGCTCAGTCGTTAAGCGTCTGCCTTCGGCTCAGGTCATGATCCCGGGGTCCTGGAATCGAGCCCCGCATTGGGCTCCCTGCTCAGCGGGAAGCCTGCTTCTCCCTCTCCCACTCCCCCTGCTTGTGTTCCCTCTCTCGCTGTGTCTCTCTCTGTCAAATAAATAAATAAAATCTTTAAAAAAGACCGAGTTTAGGGCGCCTGGGTGGCTCAGTCGTTAAGCGTCTGCCTTCGGCTCAGGTCATGATCCCGGGGTCCTGGGATCGAGCCCCGCATCGGGCTCCCTGCTCCACAGGAACCCTGCTTCTCCCTCTCCCACTCCCCCTGCTTGTTTTCCCTCTCTCGCTGTCTCTCTCTCTGTCAAATAAATAAATAAAATCTTTAAAAAAAAATCTTAAAAAAAAATAAAGACCTAGTTTATCTTGTTTCTTGTCTCGCTTCTCTTTCTCCCATCCTCTAAGTTTAGATGAATACCAATATCCCGGTTATTAATTTATTCACTCAGGGCTTCAAGCCCACTCTTTTTTCCCCCCACTTTGTAAAACTGGAGTGGGTCCCTGCAAACCACATTTTCTCCTTTGGCAGCTGGCTCTAGGTTAGGCTCTGTCAATAGGGGGCGCTGGAGGACTTTTCTGCTTCCTGTTTGCTTATTTGTTTTGTCTTCGCATTGCTGTGATTGGCTTGCTTGGCTCCGTGTGCAACTGGTCCCAGCAGGGGTTTCCGTGCGGTGGGCTGCTCTTAAGAGGTCTGTGGAGCTGCCTCCAGTGTGTTTCTTCCTCACTCTTGCGGTGGATGATGTGTTCCTGCAGCAGTGGCACCAACTCTCCAGAGGTCTGAATCTCAGCTCTGCGGGGGTGGGGGTTAGGGGACTCCTCGGATTTTCTGAGGTACTTCTTTGTTGACTTTTCCCTCAGCCCTGGAAGTGGCAAGCCTCTTTCCACAGTAGTTATTTCTGTTACACCTTTGAGGTTTCTGCATTTCAGTAGTTAACCACCCTTTGCTTAGTTAACAATTCCTTATATTCAGTTTTCACTGTTGGGATCACTGGTGTGGTTCCTGTTTCCTGCCTCGACCCAGGTTCTGCTTTTGATCTAACCTTCTCTTTCTCTATACCTCTCCCTTATAAATCTCCCCCAAATCCATGACTTTGAAATTTTTATCTGGATTTGTACCTTTCTCTAAGATTCCAGCTTAACATCATCAGTTGTAAGCTGGCTCTGATTTTCCTCCACTACCTCCTCCTCCTGTGATTTGGGATTTATAATAAGAAATATATATTTGGTCTTCCACAGGAATGGCACAGAGTTCCTGAAGCCCTTGGAATTTCCTGTGATAAGAGCCACAAAGGTGTCTTTAGTTATGTTAATGAGTTGCTTTTGGAAAGCCCTTAGTTAACTGGAATGAGGGCTGGTTGCCAGGGGAACCAACCTGTGATTAGAGGGTTGGAACTTGTAATACCCACCCCCCCAACAAACTTCCGCGGGGGGGGGGGGGGGGGAGGTTGAATCAATTGCTGATGGCCAATGAGTTAATCAATCATGCCTAGGTAATGAATCCTCCATAAAAATCCAAAGTGGGGGGCCTGGGTGGCTTAGTTGGTTAAGCGTCTGCCTTCGGCTCAGGTCCGCCTCCCTGCTCAGTGGGGAGCTTGCTTCTCCCCTGCCTGCCGCTCCCCCTGCCCGTGCTCTTTCTTTCTCTCTCTCAAATAAATAAATAAAATCTTAAAAAAAAAAAAAAACCCAAAGGGACAGAGTTCAAAAAGCTTCCGGTTTGGTGAACATGTGGAGGTACGGGAATAGTGGTGCCCTGGAGAGGGCAGGGGAGCTCCGTGCCCTTTCCCTGCGCCTTGCCTTGTGCATCCCTTCCATTGGGCTGTTCCCAACTTACATTCTTTTATAATACACTGGCAATCTAGTGAATAAAATGTTTCCTGAGTTCTGTCAGCCGCTCTAGCAAATTAATTGTACCAAGGAGGGGGTCCTGGAAACCTCTGATTTATAGGCAGTTGGTCAGAAGTACTGGTAACAACCTGAATTTGCAGTTGGCATCCTGAATGGCAGGTGGTTGTTGGAACCTCCAATTTGTGGCTGGTCAGGTCAAAAGCACTGGTGATAATCTGGATTTGCCAGGGGCATCTGAAGTGTGGGGAATGGGCAGTCCTGTAGGACTGCACCCGTAACCTGTGGAATCAATGCTACATCCAGGTAGATCATGTCGGGATCGAGTTAAATTGTAGGATACCCAGCTGATGTCTGCACTGTTTGTTGGTGTTGGGGGGATCTACCCACACACATTGGAATTGGTGACAAGAACCCTAATCACCTGAATTTCTTATTTCTCTTCAATATACAGTACCATTATCCTTGTTTGCAAGTTACAAACCTAAGTCATCTATGAATATTGAAACCAAAGAAGAGGGAAGTATCATTTATGGCATCTTCTTTTAATTCTGTCTCCTCTACAGCTCCTGTAATTGTCCCTCCCTTTCCCTTCCCATTGTGACTGTTTAAAGATGACTACCCATACAGGTCTCCAGTATATAAACTCTACACATGCTCCAGATACTGGAAAAGAGCAACTCTAATCATATTCTCAAAAGTCTATAGTGACTCCCCATTTTCTAGTGAATAACATCCAAACTCCACTGCCTGTCATTCAAGGTCCTCCACAAAATAGAATCAGCCTGCTTTTACCAAATCACTCCGCTCTATGCTCTTTGCTCCAGCCAAATGGAATGATTTGCTGTTTCCTATGCATCTCACCAATTTCTTCACTTTCACGCTTTTGCCTGAAAAAGTCCTTTGGAGCTTACCCATGAAGTGCCTCCTTTTGTCTAGAACGAAATCCCTCTCTTCCTTGGCTTAACTCTCTGTGAACTCTTGACCTATACCTGTTCCAGCATCTCAAGTCATATTCCAGTATTCAGTGGGGACAGGGTCAGTTATGTGGCTGGCTGGGAGGCAGGGCCTGAAGCTGACCCCTCCCTAGCTGCAGGACAACATTTTGGGGGAGCTGGAATGACTGGAGGGTGGACATATGAAGGGGCTTGAGGTCTAAGAACAATTACGGGTGAGTCGGACAGAAATAGGGCACAGGGGACGGCAGGATGAAGTAGTAGGCATCCTCAGTAAGTCACAATAATCCCAGGAAGGTGCAATTTGAAAGCACACATATGTGGCATCAGAGAGTATCATCAGGAAGAACTAACAAGCCTCCAACTATTAGCTGCAGTTCTGGAACAGTTCTCCGGTTTAAGGACCCCCAAGCCAAAGAAAAGACATTATACTGTGAAAGTTACTAGAATCAGAAACGAGGGGCAGAGGCCAAGATAGAGTCCATTGATAAGGCCTGGAGCTTCCAGTAGGGCACTGAGATGTTAAGCAAGTTTCCAGAACAGGAACTTGGGTGCAGTGAAGAAGTCAGAATCCTGTATATAAGAATCAAGACCCCATGACAGAACTGATTGCTGGAGGAAGGGCACCTGGGTGCTTATATCCAGCCTTCCAGGGGCCGGAGTCTATTAATTGCTCCCGGTCTTAAGTCAGCTTCATCCTGGGATCTGAATCAATGTTGGTTTTATAGGTGTGGGCAAGACCTGACACATTCTTTTCTCTCATAATTACTTCTGCAATATATATTTACCTCCTCCACTGGTCTGCATGTTTCTGAGGCCAGGGTTTCCTCTGGTTCACCCGTATCTCCCATTGTACCTAATTCAGTGCATTGCTCATAGTGAAAGTGGCTGGTAAATATTTGTTGAGCGAGGAAAGGAATAGGCCTGGGTCTCTGGAGTGGAGAGATGGGGAATGGGGGTGTGGTTGTTGGGGATGTAGAAGGAGCTGCGGATTCAAAGAGCAGAGTCCTGGGGCACCTGGCTGGCTCAGTTGGTAGAGCATGTGACTCTTGATCTCAGGGCCTTGAGTTCAAGCTCCCCTTTTGAGGGTAGAGTTTTCTTAAAATAAAATAAACCAAAGAGCATAGTCCTGGTCCCAAAGACCTGCACAGTCAATGAGATGAGATGAGAAACCAGGGCCAGGGAAGTCAGAGAGATGCTGGGCTAGAGGAGGGTGAGCAGGGTAAGCTGTGTTGAGGGGATGGAAACCCTACTCTGGCAAAATTGAGAGAGAGGGGGACTTGTGCAGGGTCCCCCTGGGTAGCTATTTGTAAGAAGGAGATTATATATGTAGAGGTTTTATATATATGTGTGTGTATACACACACACAAACACAGAGAGAGATGTGAGAAAGTGGCTGGAGGTGAAAACTTACTAAATAAGTAAATTAGAGGATAATTACATGCACAGCACAGTGATTATTTACCTTAGGAAAAGATCTGTTGTAAGGTTGCTATTAAAAACAAAAACAGGGGCGCCTGGGTGGCTCAGTCGGATAAGCATCTGCCTTTGGCCCGGGTGATGATCCCAGGGTCCTGGGATCGAGTCCTGTATGAGGCTCCCTTCTCAGCGGGGAGCCTGCTTCTCCCTCTGCCTGCCGCTCCCCCTGCTTGTGCTCTCTCTCTCTCTCTCAAGTAAATAAAATATTTAAAAAAACCAAAAATAACAAAAGGCAAGGTCTAGTAAGACATTTGAAATTTGATTTCAATACCAGTGGCAAAAAAAAAAAAAATTTGTGTACGGTTTTTCAGAACTATATCCACAATTTGAATGAGCTTTCTTATTTTTCCATTTTCCTTAATTATTAAATATTTGACGTAATATGTTTTTAATGGACTTTTGGTACACAGATTTGGATTAATTACAATCCTTGGTTGAAGACAACTCTCATCTTTGGTCCATTCATAACCCTTTCCAACTATGTCTTTCTGTCTGTCTATGTATTTATCCCTCCATCTATCTAATTAAAATTACAGATCAATAGGGGCACCTAGTTGGCTCTGTCTGTGGCGCATGAGACTCTTGATCTTGGGGTCATGAGTTCAAGCCCTACTTTGGGCATAGAGCTTTATACTTAAAGAAAAAATTATAAGCAGATAAGCGCCAGTGAACCTACCACCCACTGTGAAAGCTAGGACTTAGTCAACAATGTTCATCCAACTACGTGGTCTTCAGCCATTTCATCACTCCGCTCCTGAGCTGAGATAACCATCTGAATCCTATGTTAGTCATTCTCTTGCTTTCCTTGACCCATCTATATTCAGACCTAAAAGTCCATCTTTAATTTTAGTTGTTTTTAACTTTTTTTTTTAAGTAATCTCTATACCCAACGTGGGGCTTGAACTCATGACCCCGAAATCAAGAGTCACATGCTCTTCTGATTAAGCCAACCAGGAGCCCCAGTTGTTTTTAACTTTTAAAAAGAATATCGAATTGTATGGAGTATTTGCAGACTTAATCTACTTAGTATTATGTTGCTAAGACTTGTTCTTGTTGGTGTATGTTGCTGTAGTTTATTTTGATGGGGTATAATACTCCATTGTATGAATATACTATGGTTGATCAATCCACTCTTCTGTCAATGAATATTTAGGTTGTTTTCAGATTTTTACTATTGTGAACAATGCCACCATGACCATATGTGTACATGGGTCTCCTAAGATACTTCTATAAGAACTTCTCTGTGATATATTTAGGAGTAGAATTACTGGATCATAGAGCATGTGACTGTTCAACTTCATGATATAAGGTCAAACTTATTATTTCCTAAGATGGTTATATTAATATGCTCTCCTATCAGCAATATATAAAGGATTCTCTTGATCTATATCCTTTTCGACACTTGGTATTGCCAGACTTTTAAATTTTTGCCAACTAATGGGTGTAAAATAGCATCACACTGTGGTTTGATTTGAAGTTCCCTGATCATTAATGGTGTTTAACATCTATTAACATGTCCATTGGTCATATGTATTTTCTCTTCTGTGAAGTGTCTCTTTATGCCTGTCTTAGTCCCTTCAGGCTGCTATAACAGAATACCATAGACTGGGTGGCTTATAAACAACAGAAATGTATTTCTCATGGTTCTGGAGGCTGAGAAGTCCAAGATCAAGGTGCTGGCAGATTTGGTGTCTGGTGAGAGCCCGCTTCCTGTTTTGTATGTGACCATCTTCTCATTGTGGATGGAAAGGGGATTCTCTGGGGTCTTTTTTTTTTTTTTTAGATTTTATTTATTTATTTGAGAGAGAGAGAGAGCACAAGCAGGGGGAGGGGCAGAGGGAGAGGGAGAAGCATACTCTGCACTAAGCAGGGAACCTGATGTGGGACTCGATCCCAGGACTCAGAATATGACCTGAGCCAAAGGCAAATGCTTAACCAACTGAGCCACCCAGGTGCCCTATCTGGGGTCTTTTTTTTTTATGAAGGCACCAATCTCATTCGTGAGGGCCCCACCCTCATGACCTAATCACCTCCTAAAGACTCCACATCCTTATACCATCATGTTGAGGGTTATGATTTCAACATCTGAATTTTGGGGGACACAAACATTTAGTCCATAACAATTTTGTCCATTTTCCTATTTGGTTGCTTGTGTTGTTCTTATTCATTTGTAGGAGTTCTTTATATATTCTAGTTGTCTTAATTGCAAATATCTCCTGGTTTGTAATTCAGGAGGAGGACTATATCTGGGCCCGCTGGTCTATTCTAGTACCATATCATTGTCCTAATTACTTTAACTTCATAATTAGTCCTGAGATCTGGGAGACCAATCTGTTCTACTTCAGAAGTATTCTGGCTATTTTTGGTTCCTACCTTTTAGAGCTACAAAGCTGTTGCTCTCATGTGGGAGTGATATTATCACCTGCCCCCCCCCCCCCCGCCCCGGGACATCGGCAGTGTCTGTAGTCATTTTTGATTGTCACAACTTGGGGTTGGGGGATAGGTTTCTGCTGGCATACAGTAGGTAGAGGCCAGGGATGCTGTAACAAATCCTACAATGCAATAGTACAACTCCCCAGGACAAAAAGTTATTTGGCCCTAAATATCAACACTGTCAAGGGTGAGAAACCCTGATGCAAAGTTTAGAATCAGCTTATCAGGAAACAAATCCCTTGGAATTTTTTTTTAAAGATTTATTTATTTATTAGAGTGGGGGAGCGAGTGGGGTGGGGGGGAAGGCAGAGGGAGAGGGAAAGAGAGAGTCTTCAGCAGGCTCCCCGCTGAGTGTGGTGCCAGGATGTGGGGCTCCACCTCAGAATCCTGAGATCATGACCCGGACTGAAACCAAGAGTTGGACGCCCAACCAACTGCACCACCCCAGTCCCCTGCCCCCCAGCCCCCCTGGAATTTTGTTTGGAATTGCACTGAATCTACAGATATTGAGTATGTGAATCATTTCTAAGTGTGTTTCCTTTTTTTCAAGAACCAACTTTCAGCTTTGTTAGTCTGTTCTTTGTTTTTTATTTCACTGATATTCTCACTTGCTTTTATTTTTTCTTTCCTTCTGCTTTCCTTGGATTTATTCTTTCTTTTTTGACTTCTTAGGTTGGGTAATTAATTGATTTTAAGTCTTTCCTCTTTTCTACCCTAAGCATCTAGGACTATAAAAGTTAAGTTATAACACATAACAATAAAATTAGGATCTGGGAACCAACTACCTATCTTTTGTTTTCTGATTCTGAACACTTCCTTTTCATCTTTTCCTTATTAATAGCATATTTTGCCACTTCTCTTTTTGTTACCCATTCCTTAACTTTATAAGACTGTTATTTCTTCATAAGTGGGTGGTCTTTTGTCTCGGGGCTTCTTTTTTTTTTTTTTAAGATTTTAGAGAGCGCACGTGTGCATGCCTGAGTGGGGGGAGGGGCAGAGGGAGAGAGAGAATCTCAAGCAGACCCCACATTGAAAGCGGAGCCCAATGCAGGGCTCGACCCCATGACCCCAAGACCACGACCTGAGCTGAAATCAAAAGTCGGATGCCCGACTGCCTGAGCCACCCAGGCGCCCCTTGTCTGGGGGTTTCTTATCTGCTCACTATTGCTGTTAAAATACTGTGACTTTGTTGTATCTGGGTCTCATTATTGGTTAGAGTCAACAAATATGTACTTTATGGTAGGAGTTATAGGGTTCAAAAAAAATAGAAAACCTCATTTTTATCCTCAAGGAAGTCATCATTTTATTCAGAAAGCCGAGGCTTAAAAAAATAGATAACAAAACCAGAAAAATACCATATAGAATTCTGTCTGATTATGTAAGCTAGAAATTGGCAAAATTCCCAGCCAAAACCTTATATCAGTACTTCTTGTTTTAGCTCATGGAATATAGAATAAGGAGATTTTTAACTGAGTTTCTAAGATGCACAGACTGATAGATTTACTTATAATGTCATTCATTTTACCTCTGTTTAAAAATCTAATATTCAATTTTAAGACCAGAAGCAGGTTTTTTTTTTTAAGATTTTATTTATTTGAGAGAGAGAGAGAGAGAGAGAGAGAGAGAGCACACATGGGGGGGAGGGTCAGAGGGAGAAGCAGACTCCCCGCTGAGCAGGGAGCCCGATGTGGGACTCGATCCCAGGACTCCAGGTTCATGACCTGAGCCGAAGGCAGTTGCTGAACCAACTGAGCCACCCAGGCGCCCCAAGACCAGAAGCAGTTTTGAGATGAAATCATTTATAGCAGTGGTGCTTAACTTTGGCTGCCCATCAGAATCCTGGGGAGTTTTAAAAACATATCAATGCCCAATTCCAGGGCAATAAGAATCACCTAGAGTGCTTGTTTAACATACAGATTTCCATATACCTGCTCTGAAGAGTCACATTTAGTAGGTCGAGGGCAAGGCCCTGGACTCTGAATGATTAATGAGTGCTCTAGGTGATTCTTAGGATCAAGCCAGTTTGGAAAACACTGATTTAGACCAGTGCTTCTCAGACTTTCGTATGCCCACAAATCGTCTGGGCCTCTTGTTAAAATGAAGATTCTGATGAAGTGGGTTTGTGGGGGGCATGAGATTCTGTGTTTTTAACAAGCACTTGGGTGCTGCTGAAGCTGCTAGCCTACCCTGTGAGTAGTAAGGATTTAGAACAATTTTGTTCAGTATGACTTTCTTTGAGATAGACATGTTCTACACTGTCCAGTACCACAGCCACCAGTCACATAGAGTTGTACAACAC
The DNA here is from genome assembly GCF_037043125.1 of Eumetopias jubatus. Classification (NCBI taxonomy): domain Eukaryota; kingdom Metazoa; phylum Chordata; class Mammalia; order Carnivora; family Otariidae; genus Eumetopias; species Eumetopias jubatus. The sequence continues at coordinate 112,699,687 of NW_028274817.1, forward strand.
TGAAATGAGGCTAATATGACTAAGGGACTGAATTTTAAATTTTATTTCATTTTAACTAATTGAAATTGAAACTGAAATAGATACATGTGGCTAGTGGCTACCATTTTGGCCAGATTTAGAACAAACATGCTTCAGGATAACTTGCTGAAAGAAGCCTAGAATCATTTCAGGTTAGTAAAGTTATGCTCGGTTCTCAAAACTTTGATTTAGAAGTCAGTATTCTCATAGAGTAAAAACTGGGTGTATATTATTCCTGGAAGCCTCAATAGCCATGTTGTCTTTCTAGGAAATTTCTGTTTATCTCAGCCTTTGCAATTTGGCTACTAAAATTTGTTTCTCATTTACAAAGTCTCCCAGAGTCATCAACATTTAAGAAAGGGAATTAGGATAACTCATTTATTGAAATATTTGTTGTTGAAAAAACTCCCCCTAAAATCATCCTTAATGTCCAATTCAGAACTAGTAAAACATATTTGGGACTGTTGGCAACTATATTTACCAAGGATTTAAAATACTTAAGGCTGTTCACACCAAAAAACATTTGCAGTCATTTCCTTAGAGAGACCGCCAGAAAGCTGGTCCATCCTGCACTGCCAAAATGTTTTATGAAAATTTAGAGCTTGCCTGTTATTTGTGGAAACTGTGCTAGCAAAAGGGTAGACGACAAGGACCTGATTGTTCCTGACACTAAACCTTTAATGTGTTGTGTCGTGCTTTGGAAGCTTGCAGACTTAGGCTTGGTATATTTTTTTCCCCTTTCCTAGTTGACACTATATAATAAAAAAGGTTTTGCACACTGGGTTTACACAGAGCATCCTAACAAAACCACAACTTTCCATCTTCTTTTCTCAGGCACCTGGGTTGAGGTTCCTGGCACTGGACGGGAGAAGAGAGGCCATTGAGAGCACCATGCTATTCAAGACCTGCTGGACCCCAGGCTTTAGACCATGTGGTTGACTGACTTCCTCCCTCTAGATGCCTAGAGGCAAGGTTTGGAAAGACAACTTGCTGAGAATGTATGAAGAAGAGTTGGGTGGAAATTTCCAGAAGCCAGGAGCTAAAGAACTTCTTTAAGAAAAGGAGGAAAATGTTCTCTAAGTGAATTTCATGTTAGCTTGTCTGATTTCACCGTGTCCTGTATTCAAAGTTTGCAGGATTTTGCGTGAAGGGTTATTTTTATTCATTTACATACACATGTAAGGGTCCATTTGCTCAACAAATGAATACCCATTGGTGCCTGTAATCAATGTGTTAACCTCACTGATAGCCCTTACCCTTGAGATCGCCTGTTTATTTGTCTGCAGACTCTATGCTTCTAGCCCAGGACCTGGCATGTAGTAGGCTCAGTAAATACTTCTGGCCTGAATGAGAAATTAACGTGCAAGGTGTCGCGTAGATGCATCATGATGCCACATGCTGGCTTTAGGCAGGTGGTCTGGACCAGCCTGAGAGGGGCTATGGCTGGCTGGTGGGGTTGTTTTCCACTCACTGTACAGTCCAGGGCACTTTAAGTTAGTCACAGTCCCAGAAGGGGGCAGAGCCGAATTTAATCCAGACCCCCTGACTCCCCATGCTTATGCTTTCTCTATTTTTCTCTATTCAGAAACCGTGTATGTTGGAAATAGAGGAACTGCTATAAAACCTGTGCAGAATAATTTGAATTGTGGTTGTATCTTTCTGATTTCAAGCCTGTGAATGCCACAGTGCCCAAAGTATTGCCTTTTAGTCTTTCCATCCACTTGTTCATTAACTCAACGTTATTGGTGTTCTCTGTTTTAAAAAATCTTGACTAGAGGCTGTGTAGATTCTAAAGCATTCTTATTTACCCTCTTATCTCAAAGAAGTAATTTAAAATATTTTAAAAGAGTAAGCCTTTCTTTTTGAGTTTCTCTATTGTGTTTGTTTTGTTTTTTCAGGGGTTTAGACCAGTGTTTCTCAGTCTTTTGTTTTCTTTTTCTTTTTATTGAGGTATAATTGACATACGATGTTATATTAGTCTCAGGTGTACGACATAATGATTCGGTATTTATATATATTGCAAAATGATTGCCACAATAAGTGTAGTTAACCTCCATCACCACATATAGCTATGAAATTTTTTTTCTTGAGTTGCAAACTTTTAAGATCTGCTCTCTTAGCAACCTTCAAATATACAATATAGTATTAGTAACCATAGTCAGTACACTGTACATTACATCTCCCAAGACTCGTTTATCTTATAACTGGAAGTGTGCGCCTTTTGACCACCTTCATCCATTTCAGCCTCCCCTGCTCCCTGCTTCACAACCGCCAATGTGTTCTATTTGGTGAGTTTGGTTTTTCTAATGTGTGTTTTTCAATGAAGCAGTGTTGATTCCTCATTTATGCCTTTTGAATTACTTAAAAATATGTTTGCTCTTCTAGTTGCCTCTTTTGAGCATGGTCTTACTTTCTTCTGGAGGTTGTTCATTATTTTGCCTAAACCTTTTTGCGTTAATGTCAGTCTTAAATACCCGCTTTGGCCCTTGATGAACTAACAGCGAGGCTTCCCAAACTTTAAGCTGCATCAAAACCCCCTAGAGGACTTGTTAAAACTCAGATTGCTAGCCTCCACTTCAACATTTCTGGTTCAGTCAGTCTGTTTTTTTGTTTTGTTTTTTAAGATTTTATTTATTTATTTGAGAGAGAGCGGGAGAGAGAGACAGAGAGCATGAATGGAGAGAGGGGTAGAGGCAGAGGAAGAAGCAGACTCCCCACTGAGCAGGGAGCCCAATGCCGGGCTCAATCCCAGGATCCCGAGATCATGACCTGAGCCAAAGGCAGATGCCCAACTGACTGAGCCACCCATGCGCCCCAGAGACTTGGCATTTCTGACACGTTTCCAGGTGAAGTAGATACTGCTGGTCTGAGGACCACACTTTGAGAACTGCTGACCTAAAAGATTGAGGCACTGCACATCAACATCTGCTGATATCATAAAATGAGAGTCAACCAGGCATTATGTGCCTCCTGATGGAAGGGCACAGTATGTACTACCCAGGAAGCAGTCTTGCAGGGAAAAAAAAAAATAGAACTTGAATCTTACCAAGCTCTAAATTACCAATCTATAGGAAATATAAGGGACAGAGTAACACATTAAACTATGGGGATGCAATTAGCAAAGTCTAGACCATCGGAAACCAAGATTCTTCAACTAATAAATTGCAAGGAAAAAAGAGAGATGGAGGAGGAATCTGTCAATTAAAAAAGACCACAGGGCGCCTGGGTGGCTCAGTTGGTTAAGCGACTGCCTTTGGTTCAGGTCATGATCCTGGAGTCCCAGGATCGAGTCCCGCGTCGGGCTCCCTGCTCAGCGGGGAGTCTGCTTCTCCCTCTGACCCTTTCCCCTCTCGTGCTCTCCCTCTATCTCATTCTCTCTCTCAAATAAATAAATAAAATCTTAAAAAAAAAAAAACCTCAAAGGCCTATCATTCAGTTGCAGTGTGTGGACCTTATTTGCATCCTTTTTTTTTGTCTTACCTAAGGTGTCAAAAGATACATGATATTTTATGGGACAATTGGAAATTTGAATAGTGAATGGATATTTAATGATGTTGGGAAATTATTTCTAATTATGTATTGAAATCTAATTATTTTTAATTAGGGTATTGTGGTAGACAGGATAATGCCTTTCCCCTACATCCTAATCCTTGGAACCTGTGAATATGTGGCAAAAGGGACTTCGCCGATGTGATTAAGGATCTTGAATGGGGAAATTATTTGGATTACCCAGGTGTGTCCAGTATAATCACAGGGTCCTTATGAAAGAAAGAGGGGTTAGGAGAGTCAGAGTCAGAGGAGATGTGACAAGTGAAGCAAAGGTTAGAGTGAGAGAGTGGGAGTTTGGAAGATGCTATACTGCTGGCTTTGAAGATGGAGGAAGCAGCCACAGCCAAAGAATGCAGGTGGTGTCTAAAGCTAGAAAAGACAAGGAAACTGATTGTCCTCTAGAGCCTCCAAAAAGAACACAGCCCTGCCTACCCATTTTGGACTTCTGACCTTTGGAACTATAATATAATAAACTACTGGGGGTTTTCTTTGTTTTGTTTTAAGATTTTACTTTGGGGGCACCGGGGTGGCTCAGTTGGTTGAGCAGTTGACTCTTGTTTTCGGCTTCGGTTATGATCTCCGTCCTGGGATCCAGCCTCTCGTCGGTCTCCGCACTCAGTGGGGAGTCTGCTTGAGGATTTCTCTCTCTCTCCTTCTGCCCCTCCCACCGCTCACTCAAGCTCTCTCAAATAAATGAATCTTAAAAGGTTTTAGGGGCGCCTGGGTGGCTCTGTCGGATAAACATCTGCCTTCGGGTCAGGTCATGTTCCCAGAGTCCTCTCCCGCTGCCCCTCCCCACTGCTTGTGTGCTCGTGCACTCTCTCTCTCTCTCAAATAAATAAGATCTTTAAAAAAAAATCTGGTTTTATTTTTTTAAAGATTTTATTTATTTATTTGAGAGAGAGAGAGCACAAGCAGGGGGGAGCGGGAGAGGGAGAAGCAGGCTCCCCACTGAGCAGGAAGCCCGACGTGGGGCTCGATTCCAGGACCCTTAACTGACTGAGCCACCCAGGTGCTCCAAAAAGATTTTATTTTTAAATAATCTCTACACCTAACGGGGGGCTCGAACTCACAAACCCTAGATCAAGAGTCACATACTTCACTGACTAAGCCAGCCAGGCACCCCTAAACTTCTGTTGTTTTAATCCGATAAGTTTGTGGTAATTTGTCATAGCAGCAATAGAACAGTAATACAGTTATGTTATAAAGAGAGTCAACTTTTATTATTTTTAAAAGTTTTTTTTGAAAGAGAGCCTGTACACATGCACATGAGCAGGGGGGCGGGGAGGAGAGGGAGAGAGAATCCCAAGCAGACTCCACACTCAGCTCGGAGCACCATGTGGGGCCCAATCTCATGACCCTGAGACAGCATGACCTGAGCTGAAACCCAGAGTCAGATGCTTAACTGACTGAGCCACCCAGGTGCCCCTAAAGAGTCATCTTTTAGTGATAGACAACTAAATATTTACAAAATAAATGATACGATGTCTAGAATTTGTTTCAAAATAATAAGAGTCAGGGTAGATTACAGAGGGGTTTGGATGAGGCAGGACTGGCCATAATTGTAGGTGCTGAGTGATGGGTGCATAGGGTCCATTATACTACTCTACTTTTGTGTATTTAATTATTTAATTTATTTTTATTTTTTATTTATTTTTTATTTTTTTAAAGATTTTATTTATTTGACAGAGAGAGACACAGCGAGAGAGGGAACACAAGCAGGGGGAGTGGGAGAGGGAGAAGCAGGCTTCCCGCTGAGCAGGGAGCCCGATGTGGGGCTCGATCCCAGGACCCTGGGATCATGACCCAACCTGAAGGCAGACGCTTAATGACTGAGCCACACAGGCACCCCTAATTTATTTTTAAAAGATTTTATTTATTTATTTTAGAGGGAGAAAGAGAGAGCGTGAGTGGGGGGAGAGGAAGAGAGAGACTCTCAAGCAGGCTTCATGCCCAGTGCAGGCAGGGCTCGATCTCATGACCCTGACATTGTGACCTGAGCTGAAATCAAGAGTTGGTCACTTAACTGACTGAGCCACCCAGGTGCCCCTTTATTTTTGAAGATTTTTTTTGAAAGATTATTTATTTATTATTTATTTATTTGACAGAGAGATACAGAGAGAGAACGAGAACAAGCAGAGGGAGAAGCAGACTCCCCACTGAGCAGGGAGCCTGATGTGGGACTCGATCCCAGGCGCCTGGGATCATGACCTGAGCCGAAGGCAGATGCTTAACCGACTGAGCCACCCAGGCGCCCCTATTTTTGAAGATTTTTATATTTAAGTAATCTCTACACCCAACAGGGGGCTCAAACTCACAACCCCGAGATCAAGAGTTGCATGCTCTACTGATTGAGCCAGCCAGGCACCCCTACTTTTGTGTATTTAAAAAATTAAACACACATATACACATAAGAAAAAAAAATAGTTAAGTTTAAGTATTATGACTTAAAAGACTTCCAAAGACCTAGGTTGGTGAAATCCAAGCTGTACTAGGAGTGGTAACACAGCCAGAGTGAAAGTATTATTAGGACCAGTAGTGAGAAGGGCCATTTATCAAGGTGGCCCTGGGACTCAAGAAGACCTAAGGAGGCCAGCCCAGGAAAGATAGGGAATAGAAGGGGAATGAATGGTGTGAGGCCCCAGGGAAGTAGAAGAGGTAAACCAGCAAAGATAGCAGGATGCACAAAAGAACAGAAAGAGTGAATTGAACCGGTCAAGGAGCAAAGGACATTGCATGCTTCACAGGGCAAAAAAATGCTGTGTGCTATCTCTTAGGCTCCCAGTCACCTTGGCCTTCAAGGGTAGGTAGGTGACCACTTCTATCCACCATTTTTCCAGTTCTCTTGAACTCACACTCCCCTAATTATACCCTTCCCTTTGTCAGATACCGTTACCTGCTATATCCATTATTACCTATGTTAGTTTGCCTTTCAACTTTTCCAATCAATTTCTCTTGGTTGTTTGCTTTAGTTTTTACTTGTGTGTTTTTGGCAAGGCAGGGGCAAACAACAAACAAAACCCAACTGCCCAAATCTATGGAATACATGGAATGCAAAGGGTCTCTAAATATTTGTCTTTCCAACTACCGTGTTGGTTTACAAATCTGTATTTAGAGAGTGGACCCAAAAAAGAAGGGTCAGTAGTTTACCTACACAGTGCCTGGCACACGTATGAGGTGAAACCTGCCCTTGACTTCGAAGAAAGCAAAGCTTTCACTCTCAAAATAATAAGGTTTAATATAATTGGAGGCCCAACTACTGCCTTAAAGAGAACTCATCATAGGAAAGGAGACAATAATTGTAAGAGAAATTACAGTAGCTTTAATCAAGAACAGCCTGTGGAAAAGAGGGGACAGCGAAATTGTCTGCAAGACTTGGTAAGTATGAGGGTGATGCTTCAACAACAGGGGTGAATCTTGGAGACATGCCATGAAGTGAAAGAAGCTGGATGCAAAAGAGGATGTACTGTTTAAGTCCATTGATAAGATATCCAAGAACAGGCAAAACTAATCTATAATGCTAGAAGCCAGAATAGTAGTTACTTGGTGGTGGGGGTGTTCTTGACTGGGAGGATTTGTAAAATTTTCTGGGGTGCTGAAAATTATACCTTTATGTCTCTGAGTACATAGGTGCATGCCTGTGTAAAACTTAATTGAGTTGTACATTTATGATTTGTGCACTTTATTGCACGTAGATTAAAGTTCAGTTGGAAAAAAAAAAGCCCAGGACAATACCATACTTGTTTTTTTTTATTTCAAAAAAATTTTTTTAAGATTTTATTTATTAGCGAGAATGCATGCACGTGCAAGAGAGCATGAGATGGGGGAGGGGCAGAGGGAGAGGGAGAAGCAGACTCCCCGTTGAGCAGGGAGCCCAACACAGGACTGGATCCCAGGACCCTGGGATCATGACCTGAGCCGAAGGCAGAGGCTTAACCGACTGAGCCACCCAGGCGCCCTACACAGTGCCTTGAATATAAATTCTCAAAGGGCTTACAGAAATGTTTGAAGACCCTACCCTATCCTCTTAATTGGTCGGCTTGATATATGAAAAGAGAAGCATTTCAATAATGGTCCCAGCAGGAACAGAAAGTACAGTCACATGTGATTTTGAAGAGAATTGAATGAATTATTTACAGAGGTGTGGGGAGGTTTAAGGGAACTAACAAGGGATGCTGAAGTTGCCCAGGGATTAGGGAAAACTGGAAGCTGGAAGCTGTACCTGTTCCTCCCACTTCCTGAAGACCCAGTGAGGACAACCCTGGAAAGGGAAGCCTTTGCCCAGAGCTGTCATGGAGCCACTGCTACCGGCAGACGGAGATCCTAGGCAGGAAGTGCTTGGGAAAGAACTGTGCCCTCCCCTAACCCCGTGCCATATACGGGACTTCCATTACTCCTGATGGTACCTGCCATTGGCCAGACCAGCTGTAGAGAGTGATACACTACTGAAGGTTAAGTCTCCTGGGGCACAGAATAAGGCAAAGAAGAGTAAAAATTCATGGGGTGGAGGATGGCTCAAATGCAGAATAACCAGCACAGAAGGTGTAAAATCAAAATTAGTAAATGTTTTAATTAAATGTGCAAAGGACTTTCTGTCAGCTGACCAGCTACAGTTTCATTCATCTAGTTACACAATATTATATGGGGACATCTAAAAAAATGTTTGCTGTGAGGGGCACCGGGGCAGCTCAGTCTGTTACAAGTCCAGCTCTTGGTTTAGGCTCAGGTCATGATCTCAGGGTGGTGGGATCAGGCTCAGCGGGGACTCTGCTTCTCTCCCTCTATGCCCCTCTGCCTCACTCTCTCTCTCTCTCAAATAAATAAATCTTTAAAAAAATAAAAATGTTTGATATGATGAAAGGTGTGATAAGAGACCCTACTTCTTTTGAACATCTTAAAATCTCTGTGAGCACTCTCTCTCTCTCCTCTTTGGACTGGGTGTAAGATCCTGGAGTGTTGAATTTGTCTTAGACATTTTGGTATCCTCACCTTTAGCAGAGCCACATACAACAAGCATTCAAAAAACGTTTGGTGTTTGAATGAAGGACTGAGTGAATGTAATAATGGCCAAGTGTAGTTTATAATGTTCATTGAGTTTATGCCAGTTTTCACAGCATATAAAATACTTGACTTGGCCAAAGTCGGCTTCAATTTCATACATTTTGTTGGTAAAAGACTAATGTTTTTTTTTTTTTTTAATGTGGGATGGGGATGCCTGGACGCCTCAGTCGGTTGGGCATCTGCCTTCAGCTCAGGTCATGATCCTAGGGCCCTGGGATTGAGTCCTGCATTAGGCTCCCTGCTCAGCAGGGAGCCTGTTTCTCCCTCTGCCTGCAGCTCCGCCTGCTTGTGCTGGCTCTCTCTCTCTCTCTGACAAATAAATAAATAAAATCTTTTTAAAAAATGTGGAATCCATTAAGGAAAGGCCATGGTTTTGTTTTCTGATAGATTTGAATAGCACTTTCTCATTTGTGAAGTAAGTGTGACAGATTCTATTTACCTTAGTTTTAAAATGAAAAAAAGCTGAGGCATGGAAAGATTCTAAAGAAATCTAAGTAGTGGATGATAGAGTTGGAGTTCAAGACAAGAGTTCAGACTTCCTGATACAGCTTTGTCCTTTGACAAGACAGTCTTCTTGTTAGACTAGAGTCTCTCTTGATATTTTTCCAAGGAAGTTACTTATTTTGCAGTTAGGAAAAGAGGTTTAATGTAACCAACCACAGCAATACTAGAAACAGTTTATATCTTACTGATATGTGTTTTTGGTTTAATAGGGGAAAAAGGGCGATTTGTTAGAAACAAGGATCTGAAGATGTTTGTCAACTTAGTTACTATATCAATTTGTTATTTAGTACCTACCATATGGATTTTTTCCACTAAGGTGAAAATACGACTGGTGAGTTTACCAGGAATACCTCGGATCTCTAGCCTCTGCCAGGTTTAGTTAGGCTTCTGTGTTTTAGGGAGAAAGGAGTGCATGAAGTGGGAAAACTAGAGGGAGTCTTCACTAATCATCCTGAACTGTATCCATGCAAGTAATATCATTTCAATACAGACATGTGTGCTGATGGAAATCTAGATTAAATTTTGCTTATCTAGGAAAGAAGACCATCTTTTTATTCTGATGGACTAATATTAAATTCTGGAGAAACATACAAAAGGTAGTAATCAAACACACTTGTGACACAGAAGTATTTTGCATTGGATTTGGGCAGGGGTGAGGATGACGTATCTTCTTCAAGGTTGTCACAGTTTTTGGGCTGAGTCAGAACTATAGGAGCAAATGGACAGAAACAAATCTGAGACTTGAAAAATAATCATGAAAATTTGGATTTTACCAGCCTTAGTTCTTATTCTTTCAGTTGAGGCAGTTTCCTTTTCATGTTTTCCAGGCAAAATTAATTGAATGTCATAATAGTAGGTATTCGTTCATCCATTCAGTCATTTAACAAATATTTACCAAATTCCTACTATGTTCAAGGTGCTTCCATATGATGTAAAAGAAACAGTGATATTCTGACCTATGCTAACAGCATTAAAAAGCAGTCTCAAGTTTATTTTGGCAAAGTGGCAAAAGGAAAAGCAGAGTATAAGTACATAAAATAATTATTATTAAATGCTTATATACAAAGTCTACGATGAAAATATATGATTCAGGACAGGGTAAAAGGGATAGGAAAGGCTTAGGTATATGTATGTTCAGAAGCTGATTCTGCCACTTACTTGCTATTTAATACTCAATTTCCTCATCTATAAATTGGGAATAAGGGCACCTACCTCATAAGTACTTTGTGAAAGAATATGATGAAAATTGACAATTATGTATTTAAAGAGACTAGCAGGATTCTCAGCATATGGTAGCTGTCATCATTATCAATAACTCATATTTAATGTAACAGAGTCACACTTTTATAAATGCTTTGATGAACGTAGTTATTGATAAGATGTTCTAATATAGATAATGCGAAGTATGTTTTTAGAGAAAGGGCTTCAGTAATTTCATATTAAAAACAGGAATACGGGAAGTAGATGGGGTGCCTGTCAGGCAATTTAACAATCAGAGTAGTATTTCTACAACTTGATAAAGAGTCCATAGATGTAAAAGATTCGTAAGTGACAACCCAAGTCTTTCTAATACAGAATGTAGAGATGAATTTCAAATATTTCCATTGCATCAAGATTAGAAAGACAATGGCCAGTAAGTAAAAATTTCAGTCCCCTCATCCCTCCAAGCCCTGCTGTAGCCCATACTAAGGGTCTGCTTCGATTTAACCTGTTTTTTTTTCTCTTAAAGGTACCTTTCTGGCTTTTAAAAACATTTTTGAACCTTCATCTTGGACCATTTCAACATTCCCTTCTACATGGTATATATTATACAATCGATATGGCCAAATCTCTCTTTAATATTTGCATAACAGTGGCCTAGGTTTTCTGTTTCGCTGTAAAGTTTTTATGAAATTTGCACTAACGTTTATTTCGGCAGTTTGATTTAGTGCCATTCCTCAATACCTAGATACAATAAAAACAACTTTAATTTGGCCTTCGTTTAATATTGCAAAGGTCCTCTATGAAAATAATTTCTGTATTGTGGAAAATGGATATATTCCGCGTTTTGTTTGTTTGTTTTGTTTTTTAGTTTTAGGCTTCAATTTCCTAATTATGATTTTAAAAATACAGTATGCCCTATATACTAAGTTAAGGCGATCACAAGTGAAAAACCTACATCCAGCTATTCAGAGTTGGAGAGAGAAGGCCTGCCAATGAGTTACTTTTCGCTAACACAGCACATTGTATTATTTTTCAAACAAAAGTTTTAAATCTGCTTATACCCAACCTCACAACGAGGGATGGGATGTTTTTCTCGGGTTTTCTGTTTGCTACATTTTGTGCGGGGAGAGTCGTGGGCCGTTTCAGGGTTATTTTTACGACCGCCCCCTTCCCCTCGGTGCGACCTCCACCTGCACAACAGCTTGCCCCCGGGCGAGGAAGATACAGCAGAGGAGACCCCAAAATACATTCTCGAGGACGCTCCCAAGCACTGTCAAACCAGTGGGCAAATTTTCTCCTCCGGGTTAGTCTAGTCCCGTTAGCTCAAGCCTGGGTTTAGAGGAACAACTAAGTTCAGAATGTGGAACTGGAGGGGAATGCGTGGCAAAAACCCATGGAAAAAAAAAAAAAACAAAAACATTTCAAGGAATATGCTGCAACCCGCGAAGGAGTGGCTTTGCTCAAGCTGCTCTAAAGAGTTGCATTTTCCTTGCTCATCGAACTTGCTTCAGTTCCTAGGGAAGCGCCTGCCTTTTCGGTGGCGTGACCGAAGAGTCAAAGGCGATGGCCAAGGGGAGCGAGTTCCCGCAATGGAACTTGACGCGGACCCCGGGGTCTCAGTTGGGGGCCCATCACAGTCTTGGGTGCTTGGGCTGCGACTGGCTTCTTTTTGGCGGGAGGGTAGATGGTGGGGGGGAGGATGGAGGAAAACTACCAAGGGCTTTCCTGGGCTTGTAGCGTCTCGTCGCCCGCCGCCGCTCACACTGCCTTCCGGCGGCGCCCCCAGCTCGGGCCCCGCACGCGGCAGCGGTCATAGGGCGTGCTTGCGGCAACCGCAGGGCACGCGGGCCAGCCGGGGCGGGGGCGGGGCGGTGGTGGCGGTTGCGGGGCATGCGCGTCTCCGCGCGCGGCTTCTCAAACATGGCGGCGGCGGTGTGAAGACCGGTACCGGCTCGCGGGACCAGTGTGACAATTTCGCTCCTTTCGCCGACGAGACCCGAGGTGCGTGGCGACCCTGGGCCCCGTGAGGAGCAGAGAGGCGGAGCCGTGGCATCCGGTCTCTGGTCGTTGTCCGAGGGCGGGCGGGTGGCTGGGAGCCCTCCGCGGCGCGTCCCGCGCGAGTAACGCCCCCTTACCGCTCCGCGGGGTCCGGCCTTAGCTCGGCCCCGCACCCCCGTCGCCCACCTTTGGCAGCCTCACCCCAGAGGCCAGGGCTCCCCTGCCCCACCTAGCGCCCTCCACGACGCCCCACAGCTGCTTTTGCGCAGCCCCTCGCATTCCCCCGGGGCCCCGTCGCTGGTCACGGGCCCATCCCTTGCGCGGCGTTTGGTTGCCGTGTCGCTCTCTAGCCGCCCCCTGGCCCAAAGTACGGACAGCACCCTCCTGAGCATCCTCTTGCTGTGGGTGGAGCTGGGCTGGGGGACCGAGCTGGGGCCCCGGGGCGCGCCGGCGGGCGGTGGGGCTGAGGAGCAGCGATGACTTTGAGTGGTCTGGGCTGAAGCCCGCCCGGTTGCCTTCCGGGGAGTTGTGAGATAACTTTTGGAGTTTGGGAGGGAAACGTGAGCCCGGAAGGATGCGCCTGTGGCGGAGCGCGGGCTCGGTCCCGGTGCCAGGTGCCCATCGGACACGCGCCCCGGGGCTCTGGGCGGTTGGGGAGGGGGGCACCGGTGGCTCGGCCGCCGGGTAGAGGTGGGGCGGGAGGGCGCGGCCCTCCTTGCGTGTGTGTGTTGGGGGGGGCGGAGAGGGGGGCTCCAACTCTCCCGAGGAGCTGCAGGGCGGTCGCTGTGCTCTCGCGGCGTGACCTGGTCTAGGGACCATTGGTGCCTTTAAGGGACAGCGGTCTTGCTTTTTCCACCTGACTAGTGGTTGTGCTGCTGTAAATCGCCAAATCGCCAGAGAGCGAGCAGGCGAATTTAATAGATTTTGCGCCTTGATGTTATACATAGCTTTGAGGTCTGTAATTTGCCCCCTTCTCCGGCCCCCAAACGTTTGGCCAGCACCGGTAGTTACAAATCCCCGTTTAAGACTATTGATGTTTTTAAGGGTTGTAAAACATTTGTCATTCATTACAAAGTGTGATTATAATTTGAAATTAGCTTTTATCTTGAAGATTTAGATTAGCTTTTATCAATTATGTGTTAAGGTGACTTTAGGATATCTCTGGAAAGTGAGTGGATCTGTTAGTAGGGGGAAAGTAAGGCAGGGAAAGTGGATACTTTGATCATATGATTTATGAAATTATCAGGGATAGTTTTCTTTGCCAAAACAACTGCGGATGCTGCTGCATTTTTAAGGCTCCCAGAGCTATTCATGTTTCTGTTTTGGGGAAGCAGTATTATAAGATGTATATCATTTATGGAATACAACTTCCTGTGACAAGCAATTGCATTATAACAATAGTTCATAGATTCATTTGATTCTTTTCAAAAGCAGTGCTTGGGAATGTTCTTCAGCAATCACTATTTTGCCTTTTTTGCCATTCTTTTCTTAAGTACTCATTAAATAACGTATTTCCAGGGATGAATTTTTTTTTTCAGTCTTTGGTTTTGTATATTTAATGGGAGGAAGGTGAAAATAAGCTTTTGGAAAAAAGTCCAGTTGGGACTTTGAGAAAGGAGTGAATTTATGAGCACTCACCTGATGCTTTGTATTTGTTTGGCTATAGTTTTATCCATAGTCTTCAAAACAGTCTGAAAGATCTTTTCAAAAACTTAAACACATTTAAAACAGCTTTGAAACTCTTGAATGAATAGCATATATATCACACAACCTTATAAGCTTAAGGGTGTGTACCTGTTTCCTTTAGAGAACCTGATTTGTTTTGAAATTGTTTGAAAAAAAAAGATTAATGTAACTGAACTACATTATGTGTGAGGTTGCTTTAAAGCTAATGATGTCATGATATTTACAAAAATCATTGGAGTCAGTCTTAAAGAGGTGGTATCAGTTTTTCTCATGAGGCAACTGGTCAGTCTTTTTCTTTCAATCAATACATCTTTTTGAAGTGCCTGTGCTGTCTGTAGTATGGAGTTCAAGGTGCATTTATTCAGAGGCTGTGAATGTTGGCTTCTGGATGTTTAAGGCTGCCCATCAGTAATTTATTCCTGAAAATTTCCAAGTTATAGCTAAGAAAATCAATATGAATGTAAAACAAGTAGTTATTTTATTTCAAGGGCAAATTCAGGGAATCGGTATTTTGTTTATAAATTTTCTAAATAAAATTCTGGGTGTAACTGTGAATTATTTCTTACTTGGGTTGAAAGCTGTACATTTTTATGAGATTATTTTCTAGGTCAGAGAGATAAACATATGGATTAGGCTTGGGAAGAAAAATGAATTATTGGTATAAATTGAAATCTCTATGTGCTCTGGAGATTGAGGGTTTTTTTTTTTTTAATGCTAAACAACTTTGCTTCTATGACCAAGTAAGTAGTTTAGTTTGTAACTAAATATTAACTGACTCATAATTTAGAGCACTTTATTTTTTCAAAATCTTTCAAAAATCTCTGAGCTAAATAAGCCAGATGTGACTCTCATTTTCTTTTGGGTTTGTTCCTTTTTAGCTGCCTGCCTGTTCCCCCCAGATGCTTCCTATCTCCCCTCTTCCTGCCCCCGTTCCCTTTGCTGTTGGTGTCTGCTTCCGCATCAGTGAAATGGTCAGGGTAATCCTGCGCTGCCTCACCGAGAAATAATTGATGATAGTGAAGTGCCTTGAAAAGGCTGAGTAAATACCAAGTCTTTTGAATGAAAATGATGTAGCCCCTTGTTCCATTTAAGGAAAATCCAAATCCCAATTTTAGTTTGTGCTCTTGGTGGGGTGGGGGCAGAGGGAGGAGGAGGAAAATTTCACTTGAATATTTTATTGTCCCTCTCTTTGGGTTAATAGAAATGATTGTTGTAACTTTAGTAACTGGAACACTGGAGGATGCAAGGGATCCTCTGCTATTTATTAGTTGCCTCTAGTCTTTTTTTTTTTTTTTTTTTTTGCCAGGTTACCCTGTCCGGTCCCCTTTTCCCCTTTATGCCCAGCTCTGTTCTGGTTCCAGCTGTGAATGGAAATCTGAGGTCATTTTCTCTTTTAGTTCACCTCTCTGGGAGTTTCATTGTCTCCTCATAGTCATATTCCTGGTTTTTAGGATACACAAGATATGAACAAAGTGAGCTCTGCCAGCCATCAGTGTTAGAGCTGTGAGGCTGTGGTTGTGAATATAGGTCTGGCATTGCCAGGAGATGTTTTGTAGCTTGGAGTGAGCAAATCAAGCAGCCCTAAGAATTTTAAGAACATTATTGATGTCTGAAAATTACTACATAATATCTTAGGATTTGAAGCGGTAGTTAATTTCAGGAACCAAAAACCTGGAAATTTTGAAAATGGCTGATGTTGATGATTTTGAAAGAAAAAGTTCACCCTTCCCTGGGTTGGGGTCTTAATATTTGTGATCCTTTTGTCTTAGGGAAATGGTTGAAAGAAACCACTGCTGTTTATCTTATGTTAGAATGGGTTGGTGTAATTTAGTGGTAAGTGTTCCAAGGCTCTAACTAGTTTGGGCTTTGGTTACTCAAGGTATAGAAATGCCTTTACTATAGTGATAGCATCTCATTTTAAAAAAGATAACAGAGGTGATGGTTCTTAAAGCTGGATAACTTAAAAAAAAAATTTTAGAAACCATCCAAGATTTGGAGTGTGCATATATATATTCTGTGCTTTTTATGAGTAAGGCATTTTTGCTTATTTTGTCTTTATGTTGTCTAAGTAAGCCTTGGCCACCTTGGAAATAATAATAGGAGTGATTTTTATGCTAAATGGTTTCTACTAAATGTATATCCCTAAACCTTCCCCTACTTTCATTTTTTGGGCATGTGGTGGAAAGGTTTTGACGTAAAAAATGAGGATATCTTGTTGTGTGAAAAGTGAAATATTTGAGAATCCTTTAAGCAGTTTATATGATGGTGCTGTTCCATTTAATTTCATACTCATCTCCCTAAGCTAGATGAATTCCTTATTTAACCAAGGAGAAAAAAAAAAGAATAAGCTTTTTTTTTTAATGAGTAAAGAGCTGGGAAGCATTTGAAGATAGCATTTGACTACCTACTACTTGTGACCTGTGTTTATGGCTGTGGCTCTGCCCCTTCCTAAGTTTATAGGAGCAAATTGTTGTAAGAGCGGAAAGAGTGCCCACCTTTTGTGGTAATGTGCCATTGTAAACTTCAGAAGGGGCAGATATATTGCAATTCTGGGCATACCTTTAGGATACTTTCTTTTCTCAGGGAAAAGTTGGTGGGACTCTCTTTGCTTTTTGTCTTTAGAATACATATTCGATTTTTCTCAACCTCCGTTTCTCATAAGGATTAACTGGTGCAGAATTCCAGTCATAAACAGCTTCATTTGCTTGGTATGTACCTTGTAACCTTGACATGATCTTTTAAATTTAGTATGTGTATTGAGAGAGTTCTTATTTTCTTTATCATTTTGTCGCTTTTCTCACCTTTCATCATTCTTAGTTTAAGATTTTGTTTATATATTTAGTTTTAAGTTGATTGTGATTGAATCACATCTGTTTTTTTCTGTTATCTCGCTTCTCTGTACAGTTGTAAACGTGCTTTTTGCTGTGAAACTGTTGTCTTTTTTCTTCCATTTGAAAGATTTAAAGTATTATTTGGAGTATTTCTCAATATACTTTAATGTTATTTGAAAAATAATGATCAGTATTATCTTTATTTTTTATTGATTTGGTAGAGCTTCATAAATCAGTTCAAATGAAACACATTCTCTTTGGTAGTTACTAAAAGAACTAAAATGCAGTACTCAATACTGGTAAGTACCTTTAAATATTGCTTTGTTTTAGATTAGAAACTCTGATTTGAGATATTTTGGGGTTGAGATTTTGAGAGGTTCTAGAAATACTTAAATGAATAATTTACTGACACCTGCCTCACGTTTTAAGTATTGTCAGGGATGTTTAGTTTTCTGGTCACTTCAGACTGTGGTTTATTGCATGCTTTTCTGTAGTCTGTTGTCTAGCAGGGATTGTTGTTGTCATCATTTCCATTATTTCTTGTAGGGCTGGTGTTAGAAACCATAAATCTAGACTGCTGTGATAATAGGAACAGGCTGTAACCTGACCCAGTTCTTTTGTCAAAATGTCGCACTGAGAGCTGCCTGTAGTAAATTGACATGCCCTGCTATTAACTTCAGCCCTCCGCAAATGTCGGTGGGCAGCAGGTCTTTGGGCAATTAGCCTGTGGCTGTGCTTTAAAACCTTAGGAATTTGCAACTATAAACTGGGATTTTGGCAACCCTTGACTTGTCTTTCATTTATCTGTTTTCTGACATAACATACTTAAGTAAATGCATAGCTCTCAGATTATTTTAAAATTGCAAGTAATTATTTCAACTTGTAAGCTATTAATTTTTGAGATAAATTAAAAATTCTTAAAAATAGTTATTTTCTTCTTGGGTTTGTTTTGATACGAAAAAGATGAATTTCTAACTTTTTGGGGTAGACTTTACTAAAGCATCATTAAAATTGCTCCTCTAGAAACCTTAATTTCCTCCAGGAGGCTAGATTTGATAAATCCTCACTATCAAAAATGTTCATTCTTAATATTGATTATTCACAATTCAGAGATGGAATTTTAGTTTTAAAGGTAATTGCAACATTAGAATTCAGAGGTTTTTTTTTTCTGATTACTTTTATAGATATATCAGAAAATGGGAAATTTGATTATTTACTTGAGTGAATTGAGTAGGTGTTTGTGCTATCCTTAAGTAATGAATCACGTCCAATTCCAACAAGTTATATATGGCTATATGATGGATATGTACATTTTTCCTATCCTCTATTAGGATAATTAATCACTATTACCAGAAGCAAAAAAAAAGTTAAAAAAGTTAAAAGAGCCAGCTGCTCTTTGTCAAAGGAAAATATATAGCTATAATGTATTTCAGTTAAATCAGTATTAGTTTTTGCATTTAGGTAGAAATGTGAAGTACTTTTTGCAACCAAAGTAATAAACTATTTTCAAGTCAAAATGAAAAACTTAAAGGTGCTATCTTAATGCAGTTAACTCAGGCTTCCCTGTCATCCTCTTACATATTGATTGGGCAGCAAAGAAGAGCTTTTTTGTTTGTTATTCAATTTTAAAAAGTGTCTTTATAACAAGATAGACTAAAAAAGAAAAAAAGTTCCACTTATGCTATTTCATTAATATTTTCTGGTGAATTATGTATGTGTGTAACTTTATCACTTATTCCAACATTTTCTTTAAAACTACCAGCAAGCATATCTGTGAACCTCTTCTGGCCTTGAAACTTCTTATACTATTGATATACTCAAGGGAATATAATGAAATATTTATGCAAACAAGTTATTTTGTGTGTAGTAACAGTGTCTTTTCCTTTTTGTGTGTATGACTATTGGTTTAAAGCATGTGTTTTAGTTCCAATTGTAATGTAATTTGAATTTATAAACTGAATTCTGGTACAGCATATATTCCTAGCTGTTCTCCTCCCCCCCCCCCAAAAAAAACCACTTACAGTAGTGACCAATTTACACTGGGGCCTGTCTTTTTGAGACCTCAAACATCCTAGAAATCAAATTCAGAGTAAAAAATTAAAGGTTTATCAGATGTGGGGAAGGAGGATGATGTGAGGAGTAGGGGACTGTCTCAGATCTCACAGAATTTTTCTCCTGGGCCTGTTGACTTAGACTTGTGTAAATTAAACCATAGCAGATTGAACATTGCAGGAAGGAACAGAGAAGAACAACAATGACAGCCAGGCCCCCCCCCCCCACAATTTTTTTTAAATCACAATGTCCTGGGACTGTATGGTTTAGGTATAAGTAGCCAGTAGCATAGCAGATTATACTTACTCACTTAGCAAACATTTTGGGGGCCCTACATTATGAAAGACACTGTGGATAGACAATGGAGAATACAAAGATGAACCAGGCATAATACTGCCCCTAAAAGCTTATTTCCACCAGGGGAGATAAAGCATGTACACAAACACAACAGAAGAAATTCTAGCAAAATGGTTAAGCATTCAAGGACCTATGTCCCATCTAACTGGGTGATCTTGTGCAGATCTTTGAGCCTCAATATTCTTAACTTTCAAATGGACATTAATAACAGTAACAACCTTCCAGGCTTGTAATAGGCTTTAGATAGGAAAAATGTATATAAAGGCCCTAGTAGGGTACCAGACATTTAGCAAGAGTTCAGTAAGTGACAACTCATAGTATTTATTATTACCATTTTCATCACTATCATCATTAGACCCTAGGGACCATAATTTTTACTTTCTTATGCCTCATGGATCCATTCTATCCAAAGTGCATGGTGTGTCTCCTTTTCCCTTTCAAAACATGGACAGTGTATTGAAACCTTGTCTTTTTGGAGTCTTAACAGACTTAGGTTTGAATCATTTTTCTTTCACTACCAGCTTTCTGATCTTCAAGGATCAGCAGAACTTGGTAATTGATAAGATACTGGACAAAGGGGGCGCCTGGGTGGCTCAGTTGGTTAGGCGACTGCCTTTGGCTCAGGTCATGATCCTGGAGTCCCGGGATCGAGTCCCAGACATTGGGCTTCCTGCTCAGTGGGGAGTCTGCTTCTCCCTCTGACCCTCTTCCCTCTCGTGCTCTCTATCTCTCATTCTCTCTCTCTCAAATAAATAAATAAATAAAATCTTAAAAGATACTGGACAAAGGAAGAAGAGAATTAAAGATGACTTCTAATTCAGAAAGATTGGGTATTAGTAATGCTTATTAAAAAAGGAAGCAGAGGAAGAGTCACTTATTTTGGAAGGCAGAAGAGTTTGATTTCTTAAATATGTAATGTTTGAAGTGGTTGTGAGGCATTTAGACTGATGATGTTCAATTGGCTAGACTAGAAATTTTGGAGAGAGACTGAGACTAGAGATGCTGATGTGGGAGTCATCCACATAGGGTTGTTGCATCACCACGGAATAGAATGAGATTCTAGACTCTAAAATTACTAGAATCTAGAGAAAGAGACTGACTAGAGAACAGAGAAGATCAACGGCTAGGACAGGAGGAGGAGGTAGACACAGAGGGATAATAGGGGTAGGGCAATCAGAGAACCTGAGGCTTAGACGAGAGGTGTCTGGGATGAGGGGTGACCTGTCACTCCTGAACTGTCAAGAGAATCAGGGCTGAAACACTGAAATGGGGTCTGATGCCTGGGAAGTAATTAGGGTTTTGGAAAGCAGTTGTGGGAAAAGAAGGAAGGTAGTGGCCAGATTGCAAAAAGTAAAGTATCAGAGCAACTCTTTTTGTTTTGAGTGTTGTTTTATTTATTACCAAAATCTCAGTTACCAGGAAAATGTTAGTCTGGTAAATGTATAATATAGTAGAAAATCTTTTCTACACTGATAAAACTTTGATGTTGTCTCAATTTAAGGTCACTTTACTCTTTAAAAAAATGTAGATTTTAATATCTGCCAAATGGGGGAGGTTCAGCAAACAAGTCTAATAATAAATGCTTATTTAAGTTTGGACATTACGTATTCCCACCTATGAGACTTCTGTCTGGGAAATATGCAGCAAATTTTGCTGTTGGTGCAGGAACAACCTTATCTTTTTCAGCTGTATTTTGTTTATTTTTATACCTTCTCAGGTTGAGATGCTATATAATTCCATCCATTTTATAACATCTGACCAATGGCTTAAAGTTGAAAAGGGCCCTGGGAGATTTCTTCCTTGTCAGACTTGTTAAGTTCCTGTCCTTGTCAAAATGTTTACCCTTATTGACTCTTCACATAGTGGTCTCTAATAAGAGACTCAAGGTGTATTACCTTACCTTCAAAACAAAACCAAAAAAAAAAAAAGAAAAATGGAAAAGCAAAACCAACAACCTGAAATAAACAAGTATTGGAGAGGCCCTGTAATCTTAGAATTATAGACCCATTAACTTGCTAAATAGTTCTTTAAAACTTTGTCTTTCTCAAAGAAGAAAAAAAACCTAGATTTTTCTCCAAGATCACATAAGATCAATGGGAATTTTAGGTTTAATAATTCTACTATTAGGGTGCCTGGATGGCTCAGTTGGTTAAGCATCTGCCTTTAGCTCAGGTCATGATCCCGGGGTCCTGGGATCGAGCCCCATGTCCGGCTCCCTGCTCAGCAGGGAGCCTGCTTCTCCTTCTCCCTCTGCCTGCTTGTGCTCTCTCTCTCTCTCTCTCAAATAAATAAAATCTTAAAAATAAATAAAAAAATAATTAAAAAATAATTCCACTATTAATCATTGTTTAATCATACTGAGAAATGGCTGAAGACAATGCAGGGATTTTCAAAGCATTTGTTGATCTCTTCGCAGCTCTTAACTCTATAACAAGATACAGTCTTCAAAACAAATGGTTTTGTAAAAGGTCCCAGAATATCAGTGCTTGTTCAGTTTGCTAGATACAGCAACTAGATTTAGTGTAGCTGTGGTATGCTGGTAAAGGAAATGTCAGTGTCAGACACTTATTATAAAATAGTGCTAACCAGGGGTGCCTGGGTGGCTCAGTCGGTTAAGCATCTGCCTTCTGCTCAGGTCATGATCCCAGGGTCCTGGGATGGAGCCCTGCATCCGGCTTCCTGCTAAGCAGGGTGTCTCTTTCTCCCTCTGCCCCTCCCCCCACTCATACTTGTGTGCTCTCTCTCTTTCAAATGAATAAATGAAATCTTTGAAAAAAATAGTGCTAACCTAATACTTTTCTTTTGGCTGATTTATATTTGAAAAAAAATTTTTTTAACACAGTGAAGTTGCTCCTTATATGCATTTAGTGAAGCAACTTCTCTGTATGCTGGCAAAAACAAAACAAAGCTTTTAATTTTTTTTTTCCTTGCTGTCTTTCTTAAAAGTGCTGAAGCAGTTCAAAGTATATTGAGAGCAAAATTAAGCTTTTCTGTTGTTTCCTGTGCAGACGACAACTGTGTGAGATGCGTTTTTATTTCTAAAAGAATGTTAGGCTCTTAATTTTTTCCAGAAAGATAGCAGCTGTGCTATCTGCATATCTGGTATGTAAGTCATATAGATATGTTCTTAGCTCCACGGCATATCTTTATTTGAGGCACTGGGAATTCAACTATGAATTAATGCTAGCAGTATTTACCAGTAGATCATGGTCTGTTCCTTTGGCTTCTATAATCTCTACCTTTGTATTGTGATGAAAGGATGTAGGTGAATTACAGTGTAATGCTGGGGCATTTTAAGAGGGACAATAGAACTTTTATGTTTTCTCAAATTATACTCATAGTTTCTATTAAATTAACCAGCATTCCTTTACATCAAGATCTGTACATATTCCTCCTAGTACTCAGCCCTAGGAAAATGTTTATTTTTCCCATTGAATTTGTATTTTTATCTTGTAGTGAAACTTACATAGACCAGAGAGAAATTAATCATTCAGGTTGAGTACTAATTTTTTTCCAACTAGTACATTTTTATTTGCTCTTTTATTTATTTTTTTTTTAGGGGTGGGGAGGGGCAGAGGGAGGGAGAATCCCAAGTAGGTCCCACGCCCAGCGCAGAGCCCAATACAGGGCTGGATCTCACGACCCCAAGATCATGACCTGAGCCAAAATCAAGAGTTGGTTGCTTAACCAACTGAGCCACTCAGGCGCCCCTGTTTGCTCTTTTTAATAATAAAAGCCTGGGCGCCTGGGTGGCTCAGATGGTTGGGCGTCTGCCTTTGGCTCGGGTCATGATCCCAGGGTCCTGGGATCGAGTCCCGCATCAGGCTCCCTGCTCCTTGGGAGCCTGCTTCTCCCTCTGCCTCTCTCTCTCTCTCTCTCTCTGTCTCTCATGAATAAATAAATAAAAAGTTTAAAAAAAATAATAAAAGCCTCATCCTTCTATGTTTTTATATTGGAACTACGAATCCTTCTTAAAAATAGCATAGTATAGGACAAAACAATTCTATAGAAATGATGAAAAGTTTTGGTGATCAAACAATTTTAAAAATGTTTGATAAATATGTCATAAACTTAAAAATTAACCCAATGCCCTAGTAAATGTATTTTCATCTAACTTGGTGTTTATCACTTTTTTTTTTTTTTTAAGGGGCAGGGCAGAGGGAGAAGGAAAGAGAGACTCTTAGGCAGGCTCTACCCAGAGTGTAGAATCTGATGCGGGGCTTGATCTCATGACCCAGAGATCCTGATCTGAGCTGAAATTCAGAGTTGGAAGCTTAACCTGCTGAGCCACCCAGGTGCCCTGGTGTTTATCACTTTTTAGATTATAAAATAAGCACTAATTTTTCTCCTATTTTAAGTGTTAATCTTGAGAATAATGGAGTTTTTCCTTAAGACACGAACTTTTTTTTTTTAAGATTTTATTTATTTATTTGAGAGAGACAGAGTGCATGAGTGGAGAGAGGGAGAAGCAGACTCCCTGCTGAGCAGGGAGCCGGACGCGGGGCTTGATCCCAGGGCCCTGAGATCCTGACCTGAGCTGCAGGCAGACGCTTCAGCGACTGAGCCACCCAGGCACCCCAAGGCATGAACTTTTAAAAGGCATTTATTATTGTCCAGTTTTTATTTTAGCTAAAAATATTGGCTTTATGAATTATAATATGGGCAGAATTTTATGAGAAGATTATTGATGTATGGAATTTGGAAAGTATATATTTAAAAGTGGTTCAAATGTATATTATATACAGATTTACGTATGTGATTTTTAACAATTGAAAGGATATACACCAGATGGTTAACAGCAGGTATTGTTTGATGGTAGGGTTATAGGTGATTTTTTCCCCCTTTTCTTATCTGTCTTATAATTAAAAAAAAATATGTTTTAAAAAAGTAAGTTTAAGCATTCACTTGATTTTACATCTAGTGCCTAGATTGAGAATTTACACATTTGTGTGGTGCCTGGATGGCTCAGTCAGTTGAGCATCATACTCTTGATTTCAGAGGTTCCTCAGATTGAGTCCTGCATTGGGGTCCGCACTGGGGGTGGAGCCTGCTTAAGAGTCTCTCTCTCCCTCTCCCTCGGTCCTTCCCTAACCAACCCCCCTGCGGTATGCTCTCCTTTTATTTATTTTTTTTAAAGATTCTATTTATTTATTTGAGGGAGAGTGCGCTCAAGTGAGAGAGAGAGGGAGAGAGAGAAAGAGCTCAAGTGGTGGAAAGGGGCAGAGGGAGAGGAGAAGCAGACTCTCCGCTGAGCAGGGCCCCCCCCCACCACAGGGCTCGGTCCCAGGACTCTGGGATCATGACCTGAGCCGAAGGCAGGTGCTTAATCGACTGAGCCACCCAGGCACCCCCCCATAAAAGAAAAAGAAAAAAGAATTTACACATTTGCATATGTCAGATATAAACCTTCGATAGTAGAAATATTGGGGAGAGTTAGGAGAGAAAAACGAATCAAGGAAATATATGAATTTCAGAATATTTGTGAAAACAAATATTTTATAGTGATTCAACAGTTCCATACATCACTCAGTGCTCATCATGACAAGTGCACTCCTTAATCCCCATCACCTATTTCACCCATTGCCCCTACCCACCTCCTCTCTGGTAACCTTCAGTTTATTCTCTATAGTTAAGAGTCTGAATGGTGTCTTCAAACAACTCACTGCACTTTAACACCATGAGGGCTGAAAGGGAAAGCTTATTGAGTCACTGACTCATGCACTCATAAACAGTTTGAGTTCTTTTTGTGTGTTGAAGGCTTTATTTGGCATGACTTTGGAATTCACAAGAGATACATCTGCGCACTGGTGCTGAGTGACTATGATAATTGAAAAGGAAAAGTTTCCAAACTCTGAAAGAGTTGATCTTATCTAATATGCCTAATCTCAAACGAAAGGGATCTGGAATTCTTCCTGTCTTTATCTGGGGATAAATAGTATTTATTTTATTCCTTGGTCTGTGGTTCTACCTTTAAAATAAGTGGTTTGGATTCCAAAGCATTGGTTTTGAAGTTAAGAATATTTGCATTGCATTTAACTCTAAGAAAGTTCTTTTTTTATAGAAATACTTATTTTAGGGGCACCTGAGTGGCTCAGGTCATGATCCTGGAGTCCCGGGATTGAGCCCCACGTTGGGCTCTGCACTCAGCTGGGAGCTTGTTTCTCCCTCTCCCTTGCCCCCTCTCCACTCATGCTCGCTTGCTGTCTCTTTTACTCTCTCTCAAATAAATAAAATCTTTTAAAAAATTGTTTTATACCCACCAGCAGCATATGAGAGTTCTAATTGTTCCATATCTTCATCAACGTTTGGTACTGTCAGTTTTTAATTTTAGCCATTTTATGTAGTCGTATCTCATTGTGGTTTTAATTTGTGCTTCCCCAAATACTAATGATGTTGAACATCTTTTCACATGCTTAACAGGCTATTTGTGTATCTTCTTTAGTAAAGTGATCGTCCAAATCTTTTGCCAGTTATGTTTTTATTGGGCTGTTTGCCTTTTAAAAATTGAGTTGTAAGAGTTCTTTATGTATTCTGGATGCAGATCTTTTATCAGATACATATTTTGCAAGTATTTTCTCCTATTCTGTGGCTTATCCTTTTCTTAACAGTATCATTTGAAGAGCCGTTGTTAGTTTTGATAAGTCCAGTGTATCAGTTTTTTCTCTGATGTGTTGTGCTTCTTTGTGTCATATTTAGAAGTCATAGCTTAATTTAGAGTCACAAGGTCTCTGTGTTTTCTTCTAGAAATTTTATAGTTGCAGGCTTTACATTAAATTTATGATCTTTTTTTGAGGTAATTTTTGTGTATTAACTTCTGAGATAAGTGTTGTTTTTCTTTTTTTCTTTTTTTGGTACATGGAGATGTTCTAGTACTATTTGTTGGAAAAAGAAAAAACCCCAAAACTATCCTTTCTCCATTAAATTACCTTGGCACTTGTGTTGAAAATCTATTCACGGGGTGCCTGGGTGGCTCAGTTGTTGGGCGGCTGCCTTCGGCTCAGGTTATGATCCCAGGGTCCTGGGATCAAGCCCTTGGCTCCTTGCTCAGCGGAGAGCCTGCTTCTCCCTCTCCCTCTGCCTGCCGCTCTGCCTACTTGTGCTCTCTTTCTGTCTCTCTGTCAAATTAAAAAAAAAAAATCTATTCATCATATACATACATATATATGTATGTATCTTTTGGGACTTTATTCTGTTCCATTGGTCAGTATGTCAGTCGTTATGCCAATACCACTCTATCTTCATTAAATATTGCCTTTGGATAAATTATTAAATCCAGTTCATTAATATTTTCTTTTATGGCTTGTGCAATTTTATGCCTATTTAAGAAATCTTCCAAGTTGTGTGCATGGTACATGGATTTACTTATTTAGGTCTTCAAAGATTTACTTTTAATCATCTCTATACATATATCTTCACCTCCTAGGATTATAAGATTACTTACTCAACTAATGGGAGCAAGTGGTAACAGTTGAGATCAAGAATTCAGTTATAGTTTAGAGATTTGAAAGAAGGGCATAGGAACCTGGGTATACCCTCTATGTGGGACCCATCCCTCAGTTTTTCAACTGAGCCCCTTTGTGTAGTAGAGGCATTTATTTTAATGTAATTCACAACTCTTTGCTCTCTGATTAGAGTTGGTAAGTGCCTTCACTCCCTACCTGGATTACAGCTCATCTTCCTTTACTTTCTGCTTGGATTCAGCACCCTCTATATATTTCACTTTGTCTTTTTCTTTTCTTTTTAAATTTATTTTTTTAAGATTTTATTTATTTGAGATAGAGAGAGCACGAGCGGGGTGGGGGGCAAACAGAGAGGGAGAAGCAGGCTTCCCACTGAGCAGGGAGCCCAATGCTGGGCTCGATCCCAGGACCCTGGGACCATGACCTGAGCTGAAGGCAGAGGCTTAACTGACTGAGCCACCCAGGCACCCTCACTTTGTCTTTTTCTTTAGCCACTTGGCTATGGTCTTTAATTGAAAACATCCTCAGTCACAGTGGTATTGAATATTTAATTCATTTGATTATTCCAATCTGACTTTCAGGGCTGATGTCTCAAAAGGGGAGGTAGTGCTTTGTGAATCATCTCTGTATCGGTGGCTTCTGAAGGCATGGGCCCTGCGAGACTGTAGAGGGAAATAAGAGCCCAGAAGGAACCTGAGCAACTCTAGCATTTCATAATCAAGTAGAGGAGGCAGGAGCCTCTTCAGTGTCCACTCATTTTGTATCTTCAGCCTGAAATTCCTCTCTTCTCTGCTCATTGAAATACTCATCTTTAAAGGACCAGTTCAAGTGCCACTTCTTTTGAAAAGGCTTCTTTTATATTCCCAGTTAATTGTGTTTTTGTCTTTGCACAGAGCACCACTTTTACCTCTCTTACTAGAGCTTGTATTTTATTCTTTGTTTGATAATTAGTCTGTTAATAAGTCTCTCTCACTAGATTTCCAAGGTCTTTTTTAGTAGATTGTGTATCTTCTGTCTACATAGCACCAAGCAAAAAGGAATTCTGTAAATATTTGTTAAATAAATGACTATATCACACCTGGAAACAGATGGTGGTGATATAGAAAGGAACAAGAAAGGCTTTAAGAAAGAGGTGGGATTTATGTTTGGTCTTAAAGGATGGATAGGATTTCAAGAAGCAGCAGAAGAATGGGTATCCCATGCATATAGAACAACATGATGAGTTTTGAACTAGGCCACAGCATAGCTGTAGGTGGTAGATGTCAGGTGGCTTTGAAATTGTGAGGGACCTTAAATAGGCCCAGCAGAAGATTTTTTGTTCAATTCAGTAGTCAGTGAAATCACTGAAGCAGGTAGGTGATTTGGGCAGAAAGCAGCTTAGTCCATATCTGACAGGTATTGGGTAGATTGTGGTGGGGAAAGACCCTTGTGGCAAAATGAGTTAGGCGACTATGGTATTAGACCAGGCAGGAGCTAATGAGCATATAAACCAGTTAGTGCCAGGGGAAAGAGAAATGAGAAAGTGCATGTTGGCTACTGATTGAATGTGTGAGTGAAAGAAGAGAACTTCACACATTCAGTCATACCTGGGGTTTTAAATCCCAAGTACCTGGAAGAGTAGTGTGTTGGTAGGAGAAACAAAAATGTCAGAAGGAGCAAATTTTGAGGAGATGATGCTTGAGTTTAAGTCTGTTGAGTCAGAGATGCAGAAGGCATTCTGGGTGGCTTAATGAATGTGTTCGCCATGGGCTTCTTTAAATAACAAATTATCTTCCATTATACACATTATCATGTTCTGACCACAGGCACACAGAGTAATGGGAGATGGATATCCAATTGCCATATTAAATATTTCTGTGTACATACCTCTTCTATAGCAGTCATATTGTGTTTTTTATTCATAGGCCTGTTTCTGACTGGATGGAGCTGTTGGAGGGCAAGGACAGTGTATTATTTATCTTTGTTGTAGATTGCCTGGCATATTGAGGACATGCAGGAAAAGTTTGAATTAATGAATGAATTAATGGCTCACAATACACAGGGCTTTGAACAAGTAATTGTCTTGTTAGAAGACTTGACTCTTGCAGTTCTTACAAGTTTTACTAACACAGTCATGATTCTTCCATCTCTCCATAATATGGGCTCAAGTGGGTTTTTGGGATAGGCCTCAGATTGAATCACAACTCTACCAATTTACCATCTGCTCTTTTTAATTCATTTAACCATAAAATTCACCCTTTTAAAGTGTTATAATTCAATTGTTTCTAGTGTATTCACAAGGTTGTATAACTATCACCACTATTTAATTCCAGAATATTTTCATCACCCCAAAAAAGAGACCCCTTACCCACACCCATTAGTAGTCGCTCCCCTAGTCCCTCTTTCTCCAGCCCCTGCCAACTGCTAATCTACTGAACTTATTTTTATTAAAGGGAAATAAATTAACATCATCTAAATCTATAACTGATTTCTAATAATAATGCCCTTCAGAAATATGCTAAAAGGAGGCATTAATTGATCTTTCTCCTTGTAGGAAAGAGTACCAGAAAAGAATACCATGGGGCGAACAGTGAACGAAGGTAAGATTTACTTCCTAAACGTGATGATATTTTTAGTTATTCATTTGGGATGAGTACCTTCTAGTAGACTGAACTTTTGAAAAAAAGTCCTTTTAGAAATAAAGTCATAGGAGATGTTAGGTGCTTAGAATTGGAATTTTAGAACTGAATAGCTATTAAAGATAATTATGTTTTTCCTTACTAGTTTTTTTTTTAAAGATTTTATTTATTCATTTGACAGAGAGACAGAGAGAAAGAGAGAGAACAGCAGGAGGAACAGCAGAGGGAGAGGGAGAAGCAGGCCCCCCGCTGAGCAGGGAGCCCGATGATGCGGGTCTCCATCCCAGGACCCTGGGATCATGACCTGAGCCAAAGGCAGACACTTAACCGACTGAGCCACCCAGGCATCCTTTCTTCCTAGTTTTGTAAGTGAGAAAACTGACACTCAGGGAGTTTAAGTGAACAGGTCATACAACAACCTGTGACAAAGTTAAAATCAGAATCCAAATCTTCTAACTCTAATATGATTGGTTAAAAAATGCTTCATCCTGGGGTGCCTGAGTGGCTTAGTTGGCTAAGCGACTGAGTCTTGATTTGGCTCAGGTCATGATCTCAGGGTCATTAGATCAAGCTCCATGTTGGGTTCCGTGCTGGGCATGGAACCTGCTTAAGATTCTCTCTCTCCCTTTGCGCATCCCCATAAACAAACAAGCGAACAAGCAAATAAGCTTCATCTTGTCTTGCTTTAGTGAGAAGCCTGCTTACCTTGCCTTGAATATGCCACTCATTTGCACTCTCTCTTTTGAATGTATAGTTGACCTTTGAACAAGATGGGTTTGAATTGCATGGGTCCACTTATATGTGGATTTTTTTCTTAAAAATATATTGGGAAATTTTTTGGAGATTTGTGACAATTTGAAAAAACTCTCAAGTGAACCATTTCTGGATTATTAGTACTTAAGATTTTGGGGAGTCAAAAGTTATTTGTGGATTTTCGACTGAAGGTGATGGGTACCCCTAACTTCCATGTTACTCAGGTCGGGGGTCAACTGTATTTTTTTTTCTGTAGTACATCCTACACACCTTTGCCATCCTAAATCATGTTCTTCCTTCAAATCCAGTTCAAGTCCTGTGTCTCTTAGGAGCTTTTCTGTGGCTGACTGCTGAATGTTGTCCTCTGCTGTTCCCAGTTTTGTCAAGTGTTTAGTGTAGTCTCTGTAACTAGAGTCTCAGCTTCTCTAGAGCAGGAGCCATGCCTTTACAGTTTTACTTTCTTTCCTATTAGAAAATCTTACTGTAGAACTATTTAATAAATATGTATGTACTTTCTTTGTACTAGTCAAATCATTTAAATAGAAAGTAGTTTATATATCCATCTCAAATGTTCACACATCTTGAAGAGGCACTGAGTCATAACCAGAAAGTAGATGTTACCTTAAATTGTTACCTTAAAATGATACCTGGTATCATTCATAGATCCTTCTTCAAGAAGTTTGACAATTTGGGTATCAATAAGAGTAAAACAGTGCTAGATTGGCAACACATTAGGTATGGTTAAATTCATGAGTTCATAGGGGCGCCTGGGTGGCTCAGTTGGTTAAGCGACTGCCTTCGGCTCAGGTCATGATCCCAGGGTCCTGGGATCGAGCCCCGCATCAGGCTCCCTGCTCGGCGGGAAGCCTGCTTCTCCCTCTCCCACTCCCCCTGCTTGTGTTCCCTCTCTCTCTGTCTCTCTCTCTCTCTGTCAATTAAATAAATAAAATCTTTAAAAAAAAATTCATGAGTTCATAATGGGACAGCAGAACAAAACTTACTGGTTATCTGGAGAATGCTTGGGATCCAGCTCATTATTTTGAAAATTAGAAAGTAAAAGTAAAAAAAAAAAAAAGTAAAGGAAAAGAATGAAGTGTTGGCTTGTGACTTTCCTATGTGATTTGTACCTCAGGTAATTGAATGATTGAAGAGGGGAGGTTTCTATACAAGTTTTCTGGCTAATAAAGACAGGATGATAAAGTTAGAATACCTCTATTTTGTAACCACTAATGGACTAATGGATCTAAGCAATAGCCATCTGTGGCTGTTCATATCACAAAAAGAGAAAGAACTAGATATTAGGAGCCTCTTGTGAGAAGTACACACCACCACCTGTGAAGTCACCTTCTTCTCTCCTCCCCTCAAAAAAGCCAAACCTGAATCTGATTAAGCTCAACACACTAATATCTTTTATTTATTTATTTATTTAAGATTTTATTTATTTATTTGTCAGAGAGAGAGAGAGCACAAGCAGGGGGAGTGGCAGGCAGAGGGAGAGGGAGAAGCAGGCTCTCCGCTGAGCAAGAAGCCTGATGTGGGGCTCGATCCCAGGAGCCTGGGATCATGACCTGAGCCAAAGGCAGATGCTTAACTGACTGAGCCACCCAGGTGCCCCACTAATAGCTTATATTTAGAGAAAAGATAAGGACCAGAAGAACCCAGCACCATAGGAGCTAGTCAGCACAATCCAGACTAAAACTAAACTGGTATCATGAGCAAAAAAAAATTCCAGAGGAAGGGGGGAAAAAAAGAGGAGGAGGAGAAGCCTATAAGTATCAAAAGAGACTTAAGACACTTATTATCCATTGCTATATATGGACTTTATTTGGGTCCTGATTCACACACTTAAAATAAGACATTTGGGGAAATATGAACACTGACTGCTTATTTGATGTTATTAAGGAATTATGGTTAATTTTTTTCAGCATAATAACAGTATTATGATTAATTTTAAAAAATGAGTCCTTTAAGATATGTATATATATATATATATATATATATATGGGCAAAATAATGTCTTAGATTTGTAAAGTCACAAGGTCTGGTGCTATTGGAGCTCCTCAGCTTGGCACAGAGAAAAATCTCTGCCTATTACATTGTCTATTGAATTACATGTATTCCAATTTCCCTCTTACGTTTTAAACTCTTAAAAGCATGCAGTTTATTTCTAGGGTATGTTAATTCTTTTTTTTTTTTATTTTATAGAGGGGGAGAGAAGGGGTAAGCTCCCTTTTGGAGCTTACATTTGAGTGGAATGAGACATACAATAGACAAAATAAATGAGCAAATTGTAAGATATGCAGTATGTTAGAAAGTGAAATCCTATGCAGAAAATAAGGATATTAATTATAAAATTAAAACTGGGTCCTATTAGAAAATAGTTTTAGTTTATAGGTTTTTTTTTAAGATTAATTTATTTATTTTAGAGAGAAAAAGAGAGTGAGCGTGAGTAGGGGGAGGGACAGAGGGAGAGAATCTCAAGCAGACTCTCTGCTGAGCATGGAGCCTGATGCAGGGCTCAACTCCATGACCCATGAGCCAAACCGAGGGTCAGACAATCACCTGACTGAGTCACCCAGGCACCCTAGTTTATAGGTTTTCTAAGAGCTCTTTTAGACTTTTGCTATGGCCTTCCAGTGTTGATATTTTCTTTCATTTTTTAGATTCAATGGATGCCAAGAAGGAGAATCAAGAGAAAGCTCCTCACTCAGGTACATCTTCTGTGCAAAATGGTAGGTTTTAAAGTAGTTCAGTACAATATATTTTTCTCTTCACTCAGTGTTGGTATGAACTCATTGCTTTTGGTATAGTCTATGTATAGTAAACTCCTGTAAATATAGAACCTGAGCAATAGGAAAGGTAAAAGATTTTATTTTGAAAATTTTACTTTGGTTTTATTTTAGAGATAAATTGGTATGGGATTAAAGTAGAAAAAATCATGCATTTCAATGCAATTTTTGCCAAATTAAAGATACTTAGTTAATAATTACCATTTATTACCAATTAAAAACGATAATTTGATTAATAAAAACTCTTCTAATATTAGAGTCAATGTGAAAATCCATTTTTTGTTGGTCAAAAGATAGTTCATTGGATAAAAGCTTAGGCATTGGGAGGTCTGACAGACCTTTTCTAGAATTCTGGCCTCATTCTTTTACCGGCTTTTTGGCCTTGGGCAAATTACTCAATATTCTTAGTGTCTTTTTTCTTCTCTGTAGCACAAGGATGATACTACTTACTTCATGGGACTGTTGGAATTAAATAAAGAAAATGAATGTAAAGCATCTAATATAATGCCTAGGCATACAGTAAATGTTCAGTAAATGTTTATTAACCTTGAGTTATTAATTCATGTTTTAAGTTCCTTATTGTGGACAGCAAGTGTATAGCACTGTATCAGAGACTCAGGAGATAGCATCTGTACCTGCTTTTAAGGAAAACAAAAAAATTAGTCATATGCACACAAAAAGCTGAATAAAAAAATAACTATAACAAACTTACTGTGTTTATCAGAGTTTTCCAGGCAAACCTTTTGCCCCTTGTTTTTCTGTTGTACCTGTCCTGCCAGCCCCACTCTTGGGGTAGTTCACCTATGACTTTCGGTTCCTACAGGAAGATTGCCTATAGCGGTAGTCCGCATGGAATCATTCCTTCCTCACTGTGGCTCGGCCTCCAGTGCTTCCTTAGCTCCCTTTTCCATTGGCCTTATTTGTTCTTCAGCAATTCCCTCCAACCCCCAAAACCCTCCAAGGAAAGGGAGGCCATTAGGTTAAAATGTTCTTCCTCATCCCTACAAATTCGTCTCTGTTTTATTTTTTTAATATAACCATTTTATTGAGATATAATTCACATACCATAGAATTTACCCATTTAAAGTATACAATTCATTGGTTCTTGGTATATTTACAGACTTGTGTAGCTATCACCACAATCAGTTTTAGAACATTTTATCATCCTAAAAAGAAATCCTGTATCCAGTTAGTAGTCACTCCCTGTTTTTCTCCAATGCCTCTTCCTTCCCTCAGCTCTAGGCAGCCACTTATCTACTTTCTGTCTCTATAGATTTGCTATTCTGGACATTTCATAAAAACAAATTTAAAAAATATATTCTTAAAGACTGAAACTAGTAACTTTTCAAAATTCTCAAACTTGATGGAAAAAATGAGATTACCTAATCAAATTTTACAGACATCTGCGGATATTTCTCAGGGCCCTGACCCTAACATCTCATCTTAGAAATCAGTGACCGTTAGAAGGTGAGCTCCAAGAGAGCCAGGACTTTTGTCTGTTCTATTAACTGCTGTGTCCACAGTACCTAGGACAGTGCCTGGCACACACTGGCAACCTTCTATGGAAAACCAGTGATGAATAAGACAAACATGATTCCTGCCCTCTTTGAGCTTAGGGGGCAAGATTGACATTAAACAAATCCCCAGTTATAGTTGTGATAATTGCTATGAAGTAGTAGGTGCTGATCATTCAGCTGAGAAGCTTCCAACTCTAGATATTTTGCCCATCTTCTTTACAGAGCCTCTGAACCCAAGCCTAGCACTGCTGGGAGACATTAGGATTCTGATTTACTCTGGAGAAGACCAAGGTGGCTCATATAGATTATGTTCAGTTTGTCAAAAGGTGTTTGGGCTAATGTATGGACTAGAATAGAGTACAAGGCAAACAAGAAGGACCACGGACATGTGCAAATAACAGTCAGATCACATGGTTATATGTGTACAACTGTCTCATGAACAAACCTGTCAGTTGCCAGACCTCTTTTCTGAGGGAGAATAACATTCCCCTGCTCCAGGTTGTCCATGAGGATAAGATGCATAGGCAGACTGGGTCCTCAGGTTTGGGTAAGACTTTCTGACT
Source organism: Eumetopias jubatus (assembly GCF_037043125.1). NCBI lineage: Eukaryota > Metazoa > Chordata > Mammalia > Carnivora > Otariidae > Eumetopias > Eumetopias jubatus. The sequence continues at coordinate 112,734,646 of NW_028274817.1, forward strand.
ATTTTGGCTCCTGCTCAGGAATTCCAGCTGTGGTATTATTGAAGATATGTCAAATCTAAATTTAAGCAAATCTAAATCTAAGTAAAGCCTGTTGCTGTGTATGTTTCTCTATGTTATTGGTAGGGTGTCAGCACGTGGGCAGCCAAACTGAACAGCTTTGGGGACTGAAAATATTGCCTTAAGAATAAAGAAAAAAGTTAAGGCTCCAATGATTAAATGCTAAATAGGGTCATTAGCTAGCAATGTGATAGAAAATGGTCATATTGCAGAGTACTGGTATAAAGGATTTGCTAGCTCAAATTATAGCCCATTCAGACGCAAGTGGTGATAAAATATTTAAAAAATTGTGTTAAGTGAATTTTTTTCTAGTGTCATTGAAAAATTTTACAAATGTAGCTGGTTTATTTGAGGTATTATTGTGAAATGATTTTAGTTTCCCTGTCATTATCTTCAACTTACACTTCTTTCTTCCTGGGATATTGGCTCTTTAATGATACCATAGTCAGATTTTCCCCTCCACTCGTGTTTTGTTCTTTTTATTTTTTTTAAGATTTGTTTATTAGAGAGAGAGAGAAAGAGACATGAGCAGGGGGAGGGACAGAGGGAGAGGGAGAGAGAGAATCCTTCAGCAGACTCCCCACTAAGTGTGGAGCCCAATGTGGGGCTTGATCCCACAACTCCGATCATGACCTGAGCTGAAATCCAGAGTCAGATGCTTAACTGAGCCATCCAGGCACCCCTGGTTTAAAAAAATATTTAGACATTTTATTTGAGAGACAGAGAGAGCAAGTAGGGGTAGGGGCAGAGGGAGAGGGAGAGAATCCCAAACAGACTCCATGCTGGGCATGGAGTCCAACACAGGGCTTGATCCCATGACCCTGAGATCATGACCTGAGCCAAAACCAAGAGTCGGATGCTTAACCAACTGAGCCGCCCAGGTGCCCCTGTTTTCTTCTTTTTTTAATGCTCTCCAAGGTCATATGATGGTAGAGCTTCAGTTAGAACCTTGGGTTTCCTGATTGTCAGGTTAGTCTTAGGAGGTCACTAAAATATCCTGGTCAGTTAATTTTGGAACCATGGATCTCCATTTTCACTTTTATTTATTTTTTTAAAAGATTTTATTTATTTATTTGAGAGATAGTGAGAGCTAGAGAGAGAGAGAGCATACACAGAGGGAGAGGGAGAGAGAAGCAGACTCCCTGCTGAGCAGGGAGCCTGATGTGGGGCTCTGTCCCAGGACCCTGAGATCATGTCCTGAGCCGAAGGCAGATGCTTAACCAAATGAGCCACCCAGGCACGGCCCCCCCAAATATATATCTAAAAATTTTTTATTTTAAGTAAGCTTCATGCCCATTGTGGGGCTTGAACTCATGACCCTGAGATCAAGAGTCCCACACTCTATGGACTGAGCCAGCCAGGTGCCCCTCGGTTTTCACTTTTTTTTTTTTTAAGATTTTATTTATTTATTTGACAGAGAGAGATAGAGAGGGAGAGAGCATGAGCCAGGGGGAGAGGCAGAGGGAGAGGGAGAAGCAGATTCCTCACTGATCAGGGAGCCCAATGTGGGGCTTGATCCCAGAACCCTGAGATCATGACCTGAGCTGAAGGCAGACGTTTAACCGACTAAGCCACCCAGGCACCCCAGTTGTCACTTTTTTTTTTAAGATTTTATTTATTTATTTGACAGAGAGAGACACAATGAGAGAGGGAACACAAGCAGGGGGAGTGGGAGAGGGAGAAGCAGGCTTCCCACGGAGCAGGGAGCCTGATGCGGGGGCTCGATCCCAGGACCTTGGGATCATGACCTGAGCTCAAGGCAGATGGTTAACGACTGAGCCACCGAGGTGCCCCCCAGTTTTCACTTTTGACAAAGCTATCCAGTATTAATAAATTGAGGCACAACTATGACTTTTAGTTTTAGAATAATAATGCATGGCTTTTATTGAGTGACATATGTATGCTTCAACACTTAATTCTCAAAATACCTTGTACCGTATGTATTACTTTTCCTCATTTGGTAGGAACTGAGGCTGAGAAACTGAAATGACTTGCTTAGGTCACATAGCTTGTAAGAAGCAGAGCCAGACTGGAAGAAGGCAGGTTTGACCTCAGAGCCCATATTCTTGACATTCTCCTGCATGCCATTAAGCACTGTGGTAGTGCTAGCTTCATATCTACAAGGAGAATTAAACCCAGTATTTTTTTTTAATGGAATAATCTCTTAGATTTATTGTTAAAAAAAGCAGGGTGCAGGGCGCCTGGGTGGCTCAGTTGGTTGGGCGACTGCCTTCGGCTCAGGTCATGATCCTGGAGTTCCGGGATCGAGTCCCGCATCGGGCTTCCTGCTCAGCGGGGAGTCTGCTTCTCCCTCTGACCCTCTTCCCTCTCGTGCTTTCTATCTCTCATTCTCTCTCTGAAATAAATAAATAAAATCTTTAAAAAAAAAAAGCAGGGTGCACAGTGTTATGTATGACATGCTTAATACCATATGTAATATGTGTACATACACATATAAATGCATAAACACACATAACAGTGGTACGTTGAAGCTGGCTCACACCAGCTTGGGAGAGCCACTTGTGCATATCTCTTCCCAGCTTTGTAGTTGGTGACTTCACCCTGTCACCTTGTGATCAGCCATGGTGGTAGTATTTATACCATAGAAATCTGCAAACACTATCAGTCAGGCTTTTTATTTGTATATTCTGGAAAGGTGGTTGTTAAACATTTAACAGCGCTCCATTTGTGTGTATGTGTATGTGTGTATAAGTATTCTACCCTTGGAAGGATGTATAAGAGGCTGGTAATTCGGATTCCCCCAGGAAGGGAATCTGTCAAACCCAGTATTTTTATAGTGAGGAAATTAAACAAGAGCATAGATGGTTGAAGAGAATTAAACTTTGTATGAATTATGGGGTGCCTGGGTGGCTCAGTTGGTTATGATCTTGGGGTCTTGGGATTGAGCCCCACGTGGGCTCCCCACTCAGCCGGGAGTCTGCTTCTCTCTCCCCTCTGCCTCTCCTTGCACACACGCCCGCACATGCTCGTGCGCTCTCTCTCTCTCTCTCTGTCTGTCTAAAATAAATAAATCTTTAAAAAAACAAAAAAGCTTTGTATGAATTAATAGTACCTTTGATACTGCTATCAAGTCATTTTCTCGGTGCCTTGGCAGTCTGACTGGGACACTGAATTGAAGGGTGCAAGCCAGGCAAAGTACACTGCTTTATGACCTTCAATACCATTGTAATATATCATGAAGACTGAGTGAGAGAAGGGACAGCAAGCATTTGTAGAAAATATAGATCATTAAAATAATTCATATCATGACTGTACTGATGACTGCTTTACTGCTTTGTTCTGCCACCATATTCTTGATACCATGTATGGAGATCTAATAGTCAATCGAGAAGCAACTCTGGTTCTCAGATTTTTTTCTTTCCATAAAGCATTACGGAGGTAAGATTCTGTTAGACCACATACCTAAACACCTTTAGTTCTCCATGAAAAAAAGAAGTGGCATCACATTAATGGGATGAAATGGTCTTGAGTATACACGTCTTTTTTTTTTTTAAGCTTTTATTTATTTATTTGACAGAGAGACACAGCGAGAGAGGGAACACAAACAGGGGGAGTGGGAGAGGGAGAAGCAGGCTTCCCACTGAGCAGGGAGCCCAATGCGGGGCTCAATCCCAGGACCCTGGAATCATGATCTGAGCCGAAGGCAGACGCTTAACAACTGAAACAGGCACCCCGAGTATACACATGTCTTGAATAAATTTATATTAGAGACAGATGAGTAGAATTTGCTATTACTCTATAAAAAAAATCCTTTAGTTGTTCTTAGAGTCTACATTTTTAGAATCATTGTGCTAATTCCTCATTACATGGAGAAGATCTAGAGTGTAATTATATCAGAGCCATTATTATCAGAAAGTTGTCTTTTTATTTCTATGCTGGTAATCAAATGCAGATCAGGAAATTTAGGAAGTCCTTTTTAAACGAGATATGGAACTAAAGTCCCATTTTACTCCTAAAAGTTAGTGTGTGTGTGTGTGTGTGTGTGTGTGTGTGTGTGTGTGTATATATATATATATATATATATACTGAAAAACCCCCTATTTTGTGTATATATATATATTTTTTCAGATGATTTCCACTGGGAAAATTACTTGAAAGAGACTGGATCTTTGAGTGCCCCTTCGGAGTGTTTCAGACAGGTATGCCAAAATTGTATACATGTTGTATATATTAATGTGAACTGTTAATTTGTTGAGGGATATCTGTGTGATTGTTAGGTTCTAGCAGTGTGAGGAGATAATGGGATTGTGGTAATGCCACTTAAGGGCCAGATGGTTTATTTGCGTTCATTCATTAAGAATTTACTCTGTGTCAGGTATACTAAGCCCTTATGATTGTCCATCTGGAGGGAAAGACAGACATGTAAATAATTAATTATGAAAAGTATGATAACTCTATACTGGGAGTGCTCACAGAAGAGGTTTGCTCACAGAAGAGGTGATATCTGAGATGGTTGGAATGAGGGGAAGGATATTCCAGGCAGAGAACATCCAAAGCAAAGGCACATGGATGTAGAAGAACCTGAGTATTGAGGTATAGCATGGAGTGGCTGGAGGTCAAAGTGGGTAGAGGTGATAGTGTGAGAATAAGGTTAAAGGTGTGGGGGCTCTTAAACTGTATTGAGGACTTGGACTTAGGCAGTGGTGAGCTGCCAGTTGGTTTATTTCAAGGGGAATGGCCTAATCAGACTCTTACTTTAGAAAGCCACTGAGGGTACATTTTATAGGCTGTATTTGGGTTGCCTGGAAGTGGACAAAGGAATAAGATCAGCAATGGGCAGTGTTTTTATGCTGCATGTCAAGCCAAGGAAAGGGTTTGGAGAAGATCTTTTCCTTGACCCTTATAGTTCTTTTGCTCACCATCTGCTATGACTGTTACTTAAAACATTTCACAGGTATTCTGGTAACATAATTGACCGTTTGTTTTTCTTACAGTTGATGCATTTTAACAAAACTTTATTTGCGTGTGTGTGTGTGTGTGTGTGTATGTGTGTGTGCTGTGCACACACATATGTAACATATATAGTCCAAGGTTCCACCAGCTAATGACTTCAAAGTTGGTATGAAATTGGAAGCCCATGACCCTCGCAATATGACTTCAGTATGTATAGCCACGGTCATTGGAATTACTGGTGCCAGGCTCCGTTTAAGACTGGATGGTAGTGACAACAGAAATGATTTTTGGAGACTTGTCGATTCTCCAGACATACAGCCTATTGGGACATGTGAAAAGGAAGGGGACTTACTTCAGCCTCCACTGGGTAAGGATAAACAATTTTTAAAGTAACATATTCTTACTAATGTAATATTCAGTAGAAAAAGTTTCAAGTGGCCTTTTATTTATTTTTAACATTTTATTTTACTTTTTTAAAGGTTTTATTTTTTATTTGAGAGAGAAAGTGTGTGTGAGCAGGGGGAGGGGCAGAGGGGGAGGGAGCTCTGCACTGAGCATCAAGCCCCATGTGGGGCTTGATCTCATGACCCAAGATCAGGACGGAGCCAAAATCAAGAGTCAGCTGCTTAACCAACTGAGCCACCCAGGCACCCCAGATTTGATTTTTAAGTAATCTTTACACCCAATGTGGGGCTTGAACTCACAACCCCAGGATCAAGTCGCATGCTCTACCGACCAAGCCAGCCAGATGCCCCTGAAGTAGCCTTTTAGAAATCTCTTCTAGGCATTTTTGCAAATAGATGGTTATTGTGGAGAATGTATGAGAGATCAACTCAGTACCATATGTTACAGAGTTTCATGTCAGTACACATGTGGCATATGTGTGCTGAAGGTTCTCCACTCCAGGGCAAGACATATGCTGTCTTCAAACTTGAAATGTCAGAAGCAGCTCTACTAGGTCACACATGCAGATTCAGAAACCTTTCTGGGGGAGAAGTTTGTAGCATTTGTTACTGAGTCACTTCCTCCCTCATTATTGTCTGTTGAGCCATTCAGCATTTTTGGCATGGCGGGGAGCCCAGGTGAAGGGTATGATTCCACGTCCACACCCCAGTTTCAAACTTGGAAGTTTCATTATAACTACAATGAGAAGAAATCATAGTGAGGGGGTAGGGGTCAGTACCTTTAGATCTTTGAAAAGGAGATTGATGGAACTTTATGAGCAAAGGTTTTTAAGTACAAAATTCTCAATTTTGACCAAGTTTTTGAAAGCTAAGAAGTATGTGACTCCAGTTTTGGGCAGAATTGTTCTCTCTTAATATTTATTTATTTTTAAAAGATTTATTTATTTATTTTAAAGAGAGAAAGACCGTGTGTGCACAAGGCAGGGAGGGGTAGAGAGAGAGGGAGAGAGAAACTTTAGAGACTCAGCATTCAGTGCAGAGCCCGACACAGAACTCGATCCCAGGACCCCAAGACCATGACCCGGGAGGAAACCAAAAATCCAACTGTGCCACCCAGGCATCCCTGTCCTCTCTCTCTTTCTTTTTTTTTTTAAGATTTTATTTATTTATTTGCCAGAGAGAGAGAGAGTACAAGCAGGGGAAGTGGCAGGCAGAGGGAGAAGCAGGCTCCCCGCTAAGCAAGGAGCCCGATGTGGGACTCGATCCCAGGACCCTGAGATCATGACCTGAGCCGAAGGCAGATGCTTAACCATCTGAGCCACCCAGGTGCCCCATCCCTGTTCTCTCTTAATATTCAGATGTATTCCAGGGGTGCCTGGGTGGCACAGTTAGTTAAGCATACAACTGCTGGTTTCAGCTCCGGTCATGATCTCAGGGTCATGAGATCGAGCCCTACATTGGGCTCTGTTCTCAGCGCAGTCTGCTTGAGACTCTTTCTCCCTCTCCCTCTGCCCCTCCCTCCTGTGCTCACGTGCACTCCCCCGCCCAAATAAATAAATCTTTAAAAAAACCAAAAACCCTGGGGGCACCTCGGTGGCTCAGTCAATTAGGTGTCTGCCTTTGACTCAGGTCATGATGTGGGCTGGGGTGGGGTGGGGGTGGTTCTGGAATCGAGCCCTGCATCAGGCTCCCTGCCCTTCTCCCTCTGCCTGTTCCTCCCTCTCCCTGCTTCTCCCTCTCCCTCAGCTTACTGCTCCCCCTGCTTGTGCTCTCTCTCTTTGTCAAATAAATAAATAAAATCTTTAAAAAAAAAAAGCCTGGCCCCCCCAAAATGTTTTTAGATGTACTCTGTTACTCTGTAGAAAATAAGTGATTTCCTTTATTACTTACACAGTCTTTTTTTTTTTTTAAAGATTTTATTTATTTGAGAGAGAGCATGAGGGCGGGGGGAGGGGCAGAGGGAGAGGCGGACTCTCGGCTGAGCAGGGAGCCCGACGTGATGCAGGGCTTGATCCTGGGACTCTGGGATTGTGACCTGAGCTGAAGGCAGCCGCTTAACCGGCTGAGCCAGCCGGGCGCCCTATCACTTCTATAGTCTTGAGTGATGGTAGATATTAGTTTTTGTTTCTTCTTTACAATGCTGAAAATGAAAATTCTCTAGTGTAAAGCACAATGAGAGAATGGATTTCTTTTTGTTTCCTACTATAGTTAGAAATTTCCTCAGAACCCAAAATTTAAGATACAATAATTACCACTCTCTTAGCAATATATTTTTATACCTTTCTTGCTCTGATCGTTAATTATTCCTAATTTGGTTTAAAATATTAAAAAATAACTAATTAGAGACGTGTTATTCCAAGAAGGTGGTTTAGGGTGTGTGTCTTTTCTGCCTTTTGCCTTCTTTTCTTTCTTCATATCATTTGTTTTAAATATCTCTTATATCCTACAGAATTCTGTAAGAGATAGAAGTGTAAACCTAAGGCATAGTGCTTCCCTCTTTGGATTTGATTTCTGTTTACAAATGGTAATAGGTTTTTGGAATTTTGTTTAAAGGAAGCATTAACTGCTGTGATTGCCAACATTTCAAACACATAGCCAGATTTGCGATCATTCTTTTTTCAAATGACTTTTAGAGTTTTCTAATTAAAAATATGAAATACATAGCAGTACATGCTGATTAATATATATTTTGATAGTACATATTAAAAATAGACAATTTCTGCCAATTTGCTCATTCGGTGCTTTGAATAGTTTAGTTTCCATTTTATAACACAACTTACTTGGTTTTCTTTTTTAGAAGGTTATTTAAACCTTAAAGGTTATTATTTAAAAGCTTTTTTAAAGTTTTAGCATGCAAACAGAAAAGTATACAGTTTGTAAGTGTACAGCTTATAAATGAACACATCCATATAACCATCACCCAAATCAAGAAACAGAATATTATCAGCACCCCAGAAGCCCCACTCCTGCTGATCCTATCATAAACCTCCCATTCCCAAAGGTTCCACTGTCTAGACTTCCTAACATTGTACATTAGTTTTACCTGTGTTTGAGTTTTTATATGCACTTTCATCTATTTTTGGCCTTTTAATCGATGTTTGACTTTAGGCAATTAAAGAATTTTTTTTTAAAGATTTTATTTATTTATTTGACAGATAGTGAGAGAGCACAAGCAGGGGAAGCAGCAGGCAGAGGGAGAGGGAGAAGCAGACTCCTTGCTGAACAGAGAGCCTAATGCGGGGCTCGATCCCAGGACCCTGGGATCATGACCTGAGCTGAAGGCAGCCGCTTAACCGACTGAGCCACCTAGGTGCCCCTAGGCAATTAAAGAAATAAGAAAAATGTCAAATTAAGATGATGATGATGGCAATGATGATGATTACATGATGTAATAGGATAAGATGGGGGTTAAGAGAAAGGCATAAGGACCAGAGAATTGTTTTTATGCAATATTCTAACCACAACGTGGCAGATCCATTTTGTGGATGATTATTTATTAGATATCACTAATAATACTGATTTAATATAAGGGAGTATATAATAAATCCTCTTTTCCCCCAATTTTTCCCCCCTCAGATTAAGGGGATTTTGGTATAGGATAATTATAGGATGACTTTCTGTCTAAACTTTTTTGCATGGTTAATCCTACTGATGGACCTATTGCCAGTGATTGCCAGTGATTGGTGTGCCTCCCTATCTTAATGCATGTATCCATCAGGAATGCTGGCAAGTTCTCTTTAATTCTGGCATCAGGGCAGGCAAGTGTTGCATGAAACAGATTGCAATAAGGCAGTACAACTAGCAGACCTCTACCCCCTGTTGCATGTGCCAGATGCTGTGATATTCACTATTAATTGATGAGATCTCTAAAGACACCCGTTGAGTGTATTTTGATTTCATCTGATACAAATTCTAAGAGAGAATCTTGTTTAGTGTGTGTAAAGATTGCTAAAGTGACAGGAGAGGAAGAAAAGGGGAGTATGTCAGAGGGGGAGACGAACCATGAGAGATGATGGACTCTGAAAAACAAACTGAGGGTTCTAGAGGGGAGGGGGGTGGGGGGATGGGTTAGCCTGGTGATGGGTATTGAGGAGGGCACGTTCTGCATGGAGCACTGGGTGTTATGAACAAACAATGAATCATGGAACACTGCACCAAAAACTAATGATGTAATATATGGTGATTAACATAACAATAAAAAAATTAAAAAAAAAGATTGCTAAAGTGAGAACTATCTTTTTTCCTAACATTGTATGAAAAATTTCAAACATACAGAAAAGGTGAAAATACTTTACAGTGAATACCCACATACCCATCACCTAGGTTCTACCACTGTCATTTTACATGCTTGCTTTATCTCTTGTCTATCTGCCTTTCTATCGATTCATCAATCCATCTTATTTTTAAATGTATTTCAGAGGAAGTTTTTGATGTTAGTACATTTCCCCTAAATACTTTAGCATGCATATCATTAACTAGAGTTCAGTGTTTATTTATAGTTTTTTTAAAATTTTGAGGTGAAATTTATATACAGTGAAATGCATCATAAGTGTACATTTGCTGAGTTTCACAAGAAACTGTCTTTCTGAAAGGAAATAAGGCAGGGACTCTAAGGAAAAAGAAGGGCTGGAAGTCTTTTGCAGCCTTTGCCATGCTTGTGTGGCTGTTGGTGGGGACTGGAAGCTCTTGTGGGTTTTGGCTTGGATCACCCCTAGTATTATGGCCCATTCCTAACGTACATATATGTATGTTGGTGACCTTTAGCTAGTGGCTTCTCTAAAACGAGAGTTTCTACCCCTACTGTAGCATTGCTGCCAAGTAGTACAGTGGGTACAGTAGAACTGATTGGAGGGTGCATCTCCTTCTCTTAGCTATGTCCTTAGTTTCTCAATAAGAAAGTCATTCTCTGGAGAAGAGTGGTAAACAAAACCTCTTTTTTATACCAACTTGCTGTAATATCGCAGGGAGACTTTTTCATGCTGATTTATTTCATAAAATAGGGTATCAGATGAATGCGTCATCTTGGCCAATGTTCCTCTTACGAACACTGAATGGATCTGAAATGGCACCTGCGACATTCTTTAAGAAGGTAAGAAAGATGTTATAAAAAGCTTCCATCACCTGGGCTGTAGTTTTGTTGTTTTAATAGGGGCACTTAAATGCTTTGTCTTCTCCGATATGGAAAAAAAAATTCTTTTTAAATTACTGGATTGACACGTGTATTAATCTACTAGAGCTGCCCTAACAAAGTACCACAGACTGGGTGGCTTAAACAATAGAAATTTATTTTTTCACAATCCTGGGAGCTATAAGTCCAAAATCGAAGTGCCATCAGGATTGGTTTCTAGTGAGGCCTCGTTCCTCGGCTTATAGATGGCCGCCTTTTTGCTCTGTCCTCACATGGCCTCTTCTCTGTGCCTGTGAGGAAGGAGAGGTATCTCTGGTTTCTCTTCCTCTTATAAAGACACTAGTCCTTTTGGGTTAGGACTTGACCCTTATGACCTCACTTAACCTTTATTGCCTCCTTAAAGGCCCTATCTCTGGGCCCCATTGGGGATTAGGGCTTCAATTTATGAATTTGGGAGGACATCATTCAGTTCATTACAGTGACTTAAACAACAGAAATTTATTTTCTTACAGCTCTGGATGCTAGAAGTCCAAGATCAAGGTATCAGCGGGCTTAGTTTCTTTTGAGGCCTCTCTCCTTGACTTGTAAATGGCTGTCTTCTCTTTGTGTCTTCACATGATCTGTGTGTCTGTGTCCTCCTTTCCTCCTCTTATGAGGATACCAGTCATTGGATTAGGGCCCACCCTGATGACCTCATTTTTAACTTAATTACCTCTTTAAAGACCCTGTCTCCAAATGAAATCACATTCTGAGGTACTGGGGTTAGGATTTAAATATGAATATGGCAGGGGTGGGGACACGCTTCAGCCCATAACAGCAAGTCATAAAAAAGTCTCAATTATAATCACCCACTAGTCAAAATGAATTTGTACCCTCTTTCTTCACCCTGGATATGAAAGGAGTGCTCTACTGGAAGCAAATATTCATTGCTATTTTTTATTTACCTTCAGAAGTGAAGCTTCCCCTCACTTTGCTGTATTAGTCATCCTTCGACATTGGAGAAAATGGTGATGGGCCAAAAAACCACTTGAAAGTTACTTAGAGAGATTTGGTTTCAGAAGTAAAAGAATGTTAAAAACAGTCATCAGAAAGCATTTGTTATAAGGAAATATTTGTTATATAACAAAGAGGGAAAATTCCAAAGATAGTTTATGCTCTTGAGAAAATGTTGAAAGAGTACACTATGTTAAGAAACAGTGAATAAAAGCCAAGTTTTAGTTAAATTATGGGTCAAAATATTTCTTTCTCACCCTCTGTCCTGATTCTTTTTCAGTCACTTAAATTTTATTACAGTTATTCATGTCAAGAATGGTAAATATTGTAGTTTTTTTTAAAAAAAGGGATTCAACAATTCTATACATTTCTCAGTGCTTATCTCAAGGTAAGTGGACTCTTAATCCCCTTTTATCTATTTCACCCCTCTCCCCACTCACCTCCCCTCTGGCAACTGCCAGTTTGTTCTCTCTTTAAGAGTCTGTTTTTTTGTTTGTCTCTTTTTTCTTTGTTTTGTTTTGTTTCTTAAATTCCACATGAGTGAAATCACATGGTATTTGTCTTTCTCTGACTGACTTATTTCACTTAGCATTTTACTCTCTAGGTCCATCCGTGTTGTTGCAAATGGCAAGATCTCTTTCTTTTTCATGGCTAATATTCCATTGTATATATATGTGTGTATATACCATATCTTTATCCATTCATTTATGGGTGGACACTTCGGTTGCTTCCATATTTTGGCTATTGTATACAATACTGCAGTAAACATACGGGTGCATTTGTCTTTTCAAATTAGTGTTTTCATTTTCTTTGGGTAAATACCCAGTAGTGGAATTACTGGATCATAGGGTAATCCTATTTTTAATTTCTTGAGGAACCTCCGTACTGGTTTCCGCAGTGGCTGCACCAGTTTGCATTCTCACCAACAGTGCACCAGGGTTCCTTTTTCTCCTTATCCTCGCCAACATTTGTTATTTCTTGTCTTTTTGACTTTAGCCATTCCGACAGGTGTGAAGTGATATCTCATTGTGGCTTTGATTTGCATTTCCCTGATGATGAGTGATGTTGAGCATCTTTTCATGTGTCTGTTGGCCATCTGGATGTCTTCTTTGGAAAAATGGCTATTCAGGTTCTCTGCCCATTTTTAAATCAGATTATTTGTTTTTTTGGTGTTGAGTTCTCTAAGTTCTTTATATATTTTGAACATTAACCCCTTATCAGATATATCATTTGCAGGTATCTTCTCCCATTCAATAGGTTGCCTTTTTGTTTTGTTGATGGTTTCCTTCACTGTGCAGAAGCATTTTCTTTTGGTGTAGTCCCAGTAGTTTAATTTTGCTTTTACTTCCGTTTCCAGAGGAGGCATATAGAAAAGTAGAAAGATAGAAAAACAGAGACACAAGAAAAATGTTTCTGTGGCCAATGTCTAAGAAATTACTGCCTGTGTTTCCTTCTAGGAATTTTATGGTTTCTGGTCTCACATTTAGGTTTCTTGTTTTTTTAAGATTTTATTTATTTGAGAGACAGAACGAGAGAGCGCACGAGCAGGATCAGGGACAGAAGGAGAAGCAGACTCCTGCTGAGCAGGGAGCCGGACATGGGGCTCCATCCCGGGACCCCGGGATCATGACTTGAGCCGAAGGCAGATGCTTAACCGACTGAGCCACCCAGGCGCCCCCACATTTAGGTTCTTAATCCATTTCAAGTTTGTTTTTGTGTAGCAAAGTGGTCCAGTTTTGTTGTTTAGTGTGTAACTGTCCAGTTTTCCCAGCACCATTTGTTGAAGAGACTGTCTTTTCCCCATTGTTGTGAATCAGTTGACCATATAAGTGTGGGTTTATTTCTGGACTCTGTTCCATTGATCTGTGTGTCTATTTTTGGCCCGTGCCATACTGTTTTGATTACTACAACTTTATAGTATATCTTGAAATCTGGGATTGTGATACTTCCAGCTTTGTTCTTCTTTTTCAAGACTGCTTTGGCTAAGGTTTTAAAAGGTTTTAGAGAACCTTAAAGACATAAGGATGTGTAAAACATCAATTAATATGATTCTTGCATTGCAAAGAAAACTTCTTTAGTGCTGCTTTGAGTAGCAAGAGTGCCTGAAAGTGGGTTTGCCCTACCACCTCCCAGCAAGGGACACAGGCCCTTTGGGCAATGTGTAAAACATAGGTGAGAATAGTAACAAAAGAGATGTTTAGTAGTAGTCTTTATTAAACACTATTAGCTTGGGCTGTGGCTTTAGAAAAGACATCGGATTTATTTTACTTATTATCAGATTGCTTTGTTAGCTGGTTACATGCCACATGTCACACGCATTATGTTTTTCATTTTTAAAAATTATGAAAGTAATTCATGTTTGGAGAGGGGATATCAAAATATGCACTTAGCTAGAGTAAAAAATGCGTGTCTTTTTTTCTGTCCCATCCTTTCCTCCTTTCTACCCTCCTCTCCAAATAGAAGTTTTATTTGTGTTCTCCTAGACTTTTTTCTGTGCATTCACAGACATATATGGGCTTTTATTTTTTTAAACATAAATTTGAATATATTGTGAATATTGTTCTGTGATTTATTTTTACCCTTAAAATATGTATATTCTGGAAACCTTTCCATTTTGCTTCATATGTATTTTAGGTCGTGTTGTACTATTCTGTGGTATGGATTACCATAATTGGTTTAATCTGTCCCTAAGGATGGATGTTTAGGTTGTGTCCATATTCTTGTTTAAGTCATCTATAATCTAGAGCTTTCTTTATAAGTGTGAAGGCTACATTTGTAGAAGTAGAATTTTTGGTTCAAAGGGAATGTGTGTTTTAAGTGTTGATATATACTATTAAATTGCATCCCCAAAGGGTGTTTCAAGCTATGCTCTACTATTATTGTATAGATGTTTCTATTCCTACACTTTCACTGGCATCAAATATCATTGATCTTTAAAAATTTTGTATATCTTTTTCTGGGGGAGTTGGGGGTGGGGATGGTATCTCATTGCTGTAATTTGCACTGAACTGATTACCAGTGAAACTGAGCTTTTAAAATGTGTTTAATGGCCTTTTATTTTTCTGTGAATTACCTGATTATAGCCTTTGCTTGTTTTTCTGTTGGATTTCTGTTCTTACTCATTGATTTGTGGGTGCTCTTTCAGCCAAGCTTGAAACTTTGCCAAGAGCCATCTTAAATCACTGTTCCTTCTTGACTGTGGCCTCTGAATATCCATTTAATTAGGAAGGCCCACCCACTTAGCTTCCTAATTATTTTTTCTCATGTCTCTTTCTAACCTTACCACCACTGCCCCTTGTGCAAGCTTTCCTCTTGCCTGAACTGTTCAGCTAGCCTTACAACTGCCTCTAACCTTCATCCTTCCACACAACGGCCAGAAATATTTGATATAGGAGCCTTAACCACATCATTCACTTGCTTAAAACTCTTGAAGTTCCCAGTTGCACTCAGGATGAAGTTTAAGTTTGTTAATATGGCCTTTAAGGTGCTGTGTGATCTGGATTATGGCTGCCACTCTTTGCTTTGTATTTTATGTTCTAAATTGCTTCTGATAGCTTGTCGATACCATGTTCCTTTTTCGAGCTGGTTATCTCTGGTTAACGCTAAGTTTCCAGTTAGGCATTAAATCCTCCAATGTATCTTCCCTGATTCCCCCTTTCTATTCTTATGCTTCTTTAGCACCTTGCGCATATCTCAATCTTTATAGGAATTGGATTATATTATTATTTTCATTGTCTCTTCCTAGACTGTGAGTTCCTTTTGAACAGTTAATGTCTTTGTATTCTTGGCGTCTGTCATAGGTCTTGGTACATACTTATTTGTTAAATGAAGAAAGGATGGAGAATACAGGAAGATGAATACATATAGAGGGAGAAAATGGGTTTTGTTTTGGACATGCCAAGGTGCCTCACGGAAATTTGAGGAGGGATGACTACTAGCAGACTGTTGGAAGTAAAGTGTTCAGAACTTAAAAACAAGGTTTGGCTTGGGTATGTGGATATGGCAGTTTTTAGTTTAAATGGTAATGATGGAAGCCTTGAGAATGAGTAAGCTAGTCTAGAGAGAATACCTAGAAGGAGAAAAGGGGAGTATCAAGGTTAGAACCTTGAGAAATACCCACTCACCTTTATGATGTATAAGTAGCTATATCAGGTACTTAATAAAGGTCGGTTGAGAGGAAAGCTGATTCTTGACTATTTGGTGGATAGGAAGTTTATTGGTTACATTAGCAAGAACTAATGACCAGATGAAAAGTGTCCTCAGGTTGAGTTAAATTTGTACTTTTGGGGGCAGAATATTGATAGAGTTCATTCCTGATAGCCTCAGTTTACTCTGTGAAATAGGAGACTGACAAAGGCTGGAGGGAAGGATTCATACATAGATTGAATGTCTACTGTGTTCAGCACTGGGGTAGAGAACTTACTCTCTGGTTGAGAAGAAAGTTAGCAAAATAATAAACATATAATGAGGATACATAAAATTTGTCTTAAAATGAATGGTAAATGGAACAACAGCTGTATGAGATGGGAAAAGGAATGGCCTAGGGACACATGACAATATTTTGGAGGGTTTAGCTAAGGATGAACACTAAATAAACGGTACTACGTGTAATAAACATGTGGGACTTTTCTCCAGCAGCGTTCAGCAACTAAGTATAAATAGGTAAAGTGGATGGTGATTTATTTTTTAAGATTTTATTTATTTATCTATTTAT
This sequence comes from Eumetopias jubatus, assembly GCF_037043125.1. NCBI lineage: Eukaryota > Metazoa > Chordata > Mammalia > Carnivora > Otariidae > Eumetopias > Eumetopias jubatus. The sequence continues at coordinate 112,750,856 of NW_028274817.1, forward strand.
TTATTTAGAGCACGAGCAGGGGGAGGGACAGAGGGAGAGAGACCATCTCAAGCAGACTCCATCCTCAGTGTGGAGCCTGATGTGGGGCTTCATCTCGTGACCCTGAGATCATGACCTAAGCCAAAATCAAGAGTCAGACACTTAACTGACTGAACCACCCAGGTGTCCCATGGTGATCTTGAATTAAGGTTTGGAGATAATAAAATGACAGCGGGATAAGTCGATTTTGGGTGACATGATGCTCTGTAACCTGGATGTGAAAGAATTTTATAGAATGTTAGAGTGTTTGGTCCCCTTCACTTTTTTATCTCTGTCAGTGGTTCTCAACCGGGAAGGGGGGCGATTTGCCCCCCACGAGACATTTGGCAGTATATGGGGACATTTTTGTTCATCACAGCTGTGTGTGTGTGGGGGGGGTGCTACTTACATCTAGTGGGTAGAGACCAGGGACACTGCTAAATATCCTACAATGCACGGAACAGCCCCCACAACAGAATGTTCTGACTCCAAATGGCAATAGTGCCAACATTGAGAAACTCTGATCTGTATTAATTCCTTGGTGTTCTCATGTAATTCTGGCTTTAAATACAGTTTATATGCAGATGACTTTCAAATTCGTATTTCCAATTCAGACTTTTTGTTCCCAACTCAGACTTGAATATCCACTCAACATCCCCACTTGGATGTCCAATAGACTTCTCAAACTTCTGCCTGCAGCCTTTCCCATCTCAAGGAGTGGTAACTGTTATTCCAATTGCTCAGGGCAAAAACCTTGGTGATGATTTCTTTCACACACTACATCCAGTCCATAAGGAAATCCTGTGGGCGTTACCTTTAAAATATATTCAAAATCCAACTACTTCTTGACATCTCTCTTGCTATCAGCTGGTACAAGTTGCCTTTATCTCTCACCTAGATTACTTCAGTAGCCTCCTCATTGACCTCTTTATTTATAACCTTACAGTTTATAGTCAACACAGTAACCAGAATATTCCTTTTAAAACAGAAATGAGATTATATCACTTCTCTGCTCAAAATTGTCCAGGGACTCATCATTTTACTCAGAGTAAAACTCAGAGTCCTTATAGTGGCCTCCATGGCTCTCCATATGACCCCTCATTCTCTCTCTAACCTTGTTTCCTACTGCTGTCTCACTTGCATACTAAATTGTAGCCACACTCACTTCCTTGTTCTTCGAACATGTGGACACATCTCCTGCTTTAGGGCCTTGGCCCTGGCTATTCTCTCTGCCTGGAATACTCTTCCTGTAGGTAACTGCGTGGTTAATAATCACCTTTAGGGTTCTGTGCACATGTCACCTTCCATATGAGGCTTGTTCTGATTACCCTATTTAAAGTATTTCTTTTTGGGGCGCCTGGGTGGCTCAGTCGGTTAAGCATCTGCCATCGGATCAGGTCATGATCCCAGAGTCCTGGAATCGCGCCCCGTATCAGGCTCCCTGCTGAGCAGGGAATCTGCTTCTCCCTTTCTCTGTCCTCCCCCCACCACTCATGCACTACGCCTCACCTCTCTCTCTCTCTCTTTCTCTCAAATAAGTAAAATCTTAAAAAAAATAAAGTATGTCTTTTTAAGATTTATTTATTATTATTTTTAAAGATTTTATTAGAGAGAAAGAGAGCTCGCGCGCATGCATGTGCCAGGGGGTGGGGTGCCCATCACAGGGCTCAGTCTCATGACCTAAGCTGAAACCAAGAGTTGGTCCCGCTTAACCAACTGCACCATCCAGGCTCCTCACCCTATTTAAAGTTTTGCACAACCCCTCCCTTACATTTTTCTCTGGATCGCCCTTGCTCTGCTTTACTTTCTTGTTTTGCATAGCACTTATCATTTTTAACATAGAATATATTTTGCTTATGTTATGGTGTTTCTCATCTTTCTCTTTACTAAGCATGTGAATACCACAAGGGGGGGATTTTTGTCTATTTTGCTACTTAATGTATATCAGTAGCCTTCAGTAGTGTCTGACATTAGTAGGCACTTTGTAAATATTTGTGAATAAATAAATGAAGCTTAAAGGACTAGAATTTTTGATGAGGTCAAAGAAGTAGTTGATTAAAAGTAAGGAAGTAGAAGTTAAGGATAGGAGTCTGTGGTCAGGAGTAGACTCTGGGAATACAGCCATAAACAAAGCAGTGGAAGAGCTCCTGTCCTTATGGAGCTTGCCTCCTAGCTGGGGAAATGCATAATAAACCACGCAAAATAAATAAAGTCTATATTATGTTTGATGGTTGTACCTGCTAAGGAAAAGGGTGGGTGACATTTTAGATAGGTTGGCCAGGGAAGTCTTGCTGAGAAGATGCCATTGGAGTGAAGATCTGAAGAAAGGGAGAGAAGGAACCATGAGGTTACAAGGGTAAGAATATTGCAGGCAGAGGGGTAATGCAGATAATGCTCACACTGGTCTCAGAGTCTGTGGGATATGAGAAGAAATAGCCTTTAAGGAGAAGCATATTGTAGGTAGGTGGGCAAGGAGAGGGGTTAAAAGAGCGTTTATATATATATATATATATATATATATATATATATTTTTTTTTTTTTTTTTTTTAAAGTGAGCTCTCCGCCCAACGTCGGGCTTGAACTCAGTACCCCAAGATCAGGAGTTGTATGCTCTACCGACTGGGCCACCCAGGCACCCCTACAAATTATATCTTTGTATTCAGGAAGTCATTCAAGAACTGATGATGACATTTAAAACATTCTTTAAAAATATTTTTAAAAGCTACTTTATATCATTACCTTTTGTGGACAGCAGAGGGAACCATTTTGCCAGTTATCTAAATCTAGAGGTAGCTTGTTTTGAGATAAAACCCTTTCATTTATTTATGAAAAAGGAGCAGTTCCTTTGGTTTTTTAAAAATCAATATGTTTGTTTTCTTCCAGAGCTCTGTTAATATATGTTTGTATGGCTATACTGATGTAAGTAACTTTGATAGAGTATTCATGAAATTTAGAAGAATTAATAAACAGTATGAAAATCTTAGAGAATAAATTTCATTTTGTCCATAATCATTTTTTTTTTTTACTTATCAGCTAATAGTGTTATTGATGACATACTGTTACATTTGGGTTATCTTTTTAGATTATAGTTTGAATCTTAAAATTTTCTTTCTTGCTCATTCCTGTCTTAATTCTGTTTTTATAGCAGAAAATGTGTCTTGCCATTTGAATTTAGTTTGCTTTGCTACAGAAAGTCTTATTCTTATTTGGTTATATGATAGCGTAAGGTCCTAGGAACCTTATGTGTGCCTTGAATATTTCCTCTATTCTGTGAATGTGCAGCACAAGTTTATCACCTGCCAGAGTTGTCTTTTATTAAATCCACCTCCCTTTTCTCCTTCCATATGTAGTAACAATTAGTTGACCTTTAGCCCCTTCATGAAGTGGCAGTAACTCTGCTTCTTACCAGCGACTTGTTTATCAAATAACTGTGATCTTTGATCAAGCTAACTTTTGCCCTGCTGACTTTTGGGTGTTTTTTAAGAACCAAATTAAGATTATGTAATTAAAAGGACTTTGAAGACTAATAATTAAGGAACTTTAAGACTTCAAGGGTATAAAGGATATCACTGGAAAAGTACAGGACAGTGAGATGGGTTTAAAGGGGGCATTTTAAAAAAGGAATCAACCTACCAGTATGTTTTTAAATTGTATCTTGGTGAAAGAATTAGTTGAAAGCTTGTTTACTGTTCTTCAGGTGATTACTTGGTTAATTCATTTTTTTTTTTTTTAAAAAGATCTTGCTGTTGAGTACTCTTCTGGAAATAACAATATGAATAAGATATATCTGCTTTTGAGAATCCCTGAGTCTCAGAGGAGTAAACACATTTCAAGAGTACTTTTGCAGTTGAAGGCAAGAGCACCTCCTTTGAGGGGGGTGTAGGAGTGGGCAGGAGTTGGCCAGGGAAGCCTTAAAGAGACCAGGAGAGCTGGGCTTTGAAATGGATCAGTTGGAGTTGTCCAAGCAGGTGAATGTGGTAGGATGTTCCAAGGAGTTGTCTGCCTACGTTTAAAATCTAGCTCTGATACTTCTGGTATATTCTTAGGCAATTGTGCATCAGTTTTATCATCTATAAAATGGGGATAATAATTGCATTGACGTTATAGGGTTGTGAGAATTAAATATATGAAAAACATTTAGAACAGTGCCTGGCTTATACTAAATAATTGAAGGTTAACTTTTAATGTTATCCTAGGAATCTAAGGGATAGAATTGGCAAGTCTTGGTATTTGAATGTGAGTGTTACGGGAAAAGGATGTGTCTAGCGCAGTGGTTCTCAGCCTTGGATGCACATTAGGATCACCTGGGGAATTAAAATGTGCTGATGCCTGGGCCCCACCCCAGACCAATTAAATCAATATCTTGGGGGTGTGGCCCCAAGTGATTTTGATGTTTAGTTGGGCTGATAACCCCTGGCCTAGGACTATTTCCAGGCTTCTGGCTTGGATGACTGGGCTGATGATGGTGCTATTTACCAGGATAAAAAGCAAACTGAAAGAAAAGGTGTTGCTTTTAACATAGTACTTAGGCTTTTAAGAATCCTGTTAGCTATTTGCATGCTTTAAATGTTTATAACTAAAGGATGCTTTTTTAATATTGGTTTCTGGATTGGATATCATAAATGACCCCAGACTATATGACTTTCATGTTCTTGTGTCTGCATTTTATACTTGGATGTGGTTTCTTTTTTTGTTTTTTTTAGATAATATCTGCTGCTGTTCATTCTCTTTGGACTTACCAGCTTTCAACATACCCTATAATTTATACATTTATTAGGTTTGTTTGATTCCCTCTTTTAAAATTTCTTGTTGATTGCTTCTCTCTTTTTCCCCTACCCACACCCAACCACTACTACCACCCACCACTAGAAGGTAAGCTCCACCAGAGCCGGGATCTTTGTTATTTTTTGTTCACTAATTAATCCTAAGTTTCTGGTACATACTATATAACACATATTTCTTAGATGAATGAATGAATTACTATCAGTCTGGTTTTGTTTCCATCCAGGTTCTTGGCTCTGCTCCAAAGTAAGTGAGATGTAGAGCAGAGTTTCAGAGAGACCTTTGAGAACTGTTTTCTTCCTGTATTTAATTGATAAACATGGAGTTTAATTTTTGGTTGCTAAAAGTTGTGAGATACAGTTGAACAAATGCTTCATATTACATCTTAACAAAAAACTTTTTTTAAAAATGTTTTGGTAGGAACCACCAAAGCCACCTCTAAATAATTTTAAAGTGGGAATGAAACTTGAAGCTATAGACAAAAAGAACCCTTATCTGATCTGCCCTGCAACTATTGGAGATGTTAGAGGAGATGAAGTTTATATCACATTTGATGGCTGGAGTGGAGCTTTTGATTACTGGTGCAAGTACGATTGTCGAGATATTTTCCCAGTTGGGTGGTGTCGCCTGACAGGAGATGTATTACAACCACCTGGAACTCATGGTAAGATAATAAGTAACTACATGTTCTTTTATTTTATTAAAGTTAGGTCTAACTGCTATTGGCACTGAGGTTAGGACTTATTGCTCAGCTGGAACAGCAGACAGAACAGGGAGGGCACTGCCTAGGCTAGAGAACTGAAGGTAGGAGACGGCAAGGATTAGAATTTTTGAGGGCCAACTCAGCATCATAATCTGAATTGACAGTCCACATTGGAGAATATGGGCAAGCTACAAGTCACACTTGGACCATTGAAGCCTTGTTACTGAAAGCATTTTGGGGTGCTTAGCTGTCTTTATAGTTGATATTCAATTTAAAATTATACATAGTATTCCATTGTTTATATCTCAAAGGTAGTTTTTAAATGGTAAGGCATAACAACTGTTATATGTATTTTGCACAATTGTGGTCAGTTTTTTCAAGTTAAATTGATAGTTTGATAGTCTTAAGTAAAATCTCCCTGTCAGTGAAAATTTTACTTTATTTTTAAAAAAGATTTATTTATTTGAGAGAGAGAGAGAGAACGTGTGCATGAGTTGGGGAAGGGGCTGAGGGAGAGAATCTCAAGCAGACTCCCCGCTGAGCCCAACATGGGACTCGATTTCATAACCCTGAGACCATGACCTGAGCTGAAGTCAAGAGTAGGACATTCAACCGACTGAGCCACCCAGGCACCTGTGTCAGTGAAAATTTTAGACTGTGGAAACCATCATAGATTAACATGTTATTATAGTCAGGTGTTTATCAGTTGTAATGCTGTGCTTCCTAAGTTGAATTCTATGATCGTCTAGATATTTTCTTTCAGAAAAAAATCACCAAAATATTGTGGTTCCTTAGGTGTCTTCCAAGAGCTTACACATGCCTAACTCGGTCTTCTGTGATGGAATAACTGCTGAAATTTAAGTGGGATCTAAGCATAGAACCTTATTATTGGCTTAAGTTAAATATAAACTTATTAGTAGAATCAAATGTAAACATACTTAAAATTTATCCAACTAAAATTTATACCAGAAAAAAAGATGAGTGTAGAAAATATGTAAGTAATGTGTGTAGGATGAGAGCAGTGGCTAGATAAAAGCATACAGCCATATTCTTGTAACTGCTGGTAGAATCTTTTTTGATTTGGGACTTTAACACATCCCATTATATTACAATACTACATACCGCGATGTCCTTTTTATTAGGGACGTATTTTACTAGTTCCCTGCTGCTATAATTCTAGGAAGTAGATATTAATGGCCGATTTTTGTAAAATTTAATATGCTCCAGATCTCTGTGTGTATGATACTAAGGCAGTCTCTGCCCTCAAGGAGTTAGAGGGATAAATGGAAGAATAGACTTTTAAAAAAAAATATGTATGTATACAGAATCAGCGGTGCAAAAATAGAGACGTGTGCTAGATATGAAAGTGGCCTAAAGACATCCAGTTTGTTTAGGCTGGAGGGAAAAGCGGTTGGGTAAAGGAATGCTTAACAGAAAGACACATGATGGGAGTATTAAGAGAGAAGGAGTTTGCCAGGCAGAATAGAGATAAAGGTAGGGTGGACACTTCACAAAGGTATAAAATCACACAGTTTACCCTGAAAATGAGGTAGTTCAGTTTGGAACATGGTGACTTTGGAATGCATGACCAAGAATGCTGTTGTTCTACACTATCTGGTATCCCTTTTTTTCTTAGTAACACAATTCAGCTGCCTACCATGAAGACTGTATTTACAGCCTCCCTACAGTTATATATGGCCATGAGACTAAGTCCTGGTCAATGGGATAAAAGTAGAGCTAGTATGTTCTACTTATAGGAAGTATATTAGAGATGAATGTACCTTTCTGTCTTCCTTCTTCCTGCTTCTATCCTGATGCTAGTTATGTGCTTGTTTTGGGTGGAGTTCCATCTTGAATCATGAAATGGGGACCATATTCTAGGCATAGTGGAGTGAAAAGCAGAAATGAGCCAAAATCCCTGAGAATTTTGTGGAGCAGAATTTTCATACTGGCCTGTTCCAGACTGTTATTTGAGAGAAATAAACTTCTGTGTTATATAAACCACTATTCTTTTAGGTTTTTCTGTTACTGTTAGCTGAACTTAATCCTAACTAATTCAGGGTAACTTTAAGATACCAGGTGAACATGTCCATTGGATAGCTGCACTTGCAGGTATGGAGCCCAGAAGAGATAGGTCTTAGTTGACGAAGCAGGTTTGAGAGCCATCGTGCTCATTCAAATAAATATTCTGTGTGTCAGGTAGGATTATAGGTGCTGTCTGGGGGAGGGGTGGATGGTAGGCAGCTTACACATCCAATTGATAGCAGTAAGTGGGGGAAGTTTTGGTTGTGGCTTTAATTTTGCATGTGTAACAGGTAGAAGTAGAAAAGGACCAAGGACGGAACCTGGTGGGTGAATATTTAAAACAATTCTCACACTTGAATCACCTGGCGGGGAGGGGGGACCTTTTCAAAAGCTGATGCCCTGGAGCTCATACCCAGGGGTTCTGAATCAATAGGTCTGGAGTGGGGCTCTGGTGTTTCCATTGCACATGGTTTGAGCCCCAGACTTTGAGAAACACAAAAATAAGGGATGAGTAGAAGATAGAAATCAAGAGAAAAAGTATACGTAAATGTAGGAGAGTTACTAGGTTGGTTTCCCTAACAACAGGAGATGAAAGATAGTACAGCATAAGCGTTGAGAGGAGAGCTCATTAGTGGTCTTAAGTAAAAGCGTGGTTACTAGACTACTTTGAAAAGGCAGATTTAGAGAGCTGAATAAATAGATGCAGGGCATTTTTTTAAAAATGTGGTTTCATGGGTACTTTCTGAGATCCGCTTCCTCTGTCCTTTACCCCACTAGACATTTCACAAGTTAAAGTGAAATTTAGAAACCTTACTTCAATTTATATCCCTTTACCCTCCATCATTCATAATATTTTCGTAAATATTTACATTCATTGAGAATGAATTAGACAGTGTTATAGTTTTTGTTCAACTGTTAAACATAATTAGAAAATTCGGGAGAAGTATTTACCCACATTTTTGCCATTTCAGTTCTTCCTGATTTTCAGATTCCTTTTATAATCATTTCCTCTCTGTTTTAGAGAACTTCTTTTAGTCATTCTGGGAATTCTGGGAAAAGTATGGTTAAAGATTGTTAGTTGATACTCACCCGAAGATATTTCATAAATGATTCATTTTTACTTTTTTCCAAGCATTGCTTATTCATTACATAGATTAATAGGGTTATTGCTGTACTTATTATACAAGGTGAAATACTCTTTGAGTAGAGAAAACATTTACTTTAGCCAATAATCATTCATTAAATGACAGCTATAATATAAAAATACCCTTTCTTAGATGTAATGTGATATATTCTAAAATCATAATGCTTTAAAATTATTTTTCATTATTTTAATATGTTTTTCTCTAATAGAAAAAGTAATAAATGCTCAAAGCAGAAAATTCAGGAAAGCATGCAGAGATAACCATGACAAATAGTTTGATCTGTACTTGGCTTTGTACTGCTTTTTCTTCTTTTTGTCTTATACGTATAGCTTTAGAACACATGTGGCCAAATCAAAAGAGAAATGTTGAAATAAGTTGTGGTATAGTTATTCTTTAGAGTAATATAAAACGATTTAGAAGAATGAGAGGATTCCTGCTTACTATGAAAGCTTTCCAAGATGTGTTAAGTGAAAAAAGCAACCCCTCAAAATACATAGAGTGTAATACTATTAAGTCAAAACAATGTATTTCTATGTGTAACTATAGATGTATGTATATTCATACATAGAGAAGATCTGAAAGGCTATATATCAAATCTTTAGTAGTAATTATATCTGGGAAGGGGTGTTGAGTGGTAAAGGGAACTTTTGCTTTTATCTGTGGCGTTTTTTTTTAATTTTAAATTTTTAATTAATTTATTTTTTTAAGATTCTATTATTTATTTGCCAGAGAGAGAGAGAGAGAACGAGAGAGAGAAAGCAAGCACAAGCAGGGGAAATGGCAGGCAGAGGGAGAAACAGGCTCCTCGCTGAGCAAGGAGCCCGATGCGGGGCTCGATCCCAGGACCCTGGGATTATGACCTGAGCCAAAGGCAGACGCTTAACGACTGAGCCACCCAGGTGTCCCTGTGGCTTTTTTTTTTTTTAAACAAGAACATGCTGTAGGTTACATTTGTACTTTAAAATAATTAATAATTTTATTTTGAAAAGGGATTATTCTGCATATTCTGGTTTCTTACTTTTTCATAATACATTGTGATTGTGTTCCCATGTAAAATATATCCCTACAAAATTATATTTCTGTGTTGTATTACATTACATGGCTGTACCATAATTTAGCCAAACTTCTATTTTGTTTGACATAGATGATATGATGAATATATCTTTGCATATCTCTAATTAGTTCCATAGAATAAGTTTGCTGGGTTAGGGGATATGTTTCTACGGCTGACAAATTGTCTTTCAGAAAGTAATACCCATTTCCATTCCCCTTAGAGGAGAGTGAAAGTGGTTTTTTCCTTCTCTGGTCAACTTTGGGCATTATCTTATTATTTCTGTTAATTAAAAAAATGTTTTTAAGGGACACCTGGGTGGCTCAGTTGGTCAAGCATCTGCCTTTGGCTCAGGTCATGATCCCAGGGTCCTGGTATCAAGTCCACATTGGGCTCCTTGCTCTGCGGGGAGCCTGCTTCTCCCTCTGCCTGCTGCACCCCCGGCTTGTGCACGCGCGCTTTCTCTCTGACAAATAAATCTTTAAAAAAATGTTTTTAAAATTTTCATTTCTTAAATTATTAGTGAGGTTGGATTTTTTTTTCCATATACCGTGGCCATTAATATCCCTTTATAATTTTCCTGCTAATTCCCTTTTCCCACTTTTTTCTTATTGTTACCTTTTGTGTTGATTTGAGTGCTTCATTTATTACACATAGCAATAAATGTCAAAAAAGTAAAAAAAAAGTAAAAACTTAGTCATTTGTTTTTTTCAAATTCCAGTATAGTTAATATAAAGTGTTATATTGGTTTCAGGTGTATAATATAGTGATCCAACAATTCCATACATTATTTAGTGCTTATCATGGTAAGTGTACTTTTTTTAAAATTATTTTTTTATTTTAAAGATTTTATTTGAGAGAGAAACAGAGCATGAGGGGGGAGGGGCAGAGGGAGAGGGATAAGCAGACTTCCCACTGAGTGAGGAGCCTGATGCAGGACTTGACCCCAGGACGCTGAGGTCACGATCTGAGCCAAAGTCAGATGCTTAATTGACTGAGCCACCCAGGCGCCCGCATTATAAGTGTACTCTTAATCCTCTTCACCTATTTCACCCATTCCCTCTGGTAACCATCAGTTTGTTCTCTATAGTTAAGAGTCTGTTTCTTGGTTTGTCTCTCTTTCCTTTGCTCATTTGTTTTATTCCTTAAATCCACATATGAGTGAATCATATGGTATTTGTCTTTCTCTGACTTATTTCACTTAGCATTACTCTCTAGCTCCATCCATGTTGTTGTAAATGGCAAGATTTCATTCTTTTTTTATGACTGAATAATATTCCTGTGTGTGTGTGTGTGTGTGTGTGTGTGTGTGTGTGTGTGTGTGTGTGTGTGTATACACCACATCTTTATCCATTTATCTGTTAGTGGATACTTGGTTTGCTTCCATAATCTGGTTATTGTAAATAATGCTGCAATAAACATAAAGTGCATGTATCCTTTTGAGTTAGTGTGTTTGTATTTTTGGGGCAAGTACTCAGTAGTGCGGTTACTAGATCATGCGGTAGTTCTATTTTTAACTTTTTGAGGAACCTCCATACTGTCTTCCAGAGTGGCTACACCAGTTTGCATTCCCACCAACAGTGCACAACGGTTCCTTTTTCTCCACATCCTTACCAACTCTTCTTGTCTCTTGTGTTTTTGATTTAGCCATTCTGACAGGTGTGTGGTGATATCTCATTGTGGTTTTGATTTGCATTTCCCTGATAATAAGTGGTATTGAGCATCTTTTCATGTGTCTGTTGGCCATCTGTATGTCTTCTTTGGAGAAATGCCTGTTCATATCTTCTGCCCATTTTTTAATTGGATTATTTGTTTTTTGGGGGTGTTGAGTGGTATCAGTTCTTTATATATTTTGGATACTAACCCTATATTGAATATGTCATTTGCAAATACCTTCTTCCATTCTGTAGGTTGTCTTTTAGTTTTGTTGATTGTTTCCTTTGTTATGTAGAAGCTTTTTATTTTGATGTAGTCTCAATAGGTTTTTTTTGCTTTTATTTCCCTTGCCTCATGAGACATATCTAGAAAGATGTTGCTAAAGAAATTACTGCCTGTGCACCCCTCTGGGATTTTTATGGTTTCAGGTCTCACATTTAGGTCTTTAATCCATTTTGGGTTTATTTTTGTGTATGGTGTGTGGTGTCATAAAAGTAAAAACTTTTTTCTCAGTCATTTGCTTTTTAATGTTATTTATGGTCATTAATATATGTGCTGCCGAAGCGAGCACTATTTATGGTCATTAAAAATGTGCAGAAATACTAATTTTATTGACTTGAATATTAAATAATTTAAGGGTCTAAAGTAAGGGTCTTAGCTAAATAATTTTAAAAGGCACACAAATAATTGAATTTCATAAATTTTTAAAAATCTGTATTGTTTTTGTTCATTTTGAATATTTCTTACACTGGAAATGTTTGGTTTTCAATCTTTATATAACTGCTTTTCCAACATTTTTTTAAGATATAACACTTAAAGCTTTTTAAAATACCTAATGACTAAAGATAATTAACTTTCATAGTTTCTTAAAGAAATGTAATGAGGCATCCATGAATGCCACTTGATTTGACTTTACATTAAAAAAACTACTTATTTAAGCTTTACTGGCTTTTTTTTTTTCAAGAATAGTAGTAAAGTTTAATATACTTTAAAACTTAGACTAACGAATTTTTTTTTCTCCCTGTGTAAACACTTCTATAATCAGAAACAGCCAAGTTCTTTTCATGCTTATCATTGGTAGAAGAATCCACTGGGAAACATACCTTGGGTAGAAAATTCAGCAAGCTATGTGGCTTTTTTTTCTCTTGTTTATTTAAGTTTTCCTTTCTTGGCCCTTGTTATGACCCTACAATCTTTCAAAGCCCTTCACCTCTGGTTGGTGCTGTCACTGCTCATCAGATTTATTCTGGAGACCTGTACAGGGTATCTGGTGAGAAAGAGGAAAGAAGTATGTGTGCTACTATGTTCTTGACAACTTAAAGAAGGCTGAGTCAAGTAAACTAAAATAAGGCCCATTGTAGATTTTTTCTTCTTGAATAATTTATCTGATCTTGCTGTTTTCTGTTTCAACTTGTTCCCCACCTTCTTTGTATTTTATATCTTGGTTCTCTCTGAAAAAAATAATAGAAATTTAAGAATGTTCTTTAAACTATTGATTTATTCTCACATTGCCCTTCTTTTGTCTCTGGCACATATAGTTATAGGATTTATAGCCAGTCATCTCATTAAAGTCCACATATTTAATACATGAAAGAGCAAGACCTGAAATCCAGCAACTTAGAATCAGAACTGGAACTACCAGTATTTTAAAGGCAATGTGTGATTTTTTTTTATTTAATAGTTAAATTTTTCCTTTGTTTAGGAAAGCTTCTAAACAAATAGGTTACTATTTTATTTATAAACACAGTAAATGTAGGTGTCTAGTCTTGAGAAATTGGAAATACTCAGAAGCGGAAGATTCTTTTTTTTTTTTAAGATTTTATTTATTTGAGAGAGCACGTGGGTGGGGGGTGCAGAGGGAGAGAGAGAAGCCGGCTCCCTGTGGGCTCCCTGTGGGGCTCTATCCCAGGACCCTGAGATCATGACCTGAGCCAAAGGCAGCCTATTAACCGACTGAGCCACCCAGGCATTCCCAGAAGCAGAGGATTCTTATAAAAATTTGCCCTAATATTAACTTTTTTCTCATATTGTGGGAAATTCAAAGTTGTTTTTTTTTTAAATATAAATTGCTATGTTGTAAACCATTCTACCTGGCTTTAGAGGCACTTAAATACTTTTAAAGTTAACTATGAATATTAAACTTTGAACTTACATAATTTCTAAAACATTAGTGAATTAGTTTTATTTAACTTAGCTTCAGATTTATGCATTATTGATTATAAATTAATGACCTACACTGGTGTGAAGTGTCATCTTATAGCCTAATTTTTTAAGCAGCTGTGACCATACAGCCCAGGAAGGAGGGCAGCAAACTTCCAGATGCTTTGAGTATAAAGTTGCAAGGGTTTAGAGGAATTCCTCTGGTCCAGAGGGAACTGTGGAGGAGGGAAAAACCTAGAATCAGGAAGCATTCCTGTCTAGTGGTACTGTGGCCTATCAGTGACTATCTTAACTCATTTCTTGATAAAATCCTTTAACTATTGGGTTTCCTGCCCCCCCCCCCCAACTCTCACAGAAAAAGCTTTAATTTCTAGGTGGGACTCAGTGGTAACATGGCATTTCTTTCACAACTTTGTAAAACACTTTTGATGATATTTGATAGAACTGGCATATTAGATTTTCTTTGTTGGTAATTCAGACATAAATTGTATGAATAGGAACTTTCTTCTTAAGATTAAAGTAAAATGTGTTGAACAGATTTTAAATGTGATTATCTTGGGCACTGTTAGCTGCTGCTTTGAATGCTGGTTTATTTTGTGAGGGGGGTGTGTGTATGTACGTGGTGTGTACGTGGTGTGTATATATATGGTTTAGGGATTTTTTGATTAAAATTTTAGGAGTGTAAAAAACATTTAGGAGTGTGGGTTTTAAAATCTAAACTTTTGATCGTTTTAAAAAATGGAACTAGTCATTTTATATAGTGATCTTATTTTGTAAAGCCCTTCCCATGTAGCATTTTCCAATTGAACCGTTTCAAAGTTAGTCTTTTGAGAAGCATTTCAAAGCTTCCATTGAGCAAACAAGTGCTCTCTTCCCCACCCCCACCTCATTCTCATTTTTTTTAAGAAACAAAACAAGAAATTATGGCTGCTTTTGCTTTTTGTGCAGATGTGCATAGAGTTGTATGTGGTTTCTGTAACTTGGGCTTCACTTTTCTCTAAGTTTTAAAATTAAAGATTTTATAGTTTTTAGGATGTATCTTTACCAACTTTTTTCCTCTTTTTATAGGACTGTGTATGTTTAGTAAAAACCACATGAAGCAGCATTTTTCCTTTATGTTATAGTGGGTCAAAAGAAACAGAGATACATATAACTAAGGCTGTAAAAAGTTCAAGGTGTGTCAGTCCCACCAGAAAGCTTCTGAATGAACACTTAAGCATTTGTTTAGATTTTTGCCCTTAGTGTAGCTTATGGTAAAATACAGACTATTATACTTAATTTAGTATTCTTCTTGTTTGGTATAAAGGAAATAGAAATGCTATCACCCAAATTATTCACTCAAAAGCCATGAAATTTAAAACAGCTGATATTTTCTTTTACGTATTAACAGCTTGGAACAAATGTTTTGCTTGTGCAAATGAGATGGCTATTGTGATGCAAAGAAGTATCTTGGGAAAAAAAACCCCAACAAATGTCCTTTCTCTGTTTTGAGTATTTCAGCTAAATACTGCAATAATTGCAAGCAGAGCCTGGAGCTTCTTTCTTTTTTCTATTCTGTGATATATTTTAACAAGTTCTTTTGAGACTTTTGAAATGTCTTGGTTTTAGGACATATGGTCCAACGGGGATAACTTTGTCTATAGATGCAATGGGTTAGCAGTTAGATTTTGCATGTCTTCTCATTTCTTTCCAGATTCTCTGACCCAGGGTAACCTTTAGTTCTCTGAAGGCAGGACTGAAGGAAGTTTGAGTAGGTGACTGATGATCACTGTCCATACAGCCCATAGACAATATGCGAATTACTTTAACAGTCTTCTTAGGCCCTCCTCCTTTGCCTCCTCCCCTTAAACCAGCAAATGCAAATAGCTTCATCCCCATTTGCTAGAAATCCAGGCTTGCTCTGGCAACATGGGCTTTGTTGTTAACTCGCTTCCTCCAGAGAGGCACTTTTATTTCTGGTAAAGGAGAAAGGCTATCAAGTGGAACCTAAGTCACCTTAATGGTAAATCTAGCAACAACTTGTTTCTCTGGAATATTTCTAAAGGTAGGAATTACCCCAAAAGTTTCTTTATATTGTAGTTGAAGTATGGTTAAAGAAATTCACTTTCTGCTTTGTTAGCTTTTGTATACTAAATATCCCAATCATTTCTGTTATCTCAAAAAAATTCTTTTTTGTTCTGAATATTAATTATTGAAATTGTTGGTACTATTATTTGATCAGTCATTTCTAAAAACTGTTATATGGTACAAAGAGAAAAGTTAGTCTTTAGTTATTTCTACCATAAAAATGGTTTAAAATAAAAAGGGACAACCCTATTGTAAGTCAAAATTGACGATTTAAATCTCCAGTCTGTGATGAAGAGCATTGTCAAATATTTTTCTATAGCCTTGAGGAATATGACACTATTTTTCATTAGTGTTATATGAGACTTTTTAGAAGTATTTTTATGATACAGAAATGCAGGTAACATTTTACTAATTAAATATTGTGTCAATACATTTAATATGTTTTGTGGAAATTATAGCAGTGACTGCTATGATTTTTTTTAACAGCATAACGGAAGTCACTCTAGAGAAGTCATTTGGTAAGAAAAAAGATGCTATGATTTAAAAATTGAGTGGCTTTTAAAAGCTCAGAATTGTTAAAGGAGTTATGAATTGGCCTAAAACAGCTGAAGTGACTTCTTTTCATGTGAACTTTCTTCTGAAAATATTACAGGTTTTGGAAATTGTCATCTTCTTTAATGTCATTGTAACCAAAATCTTGGTTTCTTTTGAAGTGAGCAGATAGATAGGAGTAGCAATTGTGAAATATAATGGTCTCCATGGGAAGCACCCCCATGAAGCTGAAGGGAGCGGTTTACAAAGCATCTGTGATCAGCAAGTATTGTTAAAAGAACACTCTTAAAACCCTTCTAAATTTTAATTGTGATTTCTAGCTGCTGCTTGCCTTTTTTTTTAATTTCCTTTCTAGACTGAATACTTATATAATTATATAACAGGTTAGGAAAACCTTATAAATTCCACCAAATTAGATTTCATTTTAATTTAGCATGTATGCCAAGAAAAAAGGCAGTGTCATTTAGGTACAGAGGTAAGTAGCTTTAACTAAACTTTTGTATTTTGTTTAAGTTAGTGAGCTATCCTTTAACCTTTTAATTGCATTTGGGATATTTTTCCCAGTAGCATTTTTATAAGTTTTCAGTAACCTTAAGATCGAATAGTCTATGCAGGTTAAGATATATTTTATAAGGTGTATGAAGAGTTTCTTCTCTCTTTTTGAATCTGTTTGTCTTAGATCTCCAAGCCCTGTATTGAAATGGGGGAGACGAGAGCAAATCAAAGCTACAAAAGCCTTTCAGTATATTGGTTTTGGTTTAGTTATCCAGATGTAATTTTTAAAACCTCCTAGAAAAGACATAGCAGCATTTCCCAAATGGGGATGCTCTGTCAGACCCCCAAAACAAGCTCTTCTAAATGAGATCTCTACTTTTGTGAGTAAATGGTTTATTTTTTATACGTGGGAATTACCTCTTATTGTACGTTTAAAGCATTTTTAATATTGTCAAACTGTGGCTCTTGGTTTTGAGAGGGAAACCTACTTGGGTCATCAACGAAACTCAGGAAGGACAATGGAGGAGCCAAGGCAACAGGGCTGGACTTGTTCACACTATTGGACGCCAACCATGCCAACTAAACCATCTCTTTTTAGTAAATGAGCAAGGAATTGGGCAGAACATTCAAGTTAGAATAGGTCCAACAAGGGTTAAAATATGAAAAGACAGGTGCCATTTCCATAAAAACTGGGGACAGCTACCACTAAAAATTGGAGACCTTGTTTTCCGTTTTAACTTTTCCATTGTTTGCCATCCTTTTTCCATGTAATGATTAGTTGTAAAACAAATAAACTTTTAAAATGAAATGGCGGGGAGGGTCTCAAAAAGAACTCTTATACTTGTTTTGGGCACGGTAGGAAAAGTGAGAAAAGTGAAAAAGTATCTTAGAGGTCTTTAACGATAAAAGGAAGAGTGATAAGCAAATACCTGTGGGAGGTGTCTGACCAAGACCAAGAGTACACCTGCTACTATGAATGGAAGTACAGACCACGTGTTTCTATTGGTCAACTGCTTGGGCAATAGAGATGCTTTTACAATTACATTCTGCTGAGTCAGCCTGTGCTACTGAGGGTATCTGCTCTTTAATTCTGAAACTGCTGGAGACAGGTGCAGATTCTAAAGATCACTGCCAGTATGCCTGCCAGTGAGCCTGCATGGGTGTCTCTACTGTTACCTTTAGTGGATTCATGTATGCCTCTACAAGTTGTATGGCTTTTTATCAAAATAAAATATTATAATGCTTATGTTGAATAATTGTTTTCTTTGGGGATATGATTTGTTCTGTTATTCAAAAAAGTGGCTACGTTTGGGCGCCTGGGTGGCTCAGTTGGTTAAGCGACTGCCTTCGGCTCAGGTCACGATCCTGGAGTCCGGGGATCGAGTCCCGCATCTGGCTCCCTGCTCAGCAGGGAGTCTGCTTCTCCCTCTGACCCTCTTCCCTCTCATGCTCTCTGTCTCTCATATAAAAAAATAAAAAATCTTAAAAAAAAAAAGTGGCTAGGTTTATCTTTGTTGGGGCATTTTATATTTTAATGACAAAATTGGTATTGTAGAACATTTAGAAAACAAAGATAAGTGATAAGAGTAAAATCTAAAAATTGCTTGTATTCTTGCCATCTGCTAATATTTCAGTATATAAACCTCAGAATATTTTAATTAAAAAATCAGAAATGTTACTTAATTGCCAGTAGCCACTGAGACCAGCTGAGGATGTCTTCAGAAGCATATGTTGTATTCTGTTCTGTGTATACAGAATTGTATTGGTTTGGTCCTATCTACTTAAGTATTCTTACTGTTATTCTAGTAAATAATAGACATAAAATGTGTTTACATTATAAATGTTTGATTTTGAGAAAATTCACAAGAAAATTTAGAGTAAAGAAGGTACTCCTCCAATATTTGATGCAGTTTTTTTTTTCTTAAGGGTTTATTTAGCCAAGAGAATTGAAAAAAGGGAAAGCCCCTAAACATTGGATTATTAAGGGCGTGTTGATAATTTATTTCTAGTAGTACTTTAGATATTTTTATTTGTGGTTTACACATAAGCTCCCTCAAATATAAACCTGAAGAAATGTTTACCCAACTATTTAATTCTGCATTTTGTTTTGCTAAGTTTATAGAAGAAAATATTTTAATTGAAAGACATGTCCTTTCATTATTTCCCCTCACTAATTAAAAATAGTATTCAGTTTCAGCAAAGAGCATGGGCTTTTTGGTGAGACAGTCCTGAATTTGAATCTCATTTTATTTTTAATTTTTTTTATTTTTTTAAGATTTTATTTATTTAGGGTGCCTGGGTGGCTCTGTTGGTTAAGCGTCTGCCTTTGGCTCAGGTCATGGCCTCGGGGTCCTGGGATCGAGTCCCGCATCGGGCTCCCTGCTCAGCTCTATCTCTGCCTCTCCCCCTGCTTGTGCGCTTTCTCTCTCTCTCTCTCAGATAAACAAATAAAATCTTTTTTTAAAAGATGTTACTTATCACACTGAGCCTCTATTTCTTTATATGTAAAATGGAGATAATATTTGATTTACAAAATTATAAACACAAATTTTAATAATATATGCAAAGTCTCTGGCCCATTTGAAGTATACACATTTCCTTTTTCTACCCAGTGTTGTTTTTTCAAATGAGGTGAAATTCACATAACATAAAATTAGCCATTTTAAAATGCACAATTTAGGGTCACTTAGTACATGCATAATGTTGTGCAGCTACTACCTTTATCTAATTTCAAAACATTTCATCACCCTAAAAGGAAACCCTGTACCCACTGAGTAGTTGCTTCCCATTCTCTCTTCCCTGTTGCCCCTGGTAACCACTAATCTGTATTTTGTTTTATAGATTTACCTATTCTAGATATTTCATGTAAATTGAATCATACAGTCTGTGATTTTGTGTCTGGCTTCTTTCACTTAGTGTAATGTTTTCAAGATTCATTCATGCCATTTCAGGTATCAATACTTCATTCTCTTACGGATGAAAAATATTTCCATTGTATGCATGTATAACACATTTGTTTATCCATTTATTCGTTGATGTACATTTGGGCTGTTTTCGCCCTTTGGCTTCTGTGAATAATACTGCTGTGAACATCCCTGTACATGTACTTATTAGAGTCCCTGTTTTCATTTATTTGGGGTGTATACCTAGGAATGGAATTGCTGGTTCATATGTGAATTCTATGGTTAATGTTTTCTGGTACTGCCAAACTGTTTCCCAGCAGCTGCATCAGTTTACATTCCCACCAGCAATGTATGGGGGTTACAATTTTTCCATATTTCTGTCAGCACTTACTATTTTCCTTTTTAATAGGCATCTTAGTGGGTATAAAGTGGTACCAAATTGTGATTTTTTTTAAGATTTATTTGAGAGAGAGAGAGTGAGAGCGAGAGAGAGCCCGAGGTGGCAGAGGGAGAGGCAGAGGGAGAGGGATAAGTAGACTCCCCGCTGAGCAGGGAGCCCGATGCAGGGCTCGATCCCAGGACCCTGGGATCATGACCTGAGCGGAAGGCAGATGTTTAACTGACTGAGCCACCCAGGCGCCCCCAAATTGTGATTTTGATTTGAAGTCCTTCATTTATTTTTTTATTATTATCATGTTATGTTAATCACCATACATCACATCATTAGTTCTTGATGTAGTGTTCCATGATTCATTGTTTGTGCATAACACCCAGGGCTCCATGCAGAATGTGCCCTCTTTAATACCCATCACCAGGCTAACGCATCCCCCCACCCACCTCCCCTCTAGAACCCTCAGTTTGTTTTTCAGAGTCCGTAGTCTCTCATGGTTCATAAAGTGTATCCTAGAAATTGATTTTTAACTTGGTTGATTAGTATTTGAAGCCACCATAAGTGAACTCTTAATCCCCTTCACCTATTTCACCCATCCCCCCACCCATCTCCTCTCTGGTAACCATCAATTTGTTCTGTATAGTTAAGAGTCTATTTTTTGGTTTGTCTCTTTTTTGTTTTGTTTCTTAAGTTCCACATGTGTGAAATCGTATGGTATTTGTCTTTCTCTGACTGACTTATTTCACTTAGCCTTATACTCTCTAGATACATCCATGTTGTCGCAGATGGCAAGATCTCTTTCTTTTTTATGGCTGAGTAATATTCCATTATATGTATGTGTATATGTGTGTGTGTGTGTATCACATCATCTTTATCCGTTCATCTCTCAGTAGACACTTGAGTTGGTTCTATAATTTGGCTATTGTAAATCATGCTGCAATAAACATAAGGGTGCATATATTTTTTGAATTAGTGTTTTTGTGTTTTTTGAATAAATGCCCAATAGTAGAATTACTGGATCCTATGGTAATTCTATTTTTAATTTTTTGAGGAACCTCCATACTGTCTTCCAGAGTGGCTACACCAGTTTGCATTACCACCAGCAGTGCATAGCGGTTTTTATTTCTCCATGTCCTCACCAACACTTGTCTCTTGTGTTTTTGTATTTAGCCATTCTGACAGGTGTGTGGTGATATCTCATTGTGGTTTTGATTTGCATTTCCCCAATAGTGAGTGATGGTGAGCATCTTTTCACGTGTCTGTTGGCCATTTGTATGTCTTCTTTGGAGAAATGCCTATTCATATCTTCTGCCCATTTTTTAATTGGATTATTTGTGTTTTTGGGGGTGTTGAGTTGTGTAAGTTCTTTATATATTTTGTATACTAACCCCTTATCAGATACATCATTTACATATATCTTCTCCCATTCAGTTGCCTTTCGTTTTGTTGATTGTTTGTTTTGCTATTCAGAAGCTTTTTATTTTGAGGTAGTCCCAATAGTTTAATTTTGCTTTTGTTTTCCTTGCCTCAGGAGACAAATCTAAAAAAAATTTGCTCTGGTCAGTATCAGAGAAATTACTGCCTGGGCTCTCCTCTGGGATTTTTATGGTTTTAGATGTCAGATTTAGATCTTTAATCCATTTTGAGTTTATTTTTGTGTACCATATAAGAAAGTGGTCTAGTTTCATTCTTTTTTTTTTTTTTTAGTTTCATTATTTTGCGTGTAGCTGTCCAGTTTTCCCAGCACCATTTGTAGAAGAGACTGTCCTTTTCCCATTGCTTATTCTTGCCTCCTTTGCTGAAGATTAATTGACCACATAATTGTGGTTTTATTTCTGGGCTCTCTACTCTGTTCCATTGATTTATGTGTTTATTTTTTTGCCAGTACCATACTATTCTGATTGCTACAGCTTTGTAGTATATCTTGAAATCTGTGGTTGTGATACTTCCAGTTAGTTCTGTTCTTCTTTTTTTCCTTTCTTTTTTTTTTTTTTAAAGGATTTTATTTATTTATTTGACAGAGAGAGAGAGCACGAGAGCAGGAACACAAGCAGGGGGAGTGGGAGAGGGAGAAGCAGGCTTTCCACCGAGCAGGGAGCCTGATGTGGGACTCGATCCCAGGAGCCTGATGTGGGACTCGATCCCAGGACCCTGGGATCATGACCTGAGCCGAAGGCAGACGCTTAACGACTGAGCCACCCAGGCGCCCCTGTTCTTCTTTTTCAAAATTGTTTTGGCTGTTTGGGGTCTTTTGTGGTTCCATACAAATTTTAGGATTATTTGGTCTAGTTTTGTGGAAAATGCTGTTGGTATTTTGATAGGGATTGTATTAAATCTGTGGATTGCTTTGGGTAGTATGGATATTTTAACAATACTGGTTTTCCCATTCCATGAGCATGGACTGTCTTTCCATTTGTTTTTGTCATCTTCAATTTCTTTTATCAGTATTTTATAGTTTCCAGAGTACAGGTTTTTCACCTCCTTGGTTAAGTTTATTCCTAGGAATTTATTATTTTTGGTGCAATTGTAAATGGGATTGTTTTCTTAATTTCTCTTTTTGCTACCTCATTTTTAGTGTATAGAAATGCAACGGATTTCTGTACATTGTGTATTCTATGACCTTACTGCATTCATATGTCAGTTCTAGTAGTTTTTTGGTGGAGTCTTTAGGGTTTTTATATATACTATCATGTCATATGCAGACAGTGAAAGTTTTACTACTTCCTTACCAATTTGGATGCCTTTTATTTTTTGTTGCTGTTGTGTGATAGCTGTAGCTAGGATTACCAGTACTATGTTGAATAAAAGTGGTAAGAGTGGACATCCTTATCTTATTCCTGACCTTAGGGGAAAAGCTCTCAGTTTTTCACCATTGTGTATGTCAGCTGTGGGTTTTTCATATATGGCCTTTATTAGGTTGAGTTCCCTCTGTAACCTACTTTGTTGAGGTGAAGCATATTTTTCCAAGAAAATTGTAAAATGTTGTGATCAAGCCATGGTGGTCTATTTAATGCATAAACTACCTGCACTGTTTCTATGGGAATATATGACCAGAGACAAAACTTGGATATTAAACATTTATTCATTTAACAAACATTTATTGGATGCCATTATGTGGCAGGCATTAGACCAGATATTGGAGGTATAATAATGGTTCGAACTTACATAGTTGCTTCCCCTAAAGGAATTCACAGTGTGGTGGGACAGATAGATATGTAAGTAAAGATAAGATGCTGTAATATCTGTGCTGCCAGAGATACATGCAGTATGTGCAGTTTATGAGCCTTAGGTCCTATGGTGTGCCTGGGAATTTAGTGCTAGAATTTTGCAGTGCTGATAATTGAGCAGAGTTTCAAATGTATAGTAGGTAAGCCATTGACAAGGGAGGGAAGGCTTGGATCAACTTCTACAAAGGCAGTCAGGGGACCTGAAACAGATGATTATGTCTGAATCTATAATGATAGTTGGAGAATAGAGGAGATGAGGCTGTGAAGATATGTAGAGGGCCTTGGACACCAGGCCAAGGAGTTTGGATTTTAGCCTATGGATGTTGTGGCATCACTGAAGATTTATTTATTTGAGTGAGTGAGAGAGAGAGAGAGAGACAGACCATGTGCAAGTGGGAGGAGGGGTAGAGTGAGAGAATTTTCAAGCAGACTCCCTGCTGAGAGTGAAGCCTGATGCGGGGCTCGATCTCATAACTCATGAGATCATGACCTGAGCCAAAACAAAGAGTTGGACACTTAACTGACTGAGTTACTTAGGTGTTTCTGAAGATTTTTAAGAGGAAAAGTGACATACAGTTTGGATTTTTTTTTTTAAGTTTTTTATTTATTTAAGTAATCTCTACGCCCCACATGGAGCTCAAACTCACAACCCTGAGATCAAGAGTCACATACTCTTCAGACTGAGCCAGCCAGGTGCCCCACATATAGTTTGTATTTTAGAAAGATCATGATTATGTGCTATCGAGTATGGATTGGAAAGGGCAGCCAGGAATGCCAGGTTAGAGGCTAGTGTTATAGCTTATGTGAGAAGTCATGAGAATCTGAACCAAGTCATTTCATGGGCATAAAGAAGAATACAACTAGGAAATACTTAGGTAGTCTTGGTTAGACATGTGGATGGAGGAAGAGTACGAAGATGTCTTCAAGATTTCTGACTTTTGATAATTGAGTGTAAAAGGTAATGTCGTTCAAGATAGAGCATATCATGGATAAGCATGGTGAATTTTGGTTTTGGACATGTTGAATCAGAGATGCCTATTTAAAGGTTTATTTATATATTTGAGAGAAGGAGAACATGCGCCCATGAGTTGGGGGAGGGGCAGAGGGAAAGAATCTTGAAGCAGACTCCCTACTGAGTGCAGAGTTCAATGCAGGGCTCAGTCCCAGGACCCATGAGATCATGACCTGAACCGAAACCAAGAGTCAGATGCTTAACCGACTGAGCCCCCCAGGTGTCCCAAGAGATGCCTATTTAGATTATCTAGTTGGCTATTGAAAACACAGCTCTGAAACTTGAGAGAGGCTTATGATGGGTGGGGGGTGGCTTATGAATACTTAAGTGGGCAGCAGAACATAAGAGCAAGCAGTTTGGCAATCATTATGTGTAGGCAGTAGCTAAAATGAAGGGAGTAAACTTAAAGCACTCAAAACTGAGGTGGGGGTAGGGAGAAGGTGGCTAATTCTGGGGAACACCACAGGAAAAGTGACAAGTAGAAGGAAGACCAGGAGAGAGTGGCTGTGTGAGAGCCAATAAAGAATTTAAAAAAGAAGACATTATCTAAAGTGTTTAGTGCTGTTAGGAGTTTGTGGGTGACCTTAGCACCCAGAGGTTCCCTAAAAAGAGTTGTCTGGAAGTGTAATTGCAGAGGGTTGAAAAATAAGAAAATGGCCGTAATAGTGAACATGGGCTAGTCTTTCAAGAAGTTTGGTCGTGAAAGGTAGGAGTGAAGGTATTAGCTAGACAGAATGTAGGTAAATAGGAGTTCCTTCTTTGGAGGAAACTTTTTTCTTGCATTTGCTAGGCATTGACAACAAGGTTTCCCCAATACCCTATCCATTGATAAAAGAGGGCCAGGAGCACCTGCAGAGCCTGGGAAGGGTGAATGAAAATAGTGACAGGGCTGGTGGTGGTGGTGATGCTGCTGCTACTTAACAGTTAACATTTATTGAATGTATTTACCATGTACCACATGCTGAATTTAAAGAATTTGCCTAAGGTCTCATAGTTATTTTGTGGTAAATCTCAATTTGAACCTAATTAATCTGGAAGCAGTGTCCCTGCCCTAGATAATGAGAAGCAGAGAAAGGAATAGGTATAATGAGTAGTTGGTACCAGAGTCCCATGTCCATCTGATCTTTATCTTGCTTCTTCTGAGAAGATTCATAGTCCTCAGCTGGCTTCTGGCTTCCAAATGCCTCCTGTGGTGTCAGGAACATGCTTCCTTGTTTTCTTTTCCACTAGTAACTACCCCCTGTGGTTTCCTTTAAGAGTTTTTCTTAGCTTAATTGAGGTTCACGGATGCCTGGGTGGCTCAGTCAATTAAGCATCAGACTCTTGGTTTCTGCTCAGGTCATGATCTCAGGGTTGTGGGATCAAGGCCCATGTCGGGCTCTGAGTTTGGCATGGAGTCTGCTTGGGACTCTCTCCCTTTCCCTCTCTCTCCCCCTCTGCCTCTCTCCCCTCCCCCTACTCATGTTCTCTCTCTGAAATAAGTGAATAAAATCTTTAAAAAACAAACAACAAAAAAATCCATTTGATGTTAAATGTTTAAAAAAAAATAAAAGACTCTCAGCATGCTTATGGAAAGGGAAAGGTAACTCTTAATGTGACAAGAAGAGTCCTTGGGGATTCAAAATTTCAGAGGAAAAGCAGACTCTGGCTGTTAAGAACATTTAGTTTCTGAAGCAAGGTTGGGCTTCTGGGATGGGATGGGCGGCTCCTGTAATACAGGTTGGGAGAGAAGAGAGAACAAATGTGGTAGAATCTGAAACCCCAGTCAGGGAGGCCAGGGTGATGGCATGGGATGGCAGCAGGAGTGAATGAAGGAAGATCAGGGGGTTTGCAGCTGACTTACCTCCCCTTTGCTCTTACTGCGGCCCATGACCAGTCAGTTTGTGGCATTGTGAGCTCAGTGAGTCAGGGAGCAAAATTCCAGATAAAGGTACTGGGCACCTCAACTGAGCTTTTGTGAATACCAGGCCTCAAGTACCTTGGATAATGATAGTGTAAGTGTAACTATCTCTGTTGATATCTCTGTATTTTTTCACAGTTGAGGTTTATATTGTTTCCTTGGGTTTGTAGTTAGCAGTATGAACGATTTTAGTATAAAGGATAGTTTAATTGTACATGTAGTTTTAAGAACAAGGAAGATGACTTGCAAAGAATTTCTAACCCTGAAAAAGTTTCCAAAGTCAAATGTTTACAATGACAGATTTTTCTTTTTTACGACTTTTGGTTTCTCCAGACCATATCTTACTTTTCTGTTTTTGGCTATTTAGAATTTGATTTTGTTTATTTCTTGGCTCAAGTTCAAGGAATCTGTTTTTATAGTAATTTCTGTTCTTGTCATATAGCATTCAGTCTATTTGAGGAGAAGGAAATCCTGTATCATCTTTCTACTTAAGGAAATAGGAATTTTATGGATCCACAGTTATACTCATGGGAAACATGAACTATATGACTGGGACCATATTTATTTCTTCTGGATTTCCTAAATTGCCTAGGCTGGTAAAAAGTACACACTAAGTATTGAGTAACTGGTGGATGGAAAATCTGAAGAACACTAAGCAACCATACCTCTTAAGTCTTTTTAGATCAAAAGCAAGATACATATTAATTTATATCTCTGATCCGTTTTTGTTTAGATTCAAGTCAGCCATGTGTAAGCTAAACCAGCACATGTGTAACAGTAGCTGGAACCAGGAAGTTGCTGTTCATTTCTAAGTGTATTTCCTTTTCTGTGGTAATTGTATGTGCAGCTGTCTTTTCACAGTTCAGAGAAGGCAAGCACTATCTTTCAGTAATAAAGCATCTTCATGTGTCAGCAGAAATGTATATTTAATGAGTACTATTTGGAAATAAATATTAAATAAGGTTAAATCCCCAGGCATGAAAAGTTTTACCAGCATGTTTTTGTCTGTACTTGTTAATGTTTTGTCTTTGTAAGTATGCCTCTACTTCTGGTTTTTTAAAAAACTTAAGTCAGCACCTATGGACTCTCTAGTGAAATATCACATAGGAATTCACAAGGTTGTCTTTTGTCCCCCTCACCCTCTTTTTGTAAACATGTGCACTGTGACTCAGGGGAGTGAATTTTAATAGCCTTTTTTTGCTAGAGGACAGGAAGCAAGGCAGCATATTTGAAAAAGCATGCACTTAGGAGACCAAACTCTCTTAGCCAAATGGGTGATCTTGGCTAAATTATCTAACCTCACAGAGCCTAAGTCTCCTCATGTAGAAAGTGGGCGAAACGATCCCTACCTCATAGGACGTTTGGGTGGATTACATGGGGTAGCAGATAGATAAGTGCCTAGCATGTAATGGGTAGCCAATAAATATTGACATCTGTTTCCTTTCTTCAGTTCCCCCCGTTCCAGGCTTCCAGGCCTCCTCTTGACTTTATTTACTGCCTTCTGATCATTTCCCAAGATTTATTAATTTCTTTTGCATTTCCACAATTCACTAACTTCTCATCTCCTGGATATTTTTCTTAGCTGAACATTCTCTGTTCTATCTGAAGATAAGCTGAAGAACCAGGTAGGTTTTGTGTTAGGTATTCACATAAAAATTTTATTAAAGATGGTTAGTATATCCTTCTATATATTTTACATACTTTTTTCAAAAAGGTTTTTACTCACTTTGTGGCCACTATGAACACATGGTTATAGTGCTATATATAATTTGAACCTTAACATTTAAACAAATTTATTTTGTATTGGAAATAATTTAATTAATACTTAATAGAGTTTCAGCATGGTGTATATGTTATATGATTGCTTTTTGGAGGTAAATACATGTATAATGTATATAGGTTAATTTTGATGTCTAATATATTGGATGATTACTCTTGAAACTCTTTAGTTAAAATAGTTGAAAAAGTATTTTGTTCTAGGTGCTGGGGATATGGCAGTAAATGAAAATGAGTATTTGCCTTTGAAAAGCTTGCTTTCTAAAGTGAAAATTTCTTTTCATACATAAAATTTTTTATAATTTTTTTTTATTTTGCTCATACATATGTATATACCATGAATTAAGGAGCTCTTATTATCATAGACTATTATATTTTAGGGGAATATTTGAAGCTGTAGCTCAAGTATTTGTGTCCCACGGTTTATTAATTTCAAATGCCACATTTTAAATTTTAAAATGCCAAAATTCTTAAATAATGATTTCATTACATTTGCCATGTTCCACGAAGTTACTTTTTATTCGTTATAACTTAATTACATATTGAACCGGTTTTAGAGGAATAACATTGGCTTGCAGGTTGAAAATAGTTTTCGTTCATTCAGTAAGTATTTTTTGAGGACCTTCTATTCTCCTAGGTTCTGTCTCAAACCAACCTGGTGCAAGAATTTAAACTCAGGTCCAAAGCCTAATCTGTTTCCTTTTCTTCATGCCATGTATTCAGAGGTGGAGACCAGAACTGTGGAGATGAATAGATTAGTCAAGACGGTGAGGATTTATTTGGATTTAGTAACTAGGAAAGTGTCATTACTGATTTGGGAAAGAATTTCTTTAAAATATATTTGGAAGAAGAAAAGTTTATTACAGGGGGCTAAGGAAACATAGAATAATGAGGAAATTGAAGTATCAAGTATAGGTGATTCTTGGTATTTTGGTAGTGAATAGAAGGAGATTCATGCAAGGGCTTGAAAGTATACCAGAAACTAGGAGAGCTAACTTCAAAATAAAGGGTTTATGAGGGTTGTAAGAGAGAGCAATGAGTTGGGGATCAAGTGATTAAATACCATGAAGAGAGAGGAGGACATTGAAACCATAATGTCCCAGAGGAACCAAAGAAGATAGTTATTAGGACATAAGTAAAGGGGATTGATTGGACTTAGAAGAGTAGAGACAAAACTTTTCATTTGATGCAAGAGGAAAAGATGAAAATGAATGAAACTAACAGCATTTTAAGATGGAGAAATGGTATGGTTATGGTCACTCCCAAAGATACCCTTTAATCTTCCCATAATCGTTTGCTGAATGGAATAGAGTGAGAAGGTGATAGAAACTTTTAACAGGGAAAAACATTCTGCTGTGGAACATACTTAGAAATTAGTGAGTTGCAGCAGTGACACCCTAATTCAGGTTAGTGTGGATTTTATAGCAATCAATAATATTCTCATGTTCCAAAGCAAGAGTTGCAAACTACAATCCAAGGGCCAGCCACATCCAGCCCATGTAGCCTGTGAGATAAGAATGGTTTTTATATTCATAAACGATTTAAGAAAACCAAGCAAACAAAGAAGAATGTGTGTTGGAGACTATATACGGCCTTCAAAGCCTGAAATACTTACTCTCTGGCCCTTATAGAAAAAGATTGCTGACCCTTGTTCTGTAGCTCAAGACCAGAGAAAGCAAATGATAGTGTGCCTCAAAGATGGGAGCCAACATGCTAGACATGATCAAAGATCAAGGGGTGATAAAGTAAGGGATACTAGTTAGAGGGCTATTGGTAGAAGTGGATAGGAGGTTGATAAAGAGTAAAGCAAAGCCAGAAGAAAGTTAACAGACTGAATGAAAATGGAGAGGGTTGGTAGCTAGAGCTCATAATGAGCATAAAAAGCATGGTCAGTTTGTATGAAGCAAAGATGACAGGTAAGAAAATTGGAGGTAAAGAAAGGTGGCACAGTGGTTGTCTTGGAGATAGAAGAATCCAGAAGTAGCTAAGTATAACCATTTTAGGGAGGGGCTGAACTCTTGGTGATGAGGTCAGGATGATGAAGCATCAGATTATGATGTTTAAATTACTGAAGATGATGACAGGGAGACTGTGAGAGAGAGAAATAGTGTGAATTAGGTCACTGGAGTTACTGAAGAAAGGAGAAGTGAGTGTGGAGTATGAGGTAGATGATGGTAAAGAGGTAAGGAGACTGGGGTAAGTACCTGAATTACTGTAAATAAGCGGGGGAAATGATGGTGGCAGTTAAGTGGTCTTCCCTTTGCCCTGGCAGCTGAGAGAAGGCTGTTCCCTCCTCTTGGTTTGGCAAGTGATAGAAGGTAGATAAAAAGGCTACCGGGAAGATGTGGTATTCTCTGTCGAAGGTCAGATTTATACATAGTCTTGGAGTATGAGAGGAGCAAAGTGATAGATTAGTTTCAAGTTGTAAAATGAAGCCCTCCAATTAAAAGCAGTTGAGTTTTACACAAATGTATAAATGTTTTACTTACACAGCTCTTCCTGTAAAGAATTTTTGGAATTAGTACTTCTTACTATGTAAAATTCATGTTTTTGTAATAAAATTAAGAGATTAATACTAAAAACATCTCTTTTTACTTGACTATGAACATAGACAAAAGTAACCTGGCAGGTAACTTCATTTGACATGCTCAAACTGTCTGGATAGGGCTTACTTGGGTGTGATAATGGTCCTTCCATGACAATGTTAATGTAGAGTCTATATTGTAGTATATGAAGCTTTATTACTAGACGTACATATAGGAACGTAATGTGCTTGAGCCATTAAAAATCAAATGCAGGGAATTCCTCTGGCCTCTGAAAGATGAACTACAAGTTGATAGCTGTTTTGCTGTGTTTTTCTGTATTGATGGGTAAAGTGATTCCTGCGTATGGCATGGTTAGATATTTTGGCATGGTATTTTCTGAAGGGAAAACTCTTTTCTGTGCTAAGAACTAAAAACAGGAGAAGCAGACAAAAAGTAAATTGCTAGAAATTTTCACTATGCTAAGTTTGAAGTTACTGGTTTGTCTTATAAAAGCCTCTTTATTTTTTTCTGGAGAATTCGACTACTTGCTGATAATCTGAAATCTTAAATACCTAAAACTTCATTTTATATATATATGTACGTATGTATGTATTTAGATTTTATTTATTTAGTGGGAGAGAGAGAGGGCACACGTGTGAGTGGGGGGAGGGGCAGAGGGAGAGAGAATCTCAAGCAGACTCTTGCTGAGCATGGAGCTCGATGTGAGGCTTGATCTCATGACCCCTCAGATCATGATATGAGCTGAAATCAAGAGTCAGACACTTAACTGACTGAACCACTCAGGTGCCCTCTGAAACTTCATTTTAAATGGTACTTTTATTTTAAGTGGTTTTCAATGAATAACCTTTGGAATATTTTTAATGGTTGAGTTAAGTTTCTTTAGAGTCCTAAGAAGACAATACCAGTGTCATTTACTTTAGTTTTATTTTTGTGTTGTTTTTTTTTTCCTCAGTGCCTGTTACAAAGAATATAGCAAAAACACAGTCTTCTGTTTCCAAAGCAACCCAACGTTCAATGCAGTCTCCACAGAAAACTGCTGTAATATTACCAACACAGCAGATCAGGAAATCAGGTCGCATTAAACCACCTGCACAGACTTCAGTCCCTAAGAAGGGAAGTGCTGTTAAAAATCTTACACCAAGGACAAAAGGCCCAAAAAAGGTTAGTTAATCTCCTCCTAATTTGTATTAGAGGTCTCTGCAGTGCCTTATTTATAACATAGAGTTTAGGATTTACTAAGAGTATGATGTGGCCCTTTAGGAATGTATTGTACGAAGAGCATATAAAAAGCTTTTTAAAGTCCACATAGCTAGCTATCAAGATTGGTATTTCTTTTCTTGGGTAAACTTAAAACTTTGAATAGTGCTCAACTTTTTCAAAACCACATTGGACATACTGTGTGGGTATATTTATGTTCAGGCCAATTTATTTAAAAGTCAGTACACTTTAGAAATGAATGTGAAGTGAGTTTTACTGTACATAAATTATACTTCAATAAAGCGGGTGGAAAGGGGAATCAAAGTGATAAATTCAATGATGCTAGGCCACCTAACTGACTCCCCCAAAGAAAACAACTTTAGAACCTGGAAATAATAGAAAAAACAGCTACTTGAAGATACTGGAGCTTGAATGGAAGCAGACACACTGTGGTTGGGGGCAGTACACACAGGAGGTAGGTGTGTTACACAAAATTCTGTATCTGGCAAAAATACTCTTCAAGGGTGAGGGTGAACTAAGGATGTTTTCAGATAAAAGCATGCTTAGAGAATTCCACACTGGCAGATAAGCACTGTAAGAAATGCTGAAGGAAGTTTATCTCTGGGTAAATGTGAATGATTTGTTTTTTGCTTTTTTTCCCTCTTAATTTCTTTATAATAATGTGACTAAAGCTGTAATTATAATATGGTCTTGTGGGGTAATGTAATATATATGGCATGATGTAATACATCATTACATAACATCAATACATAACATGATGTAATACATTATAACAGAGTATAAAGGCTTTGAGTAGGGGATATGGATTTCTGTCATTGCAAGTTTTTTAACTATGTGGGTTATACAGTGTAATGCCCAGGGCATATTGTAAAAACACAAATGCAGAGAAGTATAGCTAAAAAGCCAGTAGGAAAACTAAAATGGAATTCTAAGGAATATTCAACAAGTAATTGAAAACAAACAAAAAAAAAAAGGAAAGGAGGAATAGAGGAATAGAGGAATAAAACACAGAGGAGACAAATAGAAAAGAAATAATAAAGGGTATACCCAGACCCAAACATATTAATCATCACTTTAAAAGTTGATAGACTAAATTTCCCAATTAAAAGACAGAGATTATAAGAATGGATTTTAAAAAGACCCAAATATATCTGTTCTACAAGAGATGTATTTTTTTTTTTTACAAGATATGTATTTTAAGATTTATTTATTTTAGAGGCAGAGAGAGAGAGAAACTGAGCAAGCAGGGGGAGAGGCGGAGGGAGAGGGAGAGAGGAAACTTCAGCAGACTCCTTACTGAGCTTGGAGCCCAACCCTGAGATCATGACCTGAGCTGAAACCAAGAGTCAGATGCTTAACCGATTGCACCACACAGGGACCCTACAAGAGATTTATTCTTAACATAAAAACATAGAATCTTCTTAGATCTTATTAGAACTAAAGTAAATTTTAGCAGTAATAAACATTTCTGAGTTCAGCCATCTGATATTAATATATATAACATTTCTGTTTTGTTTCAACTAATGTTTACAGTATGGAGCAAAATGACAATCCCATTTTGATTTCATTCTATTTCATTTATTTATTTATTTATTTTTAAAGATCTTATTTACTGGGGTCCCTGGGTGGCTCAGTCATTGAATGTCTGCCTTCTGCTCAGGTCATGGTCCCGGGGTCCTGGGATCAAGCCCTGTATCGGGCTCCTTGCTTGGCGGGAAGCCTGCTTCTCCCTCTCCCACTCCCCCTGCTTGTGTTCCCTCTCTCGCTGTGTCTCTATCTCTCTCAAATAAATAAATATTTATTTGCAAGAAAGCACAAGCAGGGGAAGTGGCAGAGGGAGCGGCAGAGGGAGAAGGAGAAGCAGGCTCCCTGCTCGGGACTTGATCCCAGGACCCCGGGATCATGACCTGAGCCGCAGACGCTCACTGACTGAGTCACCCAGGCGCCCCTGATTTTAAAATGCTTAAATTAATGTTGGTATTTTTATTTCAGAAAGCATTAAAAAATTTTAAATAAAAATTAAAAGTTAATAACAGTGAATATATTTCAAATATAAAATTATAAACATTGAAAAAATCAAATAAGCAGGTTATTCTAATATAAATCGTTAGATTAAAATTTTCAAATTCAAAATAAATTGCATAAAATTAAGGAAAGTTGTGATATTTAAAAGGAAATAATGCTTTATTTTAAATGCATTTTGCAAACTAGAATGTATCAAGGATGTCATTGATGCATTTTTTTTTTTTTTTTAAGGTTTGTTTCTTTGAGAGGGAGAGAGAGCACAGTGGGGAGGGGCAGAGGGAGAAGGACAGAGTCCCAAGCACACTCTGCGCTGAGCATGGGGCGGGACTTGGGGCTTGATCTCATGACCCTGAGCTCACAACCTGAGCTGAAGCCAAGAGTCAGAGGCTCAGCTGACTCTGCCACCCAGGTGCCCCTGATGCATATTTTTAATGTGTATTTTCCAGCTGCTGAAAAAAGTCTTTGTGATTAGTTGGCATAATGATGAAGATATAACTCCATAAAGTTTCTCTTCACTCCTTTATTTTCAAATAATTCCAGTGCTAATTTGACAATTTTAAGAAGGTGTTTTTGAAAATATTGTTTATAAGGTGGTAGGGTGGGGCAAGGGACAGGTTCTGTAATTTTTTTGGATAATAAACTATTTTTTGTTTCAAAGGAAGAATTTTAATTCACCATCTTCTTAGCTTTATTATTTCATCATGGAAAGATGAAGGTTCTCATGCAATTACCTATATCCCTTTTTCAGTACTGTCACACCATAGTTTAATTATTTTTTTTAAGATTTTATTTATTTATATGAGAGAGAGAGCGAGCAGGAGCAGAGGGAGCATGGAGGGGGGAAGGGCAAAGGGAGAGGGAGAAGCAGGGAGCCTGACACAGGGCTTGATCCCAGGACCCTGGGATCATGACCTGAGCTGAAGGTAGACGCTTACCCGACTGAGCCACCCAGATGCCCCCATAGTTTAATTGTTTAGGAAGTCTTTGAACTGGAGTACGAATTATTCTTACAGTAGACTCTTTGTCAACTGTCCACATATGCCCCCCCTTTAAGGATTCTAGAGGTATAGAAGCACATTTTCCAAATAAATGTACCTTTATTCAATTTACAGTGTTAATACAAGCATACTATCTTGGTATGTTTTAAGTCAAAGGATTCAGATTTCCGATTTTTAAAATACTGAAGGAATGAGAATATATCAACATAATAATTATAATTCAGTACTTCAAAAATAACATGATTTACTAGAATACAGTGAACCCAAGTGACAGTCATTAATTTAAACAAATAAGGAAATACAACAATGAATGTTACCCTATTTTATCCTCCTTTGTCCCTGCTTTAAAAATATCCTCTATTATTACCTTTTCTAGGTACAAGACCCCCTTCTCTGACTTTGGAGAGCTGTGTTTGAAGGTAGCTCCAAGAAAACCCCAAGAGTTGATACAAAATAAAACACTAGTGATACTTAACAATGCCCAGAAGACATTTGGTTCTTATATACAATAGGCATAATTTTATATGGACTTTAGCAAAGCACTTGTAATTTTGTCAAAATTGTGTATAATATGGAGAAATGCAGGCCAGATGTAGTAAAAGCCAGATGAGTGACTGCTTTGTAAAGGCAAAGTCCATCCTCTGCCTTGTTGAGGTTCCCCACCCCCATTTGATGTGTTGCTGGATTGGCTTTGCAGACTTGACTTTAGCAGTGTGAAAAAAACTTGCCAGGCAGGGAACCTCAGAAAATAAAAACAAGTTTTACAGAGTGAGCCATTCGGCTAAGGTGTGACCAGTTGGAAGAGGGGTAATGCTGGGAATCCCCTACTCTTGGTCTCTTTTTCTCCCACCTGACCAGCTCATGGGCCCCTCTGAGGAGCGCAGTTTGGAAAGTACTGTAATTTGTGACACACACAGAGGTTTCCAACCCCAAGGACTTCTGACAGCTGATCATTTGTGACCACTGACCGATAATTTTCCGACCTCCTTATCTAAGAATTTTTAAAAATGTGTAATATATAGTTGTGCTTTTTTTTTTTTTTTTACAGGAAAAATATTTTCCTGTTTTGTGTTCTACATCTTCAGCCTCTATAAATTCCCTGGCCAGAAAGCGTCGTGTTTCGTATGATAAGGATGCTGCTCCTGGCACATCTAAAATAGTGATGTCAACAGGTAAATTAGTATAGGGTATTAGGGTATAGTATAGTATAGGGTATTAGGGTATAGCATAATATAGGGTATTAGGGTATAAAATTACTAATCTTTTACTCTGTGTTATTTTAGTGTCTTTGAAATTTGAGCAATAAAATAAAAAAAGATGATAAGACATGTTTTTGTTTTTTTCTTAGCATTTTTCATATTAAAGTGTTTTGAGATTCTGGTTGTTCATTTTGATGTTATGGAAAAACTGTTTAAATATACAAGTCACTTGAAAATTCACTACTCTTAAAGTATTTTATCCAGCTTAGTAAGATTTACAAAATTTACATCATTGTCAAATCTGTTTTCCTTTTATCTTATTTCACAATGTCTTTTTGTCTTGTATGTACTTTTAAAGCTACTTCAAATCTTTTTAAAATGTCTTTTAAAATCTTGAAAGATCCTTTCCTGTCAGGGGCATGATGACTTTAAATTATTCTCTGTTATGTGAAGAGTATGAAATGACACAGACCTAGACTGAACAAATCCCCCTTTTATTTGTCATCTCTTCTACGTTTTCTTGTTGCCTTCCTATTTTTTAAAGCATGTACCATTGCTTTTTCTCCTAGTTTTGTCTTTCTTATACTCTTCTGTTCCTTAGACTTTTCTTCCCAATTTCCCTTTCCTGATTAAAAAGAAATTATTTTTTTGAAATAGAAATCACTTAAAGGATTATTGTAACATACTCATTTTGTCAGTTCATTATTTCTGATTTTTAGTCTGTTGGCAGGAGAGACTAGCTAAATAAGTATAACGCAAAGGAGATAAAACATTGAAATCTTTGTTTAGCTTCACTTGTGTTCAGTAGGACTTTGTCCATCCCATCAGCACCATGGATTTTTATTTTTTTTAAAAAGATTTATTACTTATTTTAGAGAGAGAGAGAATGAGCAGGAGGGGCAGAGGGAGAGGGAGAGAGATTCTCAAGCAGACTCTGCGCTTAGTGCGGAGTCCAACTCACAATCCCAAGATCACAACCTGAGCCGAAACCAGGAGTTGCATGCCCAACCGACTATGCCACCCAGGCACCCCCCGGTTAAGTTTTTAATAGCTGTTTCATTTCTGTGACAAAGTCCATCCTTCCTTTGGCTATTGCCACAAGGTTGAATTATGTATTTCAACATAGTGAAAGAGAGATTAATGGGTTTTTATTGTACTGAATATAGACCACATATATGTAAAATTTGGCAATATAAATTAGGTAATGGATAAACATAACGTGCTTCTTGATTTAGGGGGACAGTATATTTTCTGCTTGGTAATAATGTACTCATATTGTTACATTGTATGTTGTTTTAATATTTATTGATTCTCAGTGAAGAAATATGGAAACACGACATTTGTGTGATTATAGATGATTTGCTTCTAATTCATATGCTTTTATTATACTAAGGAAAGCGTTATTTTTTAATTTTCTTCAGTGAACCTTGGCATGTGTATAAAGAACATTTTTATTTTCCTTAAGTTAATGAAAAAAATCACTCTAGGTCATTAGAACTTACTGTGTGGCATGTATCTTAAATTACTTGGTTACTTTAGAAAATACAATGAAGGTGCAATGTTGGTGATTTAAAATAAATTCAGTCCAAGGAGTGTATTAACATGATCAGTTTTGAAAGAATTTTTATACTGTGTATACGGTTGAAAGGTGAAAATATTTATCTTTATACCATTTTACATGATGTGGGAATGTGTGAAGA
The DNA here is from genome assembly GCF_037043125.1 of Eumetopias jubatus. NCBI lineage: Eukaryota > Metazoa > Chordata > Mammalia > Carnivora > Otariidae > Eumetopias > Eumetopias jubatus. Next base: position 112,788,405 of record NW_028274817.1, read on the forward strand.
ATTGTTTTGTGATGCTACTAAAAGTTGGATAGTTTTTATTATAATTATTCTAGGCAAAATTCTAGAAAGTTGACTAGATTTAAGGTCTTTATACAAATGTGAAAATATATTTGCATATATATTTTTAGGTAGCAGAAATGATTGTTGATATTAACTATATTTGGGTCTCTTTGAGTGAAGTGTGGCTAGTGGGATATAGTAATTAATTATGTAGTGTTTATGTTGCTTTTAACCAATCTGATTGTTATATTTATGTACACGTTTCCTCAAGTCTGTGTCTATGTAAACAAACATGGAAATGCTGGCCCTCACCTGGATCCGAAGAAAATCCAGCAGCTGCCTGACCACTTTGGCCCGGGCCCCGTGAATGTGGTGCTCCGGAGGACCGTGCAGGCCTGTGTGGATTGTGCCATTCAAAGTAAGACTGTTTTTGGATTTCTTAAGCCAGATCATCGTGGAGGAGAAGTGATAACTGGTATGCTCAACTAACCCTTTATTCAGCTTTTCTTACAAATTTGATTTTATTTTAAAAAGGCAAGGATTTTATAATATATAGATTATTTTATAATATTTGTAGTCTATTAACTACTTATAATATTGACATACTTACATTGATATAATATCTATTTATAGATTTTTAACTCTGGGAAAGTTTAACTTTACGTTCAAAATAGACAATGGTCAGAGTCATACTGTAAATTGAGGTAAAAGATTTTTTTACATGCTGTATTAAGCTCACTATAGACAAAATACCTTGGTTGATAATATATGTTAATGTTTTTAGAAAACAGACTGATCTATAGGAAGCTCTAAATGAAAATGTGACTCAAGAAGTGCTTATGAGATAAGATCCAACTGGCTTTCATGATTGATCAGTTACTATGTTTATACCCACAAAATGCTTGGAGTAGCGGAAGTGGTAGAGATCACTGGGTTGCCGCTGCTGCCCTTGTTGTTGTTTGCCTTGGAATACTTTGTAAATGAGAATGCCTTTACCAATGTAGGCTGTTGTGTTTGAGAGGGGCCTTTATAATTTAAGAATATTCCTTTATAAATTACAAAAACCACGACTTAGATTTATAATACATTTCCAAAATTGGTGGCTTTTTTTGATGTTGTAGTTTTATCTTTCTATGAGCTAACTCTGACATCTCTTTTCCCCCCAATAGCTTCCTTTGATGGGGAAACTCACTCTGTCCAGCTCCCTCCAGTGAATAGTGCATCATTTGCTCTTCGCTTTCTTGAGACCTTATGCCATAGCTTGCAGTGTGATAACCTTCTGAGTAGCCAGCCTTTTAGCTCTTACAGAGGTACTACTCCTAGTCCTGCAGAGCATGATAAAAATAAATCAGGTGAGAGAAAATGTAAAATTTTGTACTGTGCTTCTATTTTGTATTTTATAATTAATGCGAGAATCTTGTGTAATTTAGTTTTTCCTCATGTTCTCCTCAAAGTAAACATTTTAGCCACCATGAACTAATTAGACATGTATAATATATAGTTGTTTTTGTTCATTCAAAGTGGGCAGGTAATTTCTTATATTCATAATGAACTTGAGAATCAAAACCTGTAAAGTATCCTGTGCTTTGATTTGCATTTCCCTAATGGCTGAGGTTGTTAAGCATCTTTTCATGTGCTTATTGGCTATTTGTAGATGTTCTTTGGAGAAATGTCTATCTAAATCCTTTGTCTATTTTTAATTGGGTTCTTCGTCTTTTTATTACATAGAAATGAAATATATTTGTTCCTCTTATATATTACATTATATTTATATTTGTTAATATATAAAGAATTCTTTATATATTCTGGATACAAGTTCCGTATCAGAAATATCCTTTGCGTATATTTTCTTCCATTCTGTAGGTTGTCTTTTCACTTTCTTGATGGTGTCCTTTGAAGCACAAAAGTTTTTAATTGCAGTGAAGTCCAATTTACCTATTTTTTCTTTTGTTTCTTATACTTTTGGTGTCATACCTAAGAAAATATTCCTTAGTGCAGTTTCACAAAGATTTACTCCTATGTTTACTCCTAAGAATTTTGTAGTTTTAGCTGTTATATTTAGGTTATTGGTCTATTTTGAATTTTTCTATATACAGTGAGATAAGGGTCCAGTTTCATTCTTTCACATGTGGATATCTAATTGGCCCAGCACCATTTGTTGAAAAGACTACTCTTTTCCTACTGACTTGTCTTGGCACCCTTGTGAAAAATCAGTTGGCTGTAAATATATGGATTTATTTCTGGACTTTGTATTTCATTGATCTGTATGTCAATCCTCATGGCACTACCACACTATCCTTTTTTTTTTTTTTTAAGATTTTATTTATTTGACAGAGAGAGCACAAGCAGGGAGAGTGGGACCCTGGGATCATGACCTAAGCCAAAGGCAGACACTTAGCCAACTGAGCAACCCAGGCACCCCAGTACCACACTATCTTGATTACTGTAGCTTTTTGTAGTAACTTTTGAAATTAGGAAGTATGAGTTTTCCAACTTTGTTCTCCTTTTTCAAGATTGTTTTGGCAATTCTGAGTTTCCGTATGATTTTTAAGTTCAGCTTATCATTTTCTGCTGGATTTTAGTAGAGATTGTGTTCAATCTGTAGATCAGTTCGGGGGTTATTGCCATCTAATAATATTGAGTCTGGGTGGCTCTTGATTTCAGCTCAGGTCATGATCTCAGGGTCTTGGGATTGAGCCTCGCATCCAGCTCCATGCTCAATGTGGAGTCTGCTTGTCCCTCTCCCTCTGCTTCTCCCCTGCTTGCGTGTTCTCTCTCCCTCCCCCACCTCAAATTAATTAATCAATTCATTAATAAAATCTCTTAAAAATATTGAGTCTTCTAGTTTATGAATATGGGATGTCAGTGTATTTAGGTCTTCCTTAATTTATTTCAATAATATTTTGTAGTTTTCAGAAAGCACATCTGGCACTTCTTTTGATAAATTCATCCCTAAACATTTTATTGTTTTTAACACTATTGTAAATAGAATTATTTTCTTAAATTTTGGGTTGTTCATTCCAAGTGTGTAGAAATGCAATTGATTTTTGTATTATTAATCTTTATTCTGTGATCTTGCTGAATTTGTTACTTACCATTGGGGTTTTTGTATGTGTGAATTTCTTAGGATTTTCTTAGTCTGTTTTGTCTGATGTTACTATAACCAGTCCAGTTTTAAGTACTGTTTGTGTGGTATATTTTTTCTCACCTTTCCCTTTGAACTTATTTGTATATTTGAATTTAAAGTGTATCTTTTATGTTAATTATGTAATTGGAACATGGTTGTTTTTTTTTTTAATCCATTCTGCTCATTTTTTTACTGGAGTGTTTATCTCATGGACAGTTAATATAATTACTAGTAAGAATTCATTCATTCATAAGGTAGGATTTACATCTACCATTTTGTTATTTGTTTTCTAGGTCTTAGTGTTTCTTTTTGTCTTTTCTTCTTTTCTTTGATAACTTTCCTCTTTTGTTTTAAATGGTTTTTTTTCTGTTTTTATTTTTATTTGTATATGAATCTTAGTTTTTTTTTAAGATTTTATTTATTTATTTGAGAGAGAGAGAATGAGAGAGAGAGAGAGAGCATGAGAGGGGGGAGGGTCAGAGGGAGAAGCAGACTCCCTGCCGAACAGGGAGTCTGATGCGGGACTTGATCCCAGGACTCCAGGATCATGACCTGAGCTGAAGGCAGTGGCTTAACTGACTGAGCCACCCAGGTGCCCCTGAATCTTAGTTTTAAATAGATGTTTTCTTATATACTATCTTAATTCCTTTGTTGTTCTTTCTACTAAAGTTTTTGAGTTTTTTTTCTTTTTTTTCTGTCCAGGGGTTATTTTCATAGTAGTTGCCTGCCGTGGGGATTACAATTAATATCTTAATTTAAAACAATCTTGTTTGGATTAATACCAACTTAATTTTATTTAATTTTATTTATTTTTTTTTAAAAGATTTTATTTATTTGAGAGAGAGAAATGCGATAGAGACAGAGGACGAGAGGGAAGAGGGTCAGAGGGAGAAGCAGACTCCCTGCTGAGCAGGGAGCCCAATGCGGGACTTGATCCCGGGACTCCAGGATCATGACCTGAGCTGAAGGCAGTCGCTTAACCAACTGAGCCACCCAGGCGCCCAATACCAACTTAATTTTAATATTATGCAAAAACCTTGCTCTACTACAGCTCTTTTTCCTGCTCCCTTCTTTGTTCTTTTATTGCCAAATTATATTTTATACATTATAAGCCCCAAAATATAATTTTGTAATTTTTTTTTCGTTATTATCATTTTTTTGTATTTTAAGCTTTCTTCCCGACATGGGTCTTGAACTCATGACCCTGAGATCAAGAGTCACATGCTCTACTGACTGAGCCAGCCTGGTGCCCCTATTTGTTTTTTTAAGGGAAGAAGAAGAAGAAAAGAGTTATAAAGACAAATGTATTTGGGGTGCCTGGGTGGCGCAGTCAATAAAGCATCCAACTTTGGTTTCTGCTCAGGTCTGATGTCAGGGTTGTGAGATTGAGCCCTTCATTGGGTTCCACACTCCACAGTCAGCGTGAGTCTGCTTGGGTTTCTTTCTCTCTCTCCCTCTACCCCTCCCTCCCCTGCGTGCACACTCTCTCTCATAAATAAATATTTAACCACAGATATTTTAACTGGTACTCTAATTTTTTTTTAAGGATTTTATTTATTTATTTGAGAGAAAGAGTGAGTGAGAGAGAACATGAGCACGGGCAGAGGGAGGGAGAGGGAGAAACAGACTCCCCTGCTGAGCAGGGAGCCCAACACTGGCCTCAAAATCAGGACCCTGGGATCATGACCTGAGCTGAAGGCAGATACTTAACAACTGAGCCACCCAGGCACCCCAGTACTCTTTAATTTTTTTGTGGATTTGAGTTACTGTTGAATGTAATTTCATTTCTTGTAGGTAAGCTGTTCAAGTGAGGAATTTTTTCACTTTTTAAAAAAAAATCTTTATTTTTTTTAAAGATTTTATTTATTTGACAGAGAGAGAGCAAGCACAAACAGGGGGAGTGGCAGGCAGAGGGAGAGGGAGAAGCAGGCTCCCCACGGAGCAGAGAGCCCTACTTGGGGCTTAGTGCCAGGACCCCAGGATCACGACCTGAGCTGAAGGCAGATGGTCAACCGACTGAGCCACCCAGGCGCCCCAAATTTTCTCACTTCTTTAAAAAAAGATTATTTTAGGGAGAGAAAGAGGGAGAGAGAGAATCTCAAGCAGACTCCCCGCAGGGCAGAGCCTGACCCCACAACCCTGAGGTCATGATGGGAGCCAAAACCAAGAGTCAAGTGCTCATCCAATTGAGCCATCCAGGTGCCCCTCACTTTTTGTTTGTGAAGAATTTCTTATTTCTCCTTCATTTTTTAAAGTTTAGTTTTGTTGGATGTAGAATTCTTAGTTGACTGTTTTAGCAATTTGAATGTATCATCCCACTTCCTACTAGCCTCTATAGTTTCTGATGAGAAGTCAGTTGTTAATCTTATTGAGGATCCTTTGTATGGGATTGGCTTTTCGCTTGGTAATTTCAAGATTGTCTTTTGCTTTTGATAGTTTGACTGTGTTTTTTCTAGGTGTGGCTGTCTTTGAATTTATCCTGCCTACTTGGAGATAGTTGAGTTTTTTGGATATTCAGATTAATGCTTTTTATCAAATCTGGGAAACATTTAGCCATTACTTTTTCAAATATTCTTTCTGGCCCTTTCTCTCTGTCACCTCTCCTTCTGGAGCTCTTCCATTATGTGTATTTTGGTGTCCTTGATGGTATCCCACAGGTGTCTGGAGTCTGTTCATTTTTCCTCATTCTTTTTTCTTTCTGTTCCTTAGACTTTATAATCTCAATTGACCTTTCTTTAAATTTGCTGACTCTTTCTTCTGCTAGTTCACATCTGCTCTTGAGCCCTTCTAGTGAATTTTTCATTTCATTTATACTACTTTTCAAGTCCTAAATTTCGATTTGTAATTTTTTATCATTTTATTGATAGTCTCTATTTGGTGAGACTTTGTTCTCATACTTTCCTTTAGTTCCTTACACATGATTATTATTTTTTAGTTCTTTGAACATAAATAAAATTGCTGATTTAAAGTCCTTGTTTACTAACTCCAGTATCTGGGCTTCCTCAGAGGCAGTTTCTATTGACTGTTTTTCCCCCCTTTGTATAGGCCATACTTTTATGTTTTTTGCATGTCTCCTAATTTTTAATTGAAAACTGGACATTTTAAAAGAGTGTAAAGCAGTAACTCTGAAAATCAGATTTTCTCCTCTTCCCTAGGGTTTGTTGTTGCTGGTGCTTTTGTATAGTGACTTTCCTGGACTAACCTAATGATTTCCTGGGCTCATTTATTATATGTGGCCACTGAAGTCTGCTCACTTAGTGTTCAACAAATGATTGGACAGGGATTTCCATAAATGCCTGCAACCAGTGTGTCTCCCATCCTTTGCCACAGAGTTCATGTATGTGTTGGAACTTACCTTGAACATTCCAAGAGGCAGTTTACAAGTCTGCTTTGTGCAGAGCCTCAAGGTCAGCAAGAAAAGAAAGATTAAGGTCTTAGGTCTTTCCTGGGCATGGATACTGCCTTGCACATGCATATGGCCTTCTAGATTCCCAGGAGTATCTCTATGGTTTTCAAAGTCTCCTAATGGACATTTTATTCTCCAGGTTTGTTTTTAAAGCTTTTTGGTCAGTTTCCCATCAGCCCCAAATGATGATGCTGCCTCAGGCAGCTATAGTGTTAAACAATTACTACGGTGGATTTTTTTGGTTTGTTTGATTGTTTGAGCAATGCCTTAGAGATAGGACTGTTCACACAGAGCAGGCTCTGATTTAGGTCCAATAAAACAAAGCCTGAGATCAGAGCTTTCCATTGAGTTTCAAGGTTGTTCAAATTGTGCCAGTTCTCTGGGGATAGGGCCTTTTGAGAGCCCCAAACCCATTGTCTTCCCTCCAGTGACTGCTAGGATTTGCTGGCTTTCACAACGAGAGTACTTATGAACCTGTTGGTTTGCAAAGCTGCTGCAAAAACAGTGAAGGGGATGATGGTAGGGAAGCTAAAATGCCACAGAATTTGCTGTTCTTTCTGAGGTTCAGCCACTTTTTTCTTGAACAAATGCTTTTTGGGTTGTTGTAAGCCTTTATGTGATGTCCAGAGTTTTTGAAAAATTAATTTTGCCAATCTCTTCGTTATTTTTATGAAGTGGATTTTGCAGGTCTTTAATCAGTCATCCTGGAAGTGCCTCTCTATGATGACTTTTAAAATATTTTGTAAATTATATGGCTTTTTCTAGTTATCCCTGCAGGAAAAGTTTCATGCCTGAGCTTACTACAATACCCAGGAGCAGAAGTCAAGAGTCATTTTTATGTTTTATCAGCCCCAGATAGTAGACCATACTCTAGCTTCATTAACTTTTTATAAGAAAGCATTAAAATATTACAAGTAAAAGAAAAGATTTTCTGATCTTGCTAAGATTCTGAGGCAACATCTATCTGTAGAAAACTATACATTAGTATTTGAATTTTCCGTATCATTAAATGAGTCTGAAAAAAGCCAATTTTTTCTTTATAGGAATTTAAATGTCCTAATTATAGAAATATTTGCCATTTACGGAAATATGTTTTGCCTATTGGTTTTTGTAGTCCATGATTAAAAATAAAATCAAGTGGTAAGAGCTCTCTTAGACTCTTTAGTAATGAGTAACCAGATGGCTAAAAGTTGCTTATCAGATGATCTTAAGAAGCATGCCTGGCCCCCAGCTATTTTGAACCAGATGAAGTTTGACTTTGGTACATTCTCACTGCAATCTTCTCACGCAAGTTCTATTATCAGACTATTTAGATTTCTTTTATACTTAATTTTTCCTTTTAGTTGGAGGTTAAATCAAGATACTGATTGATATTTAGAGTTTAATAATTTGAGATGTCGTTACTTTCAGGATCATGCCTTAAAGAGTGGTCCTTTAGGTAAAAATGCATTTGGTTTAATAATAAGCTGTAGAGTTATAGGAAGGGTAGCTCTGGGCCAGGACTGTTGCCTATAAAATGAGATGTCCACTGTACACTGTCTTCTCCTTCTCTGAATTCTTAACTTTTTTTGTTCATGGGAACAGTTTTCCTAGGCCTTTTTAGACACATTATAATTGATTGCTTCACTGCTTCTTGAGATACTTAGAGATATCTGATGATCCTGGAATAAATGATGCCTGTATATAATTCTTTTAGCTGTTGAATATGATGTCACCAAAATATTTAATGGGATGAAATCAACACATATTATTCATAAATAATCAAGTAATTGATAAATTGCTGATGAAGTTACAGTAGGCAAATGATTTAGAAACAAAAGTGTTATATGCTGATGATCTGAAAATGCTTGAGGAATGTTAGTTATAAGAGACACCTTTTTTTTAAACAGTAAAAGAAGACATAACAGAAAAGAAAAGCCCCAAACGGCCTTCTCAGGAACCTATACCTTATGTTGTTCCTGTGTCACCTAAGCTCCCCAAAACAAAGATGCATGCCTCTAAAGGTAAATAGTATTTACAAGTTCCTGGAATGGGAAGAAAAGTCACTCTACTACCACTTAACTATATGCTCTCGGGTGGGGGTGTGTATTTGCCCAAATCAGGTGAGCATTTAGGCTACTACTTTGGTAGCTTTGTCAGGAGTTTCATTCTCTTCAGAAGTACACAGTTGTCATTTCTCCTTAGATAAAAGTAAAATAATTACAGTAACATTTTCCATTCAGTTTTGTATTACTGAAAGCTGATAAAAAGTGAATAGAAAAACCTAGTGCCTAGTGCCTTTCTGCACTGAAAGTTTTAAGTGTCCAAGTAGTAAGCAAATGTTAGAAGCCAACTGTGTGATCATATTATAATGGTTGTGAAGAACTGCATTCCTAAAAATGAATGCTTTAGTGAGGTGTTCACAGCCTTGGTAGCAAGACTGGGAAGGGACAGTTGCCATGAGAAATACAGGTGACATAGTGGAATCAATTTGGATTTTAAGACAGTGTCCATTACTATAAATGCCAAGGGGGGGGGGTGGCCACGTACTTTATGTTAGAGGTTTATGGTTCAGTATAGCATGGCTTAAGTGAACTGTTGAAGATTAGGAGATGTTTTGACCTTTTAGTAGTATTTAAGCTATAAGTCTACTGAAGATAATTGCCCTTGTCTTTTTTTCTTGTAGAAGAACTACTGTCTTCTGAGGGAAATGGCATGCCCAAAGAGGAAAAGCTTCCTGAAGATTCCAAAAACTCGCCACTAAATCCAAATTCTTTAAGCCCTACCAGCAGAAATCCTGTAAGCACTCATACTGTAGTCTCCAGGAATTTTTCTCCAAGTGTGCCTGGCATCTCAAGTTCAGCACTAGTGGGGACCAGATCTACCAAGAGCAGTCACCATGAAGTTAAATTCCAAATGCAGAGGAAAAGTGAAGGTATATTTAAAAACAGTGATTCTCAACCAACATGTTTCTTTCTCCTTAAGGTTTCTTTGCCCAACAACATCCCTTGAGAGTGTATCACATTGGAGAAAGTGCCAAGATTGAGGAGTTTGAGTCCTCCCTGTTTATGTTACTGTCAGGGTCAAGTCACTACAGATGCTCCGATCCTCATGGCGGCATAGAAGTATCCCTGGGGATTTGGGTCACCAGCCATGTCTCTCGTAGACATCTTAGATCAGTGCTTCTTATTAATGGTTCCGTTGTAATTTATCACTTCACTGGATCCTGTCTGGACTCAGAAACCTCCTGTGACTCTGAGGCCTGGAAAGATGCACTTCCTCTCCTTTCTGATGTACTCTCTTCCTTGTCTCTTTTGAGACCTTTCCTGACTCCAGCCTGTGTGTGGCTCCCAGATCTGGGCTCTGGTATTCTGTTGCTGTAGCTGTTTCTCCATTCTCCACACCTTCAGTTACTCCCTCAGACCCACCAGGAATACATAACATGTGTAAACAGGGCAGCATCCTTTTGCCATTTGGAAAGAGCCAGAATAGTTTTCCATGTGCAAAGATAGTTACCCTCTACCCTTTTTAAGGATGAAGGGGGTGGGGGTAGGGGTGGGCCGAGGTGGGGTAAGGGTGGGAATGTGTTTTGTCCTTTTTCTCCTTGGTAGGCATCTAGGCAAGGTGAGTACTGAAGGCAGTAGGAACCATCCAACTTGATTGCTTTTCTTAATGGATGTTTTCTATGGGCAACTGTGCTGTATACATGCCATGACATGTTTAATATCATCCCCCCATCTTCCACCTCATGTAGATCGTCTCTGCTTTCAGAGTGACATTTGCAAGGAGTCTGATGGTAGATGCTTATCCCATCAAGGGGTGATATACCCAGAATTTTTAGGTATTTTCACAAAATGAGAGCTTTGAAGACAGGCCTTCTCAGCAAAAGGCTATAAAAGGTTACCCCTGATACTGAATTCCTCACTTTCAAATGTATGACTAATATTACTATGCCAAAGTAGCCTGTGTTTGAGCTTGAGAAGTCTAGCTTTTGGTCTTCCCAGGAGTGGAAAGACTAAGAGTAATAACATTACTTACTGGTAATTTACTTATTAGTAATAGAAATCAGCATCATCTTCATCACTCTCTGACATGTGCCAGGCATGTAATATTTTACATAGCCTTTACAGCAATTCCTTAAGACGTACGTGCTGGTAAACATTTTCATGTGAGAAATCTGAGAAGTCACTTGACTAAGGTCCCCAGCTAGAAAGTGGCTGGGTCAGTCCTTGAATCCAGGCACTCTGACTCCAGGCTGTACGCTTAACTGCTGGGCTGCTTCCATCTCCAGAGAATAGGTAAGCATTTCCCTTGGAAACTGTCTAGAGGTGTCATTACTATTGTCTTCCTTAAGGTCTTGGAACTGTTACTTAAAGCTGAGTCCACCCCTGATTGCTGGTGATGCTCTCACAACCTCCTGCCCTGCCCCATTATTTGAATGAAATAAATTGTTCATTTTTATTATAGGAAAGAAATCCAATAACGTGGATAAAATCAAATCACTTTTATTCATTTCAGAAACACTTACTGATACTCTAGTGTAAGACAGAGCCATTCAGGAGAAAAGCATGACTGGATTTTGATTATTTTTCACATAGTTTATTTCATGTAATTATTTGAATAACACTAATGTTTACAACTTCTCTGATTGTTTTGAAGGTATGCGCCCAATTAAATGATTTCTCCATAATGAATTAAAAATAGGTGATCTTATAGTTGTTTTATTTTTAATATAAAATTAGTTTTATACCATAAATTACATATTTGCATATAGTTTTTCTGTAGTAATCTGTAAAACTGGTTGCATGTTATTTAAGATATAACAGTATCAGATTCTGATGACATAAACCAGAAATGCCACAAAAAAGTTATTTAGAGGTATGATTAGCTTGATTAGCTTTGCCAATAGTTTTTTCATCTTAAGTCTTTCTTGGAACTAAAGGAGAAGACTTTTCTGCCTAAATTGTTAGAATGCCTTAGGCATGGCATGGTCTATGCCATCATCATTTTTATTTGGGTTGAAGTAGCGCAGTAGCATTTCTTGGTAGATATGACCAACATTTTTATCTCTGACAAGTGAAAGGGAGGATATGTTTTAGTAAAGAGTTTTTGTTTCACATCAGAGTTGTCATATTGAAGGAGAAAATAAGTACACTTTTGAGCTACACACCAAAAAAACGTACATTCTGAGTTCTTTTATCTTCTGTTTTTCTTTGCCCTTTACCTGGGTAAATATTCAAAATGCCCCTAAAATGGCTGGAGCCCAGATGATAGGAAAGCAAACATATCTTTGGTTAAATCACACCAAAAAAGACCAAATTTGTGTTGACGGTCCTTGTTTAAAGAAACAGATTTTCCCGGCAAATTACAAAACTCACTTCTGTTATCACACACTAACTTTAGAGAGTCAAGTGCTCTGGTTGAATAGAATGAATACTTATCTGGGACACAAAGAAATTACAGCACAACCTGGTGAACAGCACAGCTAAAACTTTTTGAGGTGTGAGTGCTTAAATCTCTTTCTCAATTATTTCTTTTTTCGACCTATAAACATTCAACCAGAGTATCTATTACTATGCAATTAAACTTGAGAGAGGTATCGAGTATAATGTTAAAGTTACTTCTGACCTAGCCAAGCAGAAAATAATCCTGTTTTCTTCAAAATTCAGATAACCATTTAAGCCTTAAGAGACAGGAATTTGAAGAGTAAAGTGATGCTAAAATTATCCATATTGAATACATGGGAGAGATTCGGTAAAACTCATTTGGTTCTCAAAGATAATGGGGTTATTGAGATTCCTTGATTAAAGTGAATAAATTTAAGCAACTATGAAACTAAATCTGGAGACTTTCCATTCTATTTAGCTAGTAAAAGAAACCTAATCTAGACAGGCCAAGAGGAGAGATTGAGAGAAATTCAAGAGTAATAAGTGAGCTTAGATTAACCTCATTTACCCCAAGCACCAGATCTTTTGCTGTCTTTGCCTGTGGCCCACAAGGACTCAGATTGATCAGTCTGTTTTATGATTTTTGAGGCTTTAAGGTAAATTCTGAAGCTGCTTTTATTGTTTGGGGGAGGTCAGATGGGGTGCTCTTGGGTAGCCATCCTCAGGTCGTCCTAATCTAGGCTTTCACTGGATTCTACACTTGGAGTCCTGGGTCCTTGCTGGGGTGCTTAATAGAAGGTTCCAGGAATGGGACCATTTCTCCCTACCTAACATCTCTTCTTTCAGGATAATGATCAGGTCAAGTATGATTTGTCTTTTTTCCCCCCATTGAAGCTCCAAGTTATATAGCTGTACCTGACCCCAGTGTCCTGAAACAAGGCTTCTCTAAGGACCCTTCAACCTGGTCTGTGGATGAAGTGATACAGTTTATGAAACATAAAGATCCTCAGATATCAGGCCCCCTCGCCGACCTCTTCAGGCAACATGTAATGTATCTTTTGATCCGGTTTTCCTGCCGTAATGCCTTTCAATGACCTCTGTGCAGGCCCTTCAGTTGGATGGATGCTGATTAGTGTGGATGGTGGGGGAACCCTATCAACTGATTTTTCCATATGTGAGAAAGGTTACTTGGCCCAAAGTTAGATTCTTAAATGGTAGAGGCTGGATCTGTGCTTTAAATGGGTACCCGAGTACCTAAAATACTACAAGTCTTCAAGTTCTCAAGAGAAGATGATTCAGCAATGGCCACTCTCAGATGTCTTCTCCCACAAGGATCCTCCTCCCCACCTGCTCCCTGCTCGGCCCCAGGACCGTGAGTAGGAGGGGGTAACCACAAGCTGTGACAGGGTGTCCTGCCCAGTGAATCCAGCAACTGTGTAAGATTAAGTGCAGTTTTATTTTAAATAGGAGCTCATGAATACCAAATAATATGCTTCTCCGACATAAATTGGTCAATTAAGGAAGTAAAAAATTTTAGGAGGATGCCTTGTGTCTATTAAGTAATGTTTATAGTCTTTTGTAACAAATCAGTGACCAAGTATCTTCTGTCCTTTTCAGTATTCTAAGAAAATCGGTAATTAGTTTTACATTTAATTAGTTTAGCTTCAGACAACTAACTGATTAGCTTTCAACATAAAGACAACACTGTATAACACATTTACAGTTTGCATTGATGCTGACATCCTCATATTCCCAGCCTTTCTAAGAAAGTTAATGACCGTCTGAAATTCATTTCTACAATTCATAGCTTTCTAACCTTTGTCATAGATATGTAGTATTTTATTCAACACACAGTATTTAAAATGAGATAGTTTGGTGCTTAGGCCAGTTTTGAAAGATACTGGATTAAATTTCCTTTTTCTTAAAATGTGAAGTGAATTTAGAAATTATCAAATGATGTCTTGCTGTATAAATTATATTTTTAATAGTTTTCAGGAAATAAATGCATATTCAGAGAATATATATCGAGAATATACAACTGCTCTCTATTTTACATGTTCTTATATATAACTTGACAAAATATGAATGCATTATTAATTGTAATTTCTTTCTCTCTGTAGGAAATTGACGGGAAGGCTCTGCTACTACTCAAAAGTGATGTGATGATGAAGTACATGGGGCTGAAGCTGGGCCCAGCATTAAAGTTATGTTACTACATTGAAAAACTTAAAGAAGGAAAATACAATTGAAAAAAATGTATAAGTTTAGATTGGACAGAGTTCTTTGTTATCCTGATAACTTTTAATTTAAAAATATTTTAATTCCCCTAGCAGCTTTTGTTTGGTAGACAGTTCCTCTAAATATAGGTTATATCCAGCATTGCAGAACAACATGATAGTCCAATCTACTTCTTTAAAAAACTATTTACCTGTTAGTATTAGCATATTCAAATTGGGAGTTATGTCTTTTTATTGTTTTACAGTTTACAGTTTATCATTTTGTACAGTTTACAAATGTATTTTCATGCTGGAAACAGAGAAACACCTTTGATTTCAGTTAATGTTGTTTTTTTTTTTTTAAATTTAATTTTATTATTAGTCACCATACAATACATCATTAGTTTTTGATGTAGTGATCCACTAAGTTAATGTTTATATATAGAACCAAAACAGCTAAATCCCAAAGGGGGAAGTATCAGGGACTGACAAGTTCTCTAATGAAATCTGTGACAAGTTTTCCTTAGAAGAGAATTTAAAGATGCAGCTGTAGATACTATCTTTCTCCAGATATTTTATGTCTGTTACTACCAGTTCTGTTCCTGTCCTGCCAGTCTCTAGAAAGGGAAAGCCATATAAGTTATTTTCCTTTTGTTTATTATTTCTCTGTATGTTGTATTTGTTCATATTTAAAGAAAAAAAGCAAGCTTATAAACTTTCATAAAGTGTTCTTAATCAGTTTTTGATAACTTTTGAACAATTATAGGATAAATAGAATGGTTGTTTTATGCAGGAGATATTATACTACAAGGGTGGTTTGGATGGAGTCTGATTAAATTTCTTTCAATAATATACCTATTATTTTAAAACATTACATATTTTCGCTAAGTGTAGACATTTAACTGGGCATTCATTTCTCACATCTCAATATGAAGACACCTGTGCCCAAATTTTTTAAAGATAGATATTTTATTGTCTGTTTATTCCTCATAAGGATACTATACCGTATTTATGTATTATTCTATAACTGTAGGTATACAAACAAGTAAATCTGTTCTTTTTGAATTTAATATGGCACTTTGTACTGCCACAGAGGTAATGGTGAACTATTTATATAGTTAGAGGTTTTTATTCTGTAAAAAAATATGTGCATCATTTGCTATTACTATTACCTCTCAGCTTTGTCTTCAGGGGATAAGAAACAATCCGTAGGTTGGTTTTCATACAGGGAAGCTCTCTGTCCTATGCAATGTTTCTAGTTAATTTGCTTAGCTCTGAGCCATCTATTCTGCTAAATTTTGGAAGATGCGTTAATTCTGACTTCTCATTTTAGGCTTTATTTTTAAAATTAGAACTTTTAAGGGGAAATGGTGCTATATGTTGTAATTACTTTGTATAAGTTTGGTGTAATGTTTATAAGCTATGAGAATCTGTGCTAAAAGTCTTAGCCATTTGTTGTAAATGCCAATAAAATATACACCAAGGGCATGAATGTACATTTTCAGAAAACCAAATGTACTTTATATAAGAATGCAACTATTTAAAGGGTGGTTTTATCTGTTATTCCTTTTGTGTTAGAAGACAAAATTCTAATTTAAACCTGGTCTTCTCTCAAATTGTGTGAAGATGCTGTGCCCAGTTCAACAGTCCTCAGGTGTTTGTATGAATACTATGTTTTACAGTTTTCAGATTTTAAAATATAATAAAGTTTTAAAACCACAGTAATGTCAAAGCCTCAGATTTGATTTTATTTGCTTTCACTGCATTCAATTTATTAGAGTCGATAAAGAGTTGATAAAGTTGATAAAGAAACGCTCTACTAAGTTTGTGGTTTTCTACGCCCAGAGAGTTGACTATTAACACTTGCCCTCATTCTACAGATGAGCAGATCGCTAGCAGCAAAGGGTGGATCTCCGGGCTCCGGGCTCCCTGCTCGGCGGAGAGCCTGCTTCTCCCTTCTCCCTCTCCCTCTCCCCCTGCCTGTGTTCCCTCTCTCGCTGTGTCTCTCTCTGTCAAGTAAATCAAAATAAAATCTTTTTTTTTTTTTTTTTTTTTAAAAAGGGCCGATCTCTTGGAGGGCCTAAACGAGACCCCAGGGGAGCAGTACGAAGTTCCATCAGTGAGCCTTGTCTTTGCTCAAAACTTGTTGCTCGCAATGGTACTGGTGATGCGAGCGCGCTGGAAAGGACCAGGGCCCCCCGCGTATCTCGTCCCCGTCCCCGATTTCTCACGTCTGCCTCGCAGTTCTGGCTGCCCTTTGACCCCCGGGGGCCAGGAGCCACACTGCCTTTCTGCCTTCAGCTCTCCCAGCTTACAGGGCGGAAAAGCCTTAGAGGCTCGGGATTGGGGTTGCATCGCCTTCAGTACCTGACCCCTTGCCCCTCTCCCCTAGGCCAGGAGCTTCTGCTCCATGCCTTTGAACCCGGAAGCTCGTCCCGCTGCAACAGCGTGTCTGCTAGTTCACTGGGAGACGACAGGGTCCTCGCCGAGGCTCCAGGGCTGCCGCTCTAGTGGCTGGAACGGGGGTGTCACTGTGCTCGTCTGGGATTTGGGGGATTCAGAACCACTTGCTCTTTCAAAGAGAAAGGTTTGTCAGCTTGTAGTCCGGAGAGAGCATGCCACGTTAGGCTCTTGTGAACTCTCCAGGCTTTTAAAATGATCTTTCCTCTGGTTTTGCCTCTCAGTCCCTCCTTCCAACACCAGCTGGCGGAAATCTGCAAGCTGACCTCGGCAGCCCTCCGGGCGCATGGAGCGTTTGCTTTCGTCTTTGCATGATTTCTGATCATTGCAACGTCTTCAGAGTATGCGTTCCAGAGTAGGACTTCCCAGACTTTCAAACCCAGGCCCCCTCTGTAAGCATGAAAAAGCCACGCCTTTCTGTAACATGACTAGGAATGAAAAGCTAAACCTCGTGACTAGGAACAATGTCGTGGGGGAGGAAAAGCACCGCTTTTCAAGTACGAAGGGGTTGCATTCACCGTTGGCTGAGTGAATGAAGTACGGTTGGAATTCTGGGGCTGTTTGTACGGTGAGATGCCGGGACGCGCTCGTATCTCTCAGTCCTCTGACGCTGATCCAGGGAACGAGGGAGGGCTCTCGGGCATGGAGGATGTGCCGCCCGGGGCCCACGTTCACAATGCACGGCAGACAGGGTTCCTTCCTTTACCTCCCGACATTTCCCCAATTTTCTCCCGAAGGTTGATGAAACTGCACCTTGAAAGCAACTCTCCACAGTGAGCACGTCCTCAGCTCGAGCTTCCCCACTCTCCTTGCTATACTAGAGGTCACTCTGGACATGTGGGGCCCCCTGCTCTGGCTCCAGGGGCTCTCGCAACCCAGGGGACGAGCTTTAAGGAATAAGCGACCTACGTCCTCCCCTCCAGCTGCCTAGACCATAACTGAGGTGACCCAACGTTCATGGGAAGGAAGAGCCTCGGGAAGCTCACGATAGAGCACCTGAGCCAGTTCCTAGCGAGTATGAGTGCTAAGTGTCCTACTACTGCAGTAATCCTGCGTCCCGCTCTTCAGCTGAAGAACCAAAGCCCTTACCTAAGCTCGTTCGCCTGGGGAACTAATCCCTCAGGGGCGAGGGGGCAGGTGGGGCAAGCTATGGCCTCAGGAAGCCCCACTCCACCTTTGGCCTCACTGTGGCACCTGCCTTTGGCTGGCCTGCGCTGCTCAAGTTCATCGATGTCGGGGGGTGGGGGTCTATATAGTCCATGAGGCACAGAAAGAAGTCAATCCAGTGGGAGGGGAAGAATATACAACACGCTCTTTTTACATTTAGAGAAGATGAGAGAAATGAAGCTCCTTTACGTTGAATGTATGGACTGACAAAGGTGACGTGTTCCGAAGCGCTGCGTGGTGTTGACACGCCCCGCCCCGCCCCCAGCCTTTCTAAGTTCCCCGAGCAGCCCGGAGGCGGCATTTCCCAGGCCCCCTTGCCAGCGGTGGGGGTTAGAGCCCCCCGCGAGGGAGAAGGTGGGAGGTAAGCAGAAGCAGTTTCCCTCTGGTAGCTGTTCAGGACAGGCCTTTGGCCGAGCAGAAGGCAGACGTGCATTTCTGGATGTCGTCTGGAGATTTCCCCACGTCAGGCACGCAGGAGGCTGAAACCATGGAGGGGGGCTTCTCTGCAACCCTTGCGCGCCTGGATCTCTGGGAACTGCCTCCCTCGCCTTGGCCCCCTGCCCTCCAGCAGCCGCAGAGGCTTCTGGATCTCTATCCAACCACTTCCACTCTGAAGACCTAGAATGTCGTGTGTGCCCTCTCAAACCCTGACTGGTCTACCCCCCCCTCAGAAGGTTGCCCCGGAGAAGCTGCCCACTGTTGGGAGGGAGGAGTAGAAGGTCCACAGCGAGGGGCCTTTATGTAATCAGGTCTGAGACTCCTTTGGCTGTAAGATGCGCCACCGTTTCATGGACCAAACGGGAGAGAAGAAGGTTGCCTCTTAAATCACACGCCATGGTCAGCGATGCCGCCGATTTCATAGATGTTAGGAGGTGGGGAAAAGCGGATGGGTTAAGACATGAAATGGTAACTCAAAAGCTGAACAGGTCGTTTTAGAGGGATAAAGCAAAGAAACGGAGAACTAAAGACCGATCATGTGAGCCCAGTGGACAGCAGGAAAAGGGCAGCGCTAGTCTGAGCTTAGTAACAACCACAGCACAAAGTAAAACAGAGCAATCTAATCAGATCGGCCGGAAATTCGCAACTCTCGAGACTTTGAAATGTGAAAGTGTAGCCAATGGCATAAGCAGAAGGTCTTGCCATGAGTGTCTATTTTGTCTTCGGGCATCAGCTGATGCTAGACAGAAGCCATCACATTTAGCGGGTCATTTAACAATTTCCTGGCATCCACCGAAGAAAAGAAAGAGGAAGTTGCCATGATGGTAGAGTCACACAGTCTTAAAGACATGTCATCCAGATGCCACGCGTGGACCTTGTTTAGATCCGGCCTAAGAGAAGCCGACGGTAAAAAGGCGTCTATGTGACGGTCCAGGAGAGGTGGGCACCCAGTGGCTATGAGATGATAGTAAAGAGTTATTCATTTAGGACAACGTGGCCACACCAGACGGAAATGGTGACGAGAAAGAGAAACGTCTGTGCCCAAGACCAGGCATTGGATCTTTGGTAAACAGCCAGCCGTCTCAAGCATACATCGTGATCCTAACGGCAAAACGTAAGACATTCATACCTCCTTGAATTCTGCCAATTTCCCGGGTACTCCCCTCCCCCCATTCCCCTCACACACCCAGCTCCTCTGACCCTCCCTCCCTGCTTGATCCTCTCCGTAGCACTCACACTTGGGGTGGGTTATATAATTGCGCCTAGTCCTCGCCTCCTCCTTTCCCCGTCAGAGGATCTTGCGTCCCATCCATTAGCATGGGCTAGCAGTTCCTTCTTACAGGCAAAAGCGGTTGTCCATGCCACCGTTGCCCCTGAACCCTGCTTTGGCCAAGACGTAAGTGGCCCTCCGGCACATCAAGCCCCAGCAGGAGCTTCCCGGTGGCTTCTTGCTCATCTCTCTCTCTCTCTCATTCCCCTCTGCTCCGAGCACAGCGCATGCCCCCCAGGGGCTGCTCCTTCAGACTGGCTTCTGGAGCAAGAAGGCGTGTGGGGCTGGGCCAGGCCATCCTGGCGCCTCCTGCAGAGAATGTCCTAAGAAGTCAATGGGTGCAACTTCCTGGGTCTGGGGGACCTGACAGCACAACTCAAAAATAGGGTGAAATGTAGCTGAGGCCCTTGCTGACCTCGTGCTCACTGGCGCCTTGGAGGTCTTCCCCACGAGAGCCAACTCTGCGTAAGGGCAGTGAGTCTCACCAGCTCGTTTCTTGCGCCAGCAGTGTCCCGATGGGCACCTGACCCGGAGTAGGGCCCACCTATTCGTGCACTGACTCCTCCTCCCGGGAATCAAATTTAGCTTGAGTTTTTCTTGGGACCAGGGTCACCCTGAGCCTTTCCCCAAGTCTGAGGGTTAGCGCCATAACTTGCCATTTGGCCCTCAGATCATTTTCCGGTTGGTTTTACGGACAGAGTGCCAAGCACTGGAACCGTAGGGAGAGAGATACCGGAGAACAGCGTGGCTCCCAAGAGAGTGAAACACTGGAATTCCCAAGCAGTCATGTAGTTTAACATGACATTTCGCCAGCAGCCCCTGAGTCCCTCATTCTTGCCTTCCCACTAAATATCTGGAATAGGAAATGAAATATCCTATTATCCAGATGAAATATCTGGAAGGAAAGGAAAATGAGGAAAACGCACACTGCTCCTGGGTGCAAAGATGGGCAGGCCTGCGTTTGCTAGAGTCTGGGAAGTATTTCTACTCACTTGGAGGTCCGTGAGAAAAGGCCTGACCTCCACCTTCACAGGTACTTCCGCCCCCGCCCCCGCCGCACGCACCGGTCTGACTTCTGGGTGTGCATTACACCCCAGGGCGGCCTCAGATTTCCCCGAGTGCCGCCTTCGTGGCTGTGCCGCGCTCCAGCCCTTGCTTTCCCATTCGCCAATTCCCAAACAGCCAGCGCGCTGCGGCCCTGGTCGGGAAGGAGGCGGAGGGGAGCGCCACTCTTCAGGGAGGTGGGCCAGAGACCCCCCCGGGCAGAGCTTTGCAGGAGGAAGCCGAAGCAGGAACAGCCCGGAAGGGAGCACGCACTGGCAATGGTATGTCTAACGTGTACTACTTTAAAAAGTGGAGGTGGGAGGAAGCACCCCCGGAAAGGGGCTAAATGATCGGCAGGCTCCTGGGTGGAGAAGAGGGACGGAAAGAGGCGAGGTCCCTGACCTGAGGCACCTTAACGGCCTCTGTGGGAAGAGAGCGTGAAAAAGCTCCAAAGGCTTGGGTCACTTATAAATGTACAACGTGTGGCAGAACTCAAGTAGGCAGGAGATCCACCAGATGATGTTTTCCTGGTGGAGCGGAGGATGAGCCACGGCCCAAGGAGGTGCAGCTTTAGCCCAGACCAGAAGGATGACGGAGGGGCGTGTGTGTGTGTGTGTGTGTGTGTGTGTGTGTGTGTGTGTGTGTGTGTGTGTGTGTGTGTGTGTGTGTGTGTGTGTGTGTGTGTGTGTGTGTGTGTGTGTGTGTGTGTGTGTGTGTGTGCGCGCGCGCACGTGCGCA
This sequence comes from Eumetopias jubatus, assembly GCF_037043125.1. Taxonomy (NCBI): domain Eukaryota; kingdom Metazoa; phylum Chordata; class Mammalia; order Carnivora; family Otariidae; genus Eumetopias; species Eumetopias jubatus. The sequence goes on from NW_028274817.1 coordinate 112,809,637, forward strand.
GGGCAGAGTACTTTCACGGCCAGGGACGGCGAGCAGGGCTGAGCTGCTGTAAGCATACCCGTGTCTCTTCTAGGAGATCTGTGGTTCTTTTGAAGACATCATAAATACATCTGGTGAGCATTTTATCAAAAACCTTTCGTCCTCATGGTAAATCAGTGGTTCCCACATCATTTGCTGAACACTGCTTCCTTTCCCAACTGGTTCCAAAAAATCACCTTCATCGTATATTAAATCCTTAAGGAGAAGTGCCAAGAAAACCTAGAAACGTGCAGCTTGCCTAGGGTTGAAACTAGCACGAATGAAAACAGGATGCATGTTGTTCCTCCCCTTTTATCAAATTAGCAAAGATGAAAAACAGTATTAATTATTCATGCTGATGAGAAGTAAATTTGGTACAAACATATCCAAAGGGCAGTTTGAAAATAAATATCTGTAAGAAGCCTGACTGGGTCCAGAACAAGGGGATTTTCAGAATTAAGTCGAGGAGACCTATTCCCATGGGGAGGCATGCAGTACATGTCGATCCAAGCAGGTCACAGAAGCGGACAGGTAGCACGACTTCCCCGGAGGAGTCTACTGTGTGTTTACACACAGATGTGTTTACAGATCTACAAGACATTTGGGAAGACGGATACAAACATGTTTATGGTGGGCGTCCCTGGGCAAGTGGGATTCCGGGTCTGTTTCACTTCATTTTGCTTTTCTTTTCGTTCTGATCTGGCTGCAGTGTGTTGCTCTTATAATGATTGTTTAATTACAGAAACACAGGCCATAGCATGTCCAAATCCCTGCGGAAGATAAAAGGCAGTAACACATTGCCGTGTAGTGGAAGGCAGAAACAGCAGAAGCATAAGAAAAACGCATAACCCGTGTCAGGAGGCCACCTTAATTTAATGATACGTATGAACAGATTAAACAGCCATATTAAAAAAATTCAAGGATGGATCCTCAAAACAATTATATGCTTTTACCCACCTTGTCATTTGCTTTCAACATTGAAAATAAAGGGTTAGAGAGAAAGGGATCTGCAGATGAACCAAAAGTAGGGCCCAGTGATAATATTGATCCCTGCACCATGGAATCGCAGGCAGAAAGCAGTCAACGCATCAGGAGTCCTTACGTGGTGAGAAGTTCGAGTACAGGGACGACAGATCATGGACTGGCATCGATGGCCAATGACATCGAATCAGCAAGTAGAAAGCAACACCCGATAGACCATACAGATCAGTTACTAGAAATGCAATCGAAAAAAAAAAGACTTCACTGTATCTTTCAGCCTTTGACATAAGTAAGCAAAATTAAAGGGCAGATACTGACATAACGGAAAAGGTATTAGTGATAGACATCAGATTGGAAAAGGGAATTCAGTGTTTTCAGGAATCTATGGAACTTGCACAAGATCGAGTGCATCCTAAGGTACAAAGTACCCCCTGAATTACAGAAAGCAAGGTTAGTAGAGGCTACAGGCTGGGCCATAAAATTAGAGGTTAAGGGGATAGTCCTGAGACACTAACAATGAAAACAATAATCGTCCCTACCTTTCTAGCTACAGCTTCTCTCCTGAACATTCTCCTCCGGTACTACGCCTATCTATCTCGTGGTCTCCCCACATCCACGGACCTCGGGTTCCCGAGGTCAACCCGGCTCTGGAAGCGGACGATCCTGACGCATCATCACAGGAAGAAGGAGAAGGGTGAGTACAGTACGATAAGACGTTCTGAGCGGCAGAGAGAGAGAGAGAGACCACAATTCACGGAACTGTCATTACAGGACGTTGTTGTAATTGTTCTGGTTTATTATTAGTTACTGTTGTTCATCTCTTACTGTGCCTCGTTCATAAAGTAAACTTTATCAGAGACATGTATGTATAGGAAAATCACAGTGTTTCAGGCGCCCGTTGGGTGTCTCGGAACGTATCCGCTGCAGATAAGGGGGCCTGCTGTGTATCCCGTGGTCCTCAAGGGGCCCCGACCTGCTAGCTCCCAGGCACATCTCCCACTCATCACACCTAAATCTTTTCCCATCTTCTCTTTGCCAAGTCTAGCCCTCTCCAGTCCTGCGTTGTTGACAGCACGTCACCTGCCCTCGCAGCCAGGCCCCTGATGGGGTGGCGGCCACTGTCCGCCTCCTGGCCCCCAGCTCCTGCAGCCCTGCGGTCAGCAGCTCCCGCACTGCCTACCTCCCACGACTCTCTGGCCCCCTGGGTCGCCCGGTCTGTCGTCCCCTGAGCTGGCTGCCAGAGGCCATGTCGGAAACGCTAAATCTCTTCCCTGGGAGCACTTCCACGGCTGACGCTCGTATTTATCTTGTGTTCCCAGGGTTTAGCAGAGTATCACCTACACAAGAGATACATAAATGTCGGCCGAAGAAACAAAAGAACACAAAACCAAACTTTCTTCTGAAAAACATGCCCATTTCCAGTACATCTCCCAGTCTGAAAGAAAGTCGTTTTTATTGATGGTTGTACTTGAATAATCCACACGTGCCCCCCCCCAACTACCATGACACATCTCACAGATGTCTGAATAGTAATGAAACACGAGTGTTCCCGGGGATTCTCGGGGCAAAGGCAGACAGGGCTTGTAGGAGAACTGAAGAAGTCCTGACCTTGTACGCTCCTACTGAAAGGTTTGTCCAAGACACAAACCAAGAGCTTTAAAGAAATGGCTTGCTGTTTTGGGTGCACGCATGAGCACGAGTGCGTGTCCGTGTGCATGTGTGTGTGCGTGTTTAACTAGCATTTCAAGATCTAACTATGACCTGTAAACACTCAACCTCTGTCCTATGTCCTACAGACAATTTATATCTTTTATCTCCAAACCAATTGCTGGCTGGTGCCCTTTTTGTTTTGAACCAGGCTAATATTTTTCTCTACAATTTAGAGGTCACTTTTTTATGCTTTGGAATTGGAATTTAAAAATAAAAATATAGGGGCGCCTGGGTGACTCAGTTAAGCTTCTACCTTCGGCTCAGGTCATGACCTCACGGTCCTGGGATCGAGCCCCGCATGGGGCTCCCTGCACAGTGGGGAGCCTGCTTCTCCCTCTCCCTCTGCCTGCCGCTCCCCCTGCTTGTGTTCTGTCAAATAAATAAATAAATCTTTTAAAAATAAATAAAAATAAAAACATAGAAGGTCAAAGTTGTTTTTGGTGTTGGTATCTCCTATAAAACACCTGTTTCCATTGGCTCTGTCATATGTTCCCTTCTTTTTAAAAAGCTCTGTGATAGTACATTTCAAGCACCTGCAAAAACAGAATTGGAAAAGGAAGCCCGGACCCCTCACCCAGCTTCAATAATTACGAACTCGGGGCCAATCTTGCTGCATCCATACACCCACCCACATCCCCCACTTCCACGTTGTTTTGAAGCCAATATGACTTACCATTTAATCGAAATAGGTCAGTATGTATATCAGAAAGAGAAAGAAATGTTTTCAAAAGGAACCATACTACTGTCACACTTGAATAATTCATTTCTGATACTCTTCTCTAATGACGGGTACCAGGGCTCCTTGGAGAAATGGCTCATTCTAGGACCGGGGCAGGGAATATTCCAGATGAGTCTGGAGCATCTTGTCGTGTGGGAAGGATGTGCCCCAAAAAGCACAAGGATGGGGCATTTCACAGGGCTGCGCGAGCCAGCTGGAAGAGCTCCCGGTACCTCAGTCTGGAACGATTTGAGCAACAAGTAAGGTAGTATCGGCTCAGAACCCAAAGCATAAAATCAATCCCCAGGAGCGCGTACTGCTGCGAACAAGTGATGGAAGAAATGAACAGATGGGGGGCGGGGAACAGACACATCTGTGCAGAAGCCCAAATACTGTAGATTCTCACTCGAGGGGGTGGAGCAATGCTGCCCCCGCCCTACGTGTGGGCCTGCAGACTTCCTTCCGAAGAGGACGGTGTGCAAGGTCATCAAAAACAAAGAGTATATATCTCATTTCTCCATGGGAAATTTACGTATAATGTGTAATCAGCATATGAGTGTCAGCATTTGGAAAGAGTCACTGAGTGAGAAATCCTGGTTTCTGACTTGCACCTTTTTAAAAAAATGATTTACTTATTTGAGAGAGAGACAGAGAGCAGGAGCAGGGGGAGTGGCAGAGGGAGAGGGAGAAGCAGGCTCCTCAGGGAGCCTGATGCGGGGCTCCATCCCAGGACCCTAGGATCATGACCTGAGCACAAGGCAGACGCTTAATCGACTGAGCCACCCAGGCACTCCTGCCCCTTTCTTTTCTTCTTCTTCTTTTTCTTTTTTTTATAGATTCCCCCCCTTTTTTTTTAAAGATTTTATTTATTTATTTGACAGAGAGAGACCCAGCGAGAGAGGGAACACAAGCAGGGGGAGTGGGAGAGGGAGAAGCAGGCTTCCCGCGGAGCAGGGAGCCCGATGCGGGGCTCGATCCCTGGACCCTGGGATCATGACCTGAGCACAAGGCAGATGCCTAACAACTGAGCCACCCAGGCGCCCCTCCTGCACCTTTCTTTACTAATTTATGTACCAATATATTTCTGAAGGTAGCATGGATGCTGGCAAAATCAACAGCAATGTTTCTGTTAGAAAAAGTGCAGGTACACCAGAAATGACTCTGGTCAGTTAAGACTGCTCTGAGGCAATCCCTTCCTGAAAGCCACTAGGAGCCTCCCTCCATCAGCCGGCTATGGAGAGGCACTGGTCCGAGCAGGGAGTGTTGGTAATCAGCACCCCTCCGGACATTGCCACATGTTTGAACTGCCTGCTACCTGGATATACTTATGACAATAGTGCAGAAGATTTTAAGCTTTGTTATTATGTCATAATAAGTAAACTGCCTGATGAAGGTGTGGCTTCGGTCACTGTGCTTAGACTGGTCAGGATACACTAGGCTCTGCTGCAGTAACGAGCGGACCCTGACATCTCGGTGCCTTTGCTTTGTCTCCCTCTTCTCCCAGGCAAAGTCCGAGGGTCCGTGGCTGCTGCGTCTTTCCTGCGGCACTGCTCACAGAACACGTGGCCTCCAAGGATCTTTTCATTGCCTCAGCCCGGAGGTGACCCCTGGTACTTCTCCTCAGGGCCCACTGGTAGAACGAGCGTGTGGCCCTGCTCAAGGGCAAGAGAGCTGGGTACGGTGGTTTTCCCAAGAAGAGGAAAACGGAAGACTCGGGCAACACGTAGCATCGTTTCTATCACGAGGCTGTGCACCACTTTTTTCAGACTAAAGTGATGGCAGACAGGCTTTGGGGCTGGGCCAGGTTGGCGGCCTCGCCGAGAAGCTGGCTGGGTGCAGTGCCTACGTGCGCACAGGTGACCGGAGGGGGCCGTGTCTGGTTGGAGCCCGCCTGTTGCCCCCAAGGAGAGTAGTGGTCCTGGCAGTGGTGGACATGCAAAATTTTGAGCCTTATGCTACAGATCTTCCAATTTTTCCAAAGCAAGTAGAAAGGCAGATTTTCATGTGAAGTCTCCCAACTGTAAGATGTAGGCATAAGTATATGAAAGCCCAGGCCCAGCAAAATGTGCGTGCAGGCCTCATGTGACCTCCGTGTTATCAGTGTGAGACCTTAGCCCTCTGGCCGCGGGACATGGGCTCTTGAGCGGCCGGCCTTTTATTTATCTGCGAGGTAAAGCTAACCCCACAGTTTAAAGAAGAATCTTGGCTCTGCCTGTGAGCGTTCATTCCCTCCATCCACCTTGGGTCCCGTTCAAATCCTCCATCTTCACAAGAACCCCTGCTCAGCCAACCACGGGAGCACTTGGGGCCACACTTAAAGGGGGACAGTTTCCCTTATTCCATCCAGGTCATTGCCAGGCTGTGTAGTCTTGAGGCATCTGGTAAACCAAAAGGCGTTGCGAGAGACTGAAACGCGGGCTGGATATTGGGGAGTCGTTATGAACTTGGGGAGCTGAACAAGGCCTGGAACAGGAAGGCCCTTGGGTCACCTACGGATGGTATCTTAAGGCCCGTGGGAAGCAATTCAGGAATTATAAATGGGGGTGGGCGTCACACAGCCAGACCAGCATTCTGGACAGTTCATTCTGGCAGCTACTGGGGGTAGGGGGCGAGCTCTCAGCGAACAGAATCCATCATTCAGTATGCACATGGGATCCCATTCAGGTATTCTTTTGGGAGGCGACTCCGGCAATTTCATTTTACCTTTTTCTGGGCCGTCGTCAGAGGAGGAGTGTCCGTCTGAGGATGGCCCGAGGTGTTGGGTTCATGATAGCCAGCAAACAGTCAAGCGCAACCACCTTTGTCTTTAAAATGCAAGAAGGAATCATGTTCGGGGTTGCCCAAGGTCTGGGACCACAGCCGGGAAACAACGTGGGACTGGCGTCACCACCAGAAAAAAGGCAAGAGGGGAGAGCTTCTGACTGGTGAAGCTGGTGGCCAGCGTGTGGCCCATGGGCAGGACAAGGTGTCAGCCTGGAGCGGAGGGGGGCTTGTGGCCACGTTACTCCCCAGAGCTGGGCCACCCTGCTGTCCCCACGGCTCCCTGCCGGGAGCCTCCCAGGGGTCTGATGCCCAGACAGCCTGGAAGGCAGACTGGCTGTGGTCAGACTCACACAGCAAAGGGGAGGTGTCCGCTTCTATTTACGGACTCCTTGCGAGTCTCTTTCCTATTCTCTGCCCCCGCTGGAGCCCCACCTCCTCCCTCTATCTCTGTGTCTCCTCCATCTCTCTCTCCCACACGTTCTTTACCTCCCTCCCTCCCCCTCACACACACAGGCACACACTCCCATCTCTCACACACACAGACACATCCGTGTGCCCCCATCTTGAAGTGGCATCCAGTCATCAGTCGTGCCTTGTGATCCATCCCCCGCCCCCGTTTTAACGGAGCTGAATAAAACCGGTCGTGTCCTGCGCGCCACACAGCTCAGTGCTGCTCTCTGAGTGTCGCACCCCTTCTGTCTCGTGGGCAGAGTGGGTCATGGTCCCGTCGGTCGCATTTACGGTCACTTCACACCCTCTTGTTGCTGCCCCGTGGCCATGGCCTGCCCTCTCCCGCTGCCCAGAAACCAGGCTGGTAACGTGAACCTGCCCGGGGGACGCGAGAATTCAATGCCATGGTCCTGGGACCGGCCCCACGAAGCGTCCAGAGCAGTGGCCCTCAGCCTGGTGCCCGTGGGAATCCCCTGGACGCCGTCAAGCTCAGCACCCTGCCTCCCCTGACCAGGGCCGTGGGAACGTCTGGGGCCCAGGCCTGGGCCCCAGCAGTGTTTACAGCTCCCCTGGTGGATCCACGTGTGGCCAGGACGAAGAACGGGCGTGTAGAAGAGTGACCCGTGGCAGCTGTAACGTGTAACTCCCTCGAGGGCAGGGGCTCGAGTCTGGGGCCCGCGCTCTCTTGGAGACCTCACCTGTCGTCCTTCCAAGAGCCCCACCGCCCTGCACCTGCTGGATTTCTCTCCTCCCCAGCAAGGTTGGGGGGGTTGTCGCTTGGGCTCCATGCGCTCTGAGTCTGTGGCGCCCGTCCTCCAGCTGGTAGTTCAGCCTCTCTCCCTGGCTTTGCCGAAACAAGGTTTTCCATCCATTCCTAAAGGGTGAGGAGGCGCCTTCCTGAAAACTTGGGGTCCTGGGTATTTTCAATCTGGATCCTTCCCCCGGATGTCCTAAGATGCTCACGGACTAGCTGCTTCCAGAGGACCAACGTCATTAGCAAGGTGCGGCTGTCAGGACCACCGTGCGGGCGAGCGCCGTGTGGTTGTTGCGGTGGCTGCCAGCAGGAGGCGCTGTCACTCAGCACAGATGTTTTTATTGCTTATCTCTTCCATCTTTCCTTCTCCTAAACTTGGTTATATTCTACTTTGTGCTGGATATTCTATTTAGATACCGTTTGTAGAAATAACTTGATTTTATATTCATGGCCAAGAATTTTTGTTTGCTTATGCCAGGCACCTCGGTGTGTTAAATCCTTCTATAATATGAGAGTGAACCATAGTCTGCGTTGTTAACTGTTGTTTAATTGTTTTTGTTTAAATTAACGATTTTATTTATTTATTCGACAGAGAGAGAGAACACAAGCAGGAGCGGCAGGCAAAGGATGAGGGAGAAGTAGGCTCCTTGCTCAGCAGGGAGCTCAATGTGGGGTTTGATCCCAGGACCCCAGGATCATGACCTGAGCTAAAGGCAGTCGCTCAACCAACTGAGCCACCCAGGTGCCCCGTGATCACTTTTACTCTGACGGGGTGACTATGGTCCCTGTTCAAGCAGAGGGTGGTTTACCAGCCCTCTGCCATTGGTGGGTCCCAGATTCTGACTTTTGCCTCTAGTCCTACAAAATCCCCAGAAGTACAGCCTGGCCTCTTTCTGACTTTTCTGGATTAATGTTGTAGAATAAAAGCAGTCCTGCCAGCTTTTTACATTTTTCTAGGTTTCTGGTCTTTCAGAGCTCTTAGTTCAGTAATTGCTTTTTGTTGTTCTTGAGAGTATTTTAAGAACAGTTCATCCAGCTTTTTTAGTTGTTTCTCAGGGGCCTGGTGGCTCTGTATTATGTAGTTCATCACTGCAAGAATTAGAACTCCAGGGGCACCTGGGTGGCTCAGTCGCTGAAGTGTCTGCCTTTGGCTTAGATCATGATCTTGGAATCCTGGGCTTGAGCTCTGCGTCAGGGTTCTTACTGAGTAGGTCCTCTGCTTGTCCCTCTCCGTCTGTCCCTCCCCCCAACTCGGGCTCTGTCGCTCTGCTCTCTCAAATAAATAAAATGTTAAAGAAAAAAAAAAAGAATTAGAACTCCAGGTTCCCATGGCTGCAGAGGGTTTTGATAGAAACACTGCTGTGTCAATAGCTTGTGGGAATCATCTCTCCGGTGAGCACATGTAGATGGCACTACCACCATTGCTTCTCCTTCACCACCGGCAGGTCTCCCTTGCCCGTCGGGCATTCTACTTTGCCTTACTTAGGTTGATGCAGCCTAGGTAGCCCAGAAGAAGAGCTAGCCTTAGGAGTGACAGTAGGAAAGTCTATCCTTCCATTCTGCATCTTTCTATAGAGAAAAGGGGTCAGAGGAATGAATGGAGAGGATTGACTAGAAATGAAACTGAAGTGGTTGTTGAACATCTTGTTGGATGCTTGATTACAGTGTAGGAACAGACCTTGTGTTCCCATTGAGCACTAGCTGATGAAACTCAAAAGGGTGAGTGGATCAGTCTGGGTCCAAGATGAAGAGAAAGACCACACAGTAATTTGAACAGAGAATGTTTAATACAAGGAAGTATTAAGTGTATCAGGATTGGAGTAATGCGGGACTGGCTAGTAAGAAAAAAAGGAAACTCAAAAGAGTATAGTAATAAGACTGACAAACAAGAGCTACTACCTCCAGGACTAGACATTACACCGAAGGAGGCTCCACTCTGACTCACTGAGTGAGGTAAGTAGGTGCAGCATTGGTGGGACTTGTAGAGCTGCCCTCTAGAACGTGCTGGAAACATGCTCTGTTGGGTGTGTGTTTGGGTTGGGAGGCTGCACTCTGCAGCAGCCTGCCTAGAGAGCAAACGGGGACTAGGAAGCACAACTTGTTTCTTCTACACTCTCTTTCCCATGTTTCCTACTGAAAAGTGTTCAACTGTGCTACTGGCAAAAGGAAAACATTTAAAGGGCCCATATCCATTTTCTCAGAGCAGGAAAAAGGGCTGAATTTGGCTGAGAGGTAATGTATCAAACTGTATAGTGCAAACATTCTTCTCTTGAGCTTCCTTATGCACCCTCCTGCACACATTTACACTCCCTTACAACAGGGAAACAACTGTATATTTCCACCTAACAAAATGCACTTTTCTTTTTCACAAGCGAAGAGATTTCCCTTCCCCTATGATGAAGAGATGCATGGCACCAGGAGTCACTGTGTAACTGACACAGCAAAATGAACTAGAATTCCAGGCACTGTGCTGGGTGCTTTATATTTCCTAACTTTTAATTCTTCGAACCTTGTGATGGAACTGCTATTTAATATAAATAATGCATGGTGTTGGTCCTCATTCTTACCAGGGGGCTGTAGCAAAGTGTCTTGGTGCAGGTATTATTCAAATAGATGTGTGTGTAGCAGGGGCATCTGGGTGGCTCAGGTCATAATCCTGGAGCCCCCCTCTCCCCAATGGGTGGGAATTGGGCTCCCTGCTCAGCCGGGAGCCTGCTTCTCCCTCTGCCCCTCACCGTGCTCTCTCTCAAATAAATAAATTTTAAAAAATCTTAAAAAAAAAAAAGAATAGATGTCTGGAACAAGATTTGAAGGGTGTGGAAAATTTCCATAAGCAACTGAGTAGGAGAAAGGATAATATAGGGGATGTGAGCATGTGCTTTGTGGGGTGGGGTATGTGTGTTCAAATCATAATCCTGCTGCTAGCCTTGTGGGTTTGAGCAAGTTAAACTCTCTAAGCATCTGTTTCTGTATCTTTAAAATGGGTAAGGCCGCCTGGGTTAGCTCAGTTAAGTGTCTGCCTTCGGCTCAGGTCATGATCTCTGGGTCCTCAGATCGAGCCCCGAGTCAGGCTCCAAGCTTAGCGGAAAGCCTGCTTCTCCCTCTCCCACTCCCCCTGCTTGTGTTCCTGCTCTCGCTGTCTCTCTCTGTCAAATAAATAAAATCTTTTAAAAAAGTAAATAAAATGGGACAATAATACTGACTTGTTATAGTCATTGAGGACCACATAAGGTGAGCCATACTAAGCGGCTGGTTTGTGGTGAGCAGTTAGTAAATTTTTAGCTATTACTGTTTTAAGTTGGGATGAAGGACATGGCTTTTTGGAAAACGGCAAGTAGAGAGTAGGACAGCTGAAGCGCAGGGTGGCGTGGATTTAGCGGGTTTAATTACGGACACATTTTAAAAGTTGGATTGTGTTCGGATTTGTTCCCAAAGCTGGTGCTGGACTCGGTGAGTACACAACCCGGAAAACATTACAAAGTCTGAATTCTGACATTGTACATTTTTTCTATGATGTATTGTGTGAGGAGCATTTTGAGAAGAGCAGAATTACACTGGTGGCTACTGGTTCACATTTTGGGGGAAGGGGGAAACACGCTTAAAAATGTGTACATATAGACAGAAACGGAGCCAGGCAAGGCACCACACTTGGCGCCACTTCTGCCCTTCCCCCCAACAGTTGTGCTCCCACGGCGGGCTCTGGGCGCTACTGCGCAGTCGCAGAAACTTCTCTTGGGGGGGAAGTTTGGGCGCCTTCCGCTGGGCGCCTTCCGCTTGGTGCCTCTCTCTGCTGCAGTTGCCTCGTGGGCACGGTCACGATCCAGCCGATCCGGCTGCAGCGCAGACGCCGAGCCTAAGGCACTCAGAGTGGGACTCCCTGCCTCACGATGTCTGAAAAGGACGGTAAGAAGCCCTTCCAAATCTGTTCCACTCGCTTCTGCCTCTTTCTTCACTCTACCGGGTGGTGGGGGAAGGGGAAACAGAGGGTTCGCCCTCTGCCTACCTAGAGGGCCTTGCAGGCGACTAAGGCATTGTCTCGTCATCGGCTATGGCGTGTCCGGTGATGACGTCTGGACTGCTGTCCCCATTTGGTGGGCATATAGGAACCGAGGTGTTGCAGGCTTGGTCTGGCCCTGGGTCCGGGGCATCCTTGGGTTCATGGTGTTTCAAGGGCTCGAGCTGATCCTGGGGCTCGTAGGGTCCCTGGAGTTCATGGCATCCTAGGGGTCAAGGTGATTCTAGAATTTGAGGGGTCGCTGGGGTTAATGGTGTACTTCGGGGCTTGAGTTGGCCCTAGGGCTCACTGGATTCTTCGGTGGTATCCTCGGAGCCTGAGGTGATCCTGGGGTTTGAGGGGTCTCTGGGGCTCATGGCGTTTCCGGGGCTCCTGGTGTCTGAGAGGCTCGAGGTGACACTGGGGCTCAAGAGAGCCGCATTGTGAGAGGCGGGGCTTGGTTTCTGGCACGAGGGCGTTGGTTCTTTCTAGGACCCCTCGTGGTCATAAAACAGCCTCAGCGGTCTCCACAGGGGAGGCGGGGGCGCTGTGATCTGTTTTCCTGAGCCTTCTGCAAGGTGGTGTGGTAGGCACTGGCGCCAGAATAGGTCTGTACAGCGGCGCTTTTTCCTTGAGCTTTTTTTTCCAAAAGGCCTTGTGGGATGTGTGCACAGCACAAACAGCTGTGGAGCATGGACCATTAGGGCACGAAAGTGACTTGGCTTAGTGGGGGGGGGGGGGCGGGGGGAACTCCTGGGAGGAGAAGATTTGATTTGCGGAAGGTTAAATCTGCACTTTACAGCCTTGTATTCAGCAGCGCTGCGGTGGGGTGGTTTGGGCTGTTTCTCACCACCTCTCCTAAGATGCTTGTGCGTGCAAGCTTTTGAGATTTGGCTACTTGTTAAGTACTTGGTGCTGACTTCCTGGGACGAGTTGATCCTTTATCCTTTCTCATTCCCTGTCGGAGGAAGTAGGGGTCCAAAAGGACGAAGACAGGGGCGCCTGGGTGGCTCAGATGGTTAAGCGTCTGCCTTCGGCTCAGGTCATGATCCCAGGGTGCTGGGATCGAGTCCCGCATCGGGCTCCCTGCTCAGCGGGCAGCCTGCTTCTCCTTCTGCCTCTCTCTCTCTCTGTCTCTCATGAGTAAGTAAATAAAATCTTAAAAAAAAAAAAGGACGAAGACTCTTAGACTATTAGAATTTTGAGTTTAAAAGATTGACAGATTAGTAGTTGATTCATTATGACATCTCTTGAAATTGAGAAGTTGATTTTTGAGGCTTTGGTAGTGACTGCGTTTGCTCAGACAGTGCAGCCTTGCTGTTTTATTGTGAAAACATACAGAAGGAGAAAGAAAATAAAGATGTAGGTGTGGCGAAGTCCCTGGGTAAAGAGCCAGTTCTTTGCTTCAAGAGGGCAGATGAGACTTAAAAAGGAGTCAGAGGATACTACAAAATGTTAGGACCCCTAGAACATAGGGGTGCACTTCCAAGCATACTTCAGGGCCCATCCCACCTGCTGTACGACTGAGCACCGTTGTTTGACAGAAAAGGCTCTAACTTAATGTGTTGGGAACTGCCCCCTTTCTGCCTCTACCTAGCTCTCCCCAAATTGGGACTGCTTTGTGGTTTTAAGACATTAAGTGGTAAACTGATTTAATGTTTGCTGATAATGATTTTACAAACAACTCTTCTGCACAGTGTTTTCTAAAGCAGGGCATGGGCTCAATTCAGTTTCAAGCCTGCCTGCAGCAAGTGCTGGGCTCTGGGATACAGTTTTGGTGGCATTATCTCTCATTTGGTCAACTTCGTAGTCTCTAAAGTTCCGATATGGATGTGGAAGGGCTGCTTTTGAGAGTTCTGCTAGGAGATTTAGAAAGTGGTTGTTCAATGTATTGACACAGTTTTGCTAGAAAAGCAGACCAGTCTGGCCGTTGTCATCTGCCGTGTTTTGGGGTGGATTTCTTGCAGTGGTCCTCATCTGAAAGGAAAGTTGCAGCCTGCATCTTTCTGAACTGTGCCTTGTCTGATTAAGTTCATGGCAACTTGGTTCCTTGCACCTTAGAAGCGTAACCTTCCAAAAGCTTCTAAATGTTTTAATGTCTTCTAAAAATGGCTTATGAAGGTTATGTATATATCTAAAGGAATTAATTGGAATTTTACAAATTTACTGAGAAACCTGGGTGGAATTGTCAGTAGCTTTACTGGGTCTAGTGCAAAAAATCTGTTGACATATAAAAGCTTATCTTAAAAATAAGACTTTAATTACCTTTGTTATTTTCTTCTGATTATGAATTCTATAAAGTTTATTGTAGAGACTCTTAACAAATACAGAGAAGTCTAATGAAGGTCATTTTGCCACCCAGAGATAGTGACTTAGAGATAACAATTAGTATGTTTCCTTCTGTTCTCAAAGTTAGGATTACATCGTATTTTTTCTGCTTTGAGCCTTTCTCCCTGCTTTGACATTATTTCACTAGCATTTCTAATATCACTAAATGAGAATGTGTTTCTCATTGGCAGTATGCCATTTCATCATATGGAAATGCCATAATTTATTTAACCAATTCCCTTTTGTTTGAATAATTAGATAGTTTCTAATGTTCCATTTTTTCCATGAAGACTATTAAGTGGACTTCACAGTACATCTCCAAACCCAGTGCCATGTTTTTAAGGATGAGAAAACAGAGGCAAAAGAATAAATGTATGTGGCTGAAAGGTCATACCTCTGGATGGCTAAAGAGCCTGAATTGGAACCCACATCATGTGATTCCTAATTCAGTATCATTTTCACACCAGCACATTCCCACACACTGGCTAATTACTTGATTGTAATGCTTTGGTCTATTTCAAATAAATGTAGAGTCCAAGTTGTGATGCAGTGTACATGTGATCGGCGAGTTAATACTTCGAGCTTAAACATGTTCTTCTTTTTCAGGCCAATTGTAAAAAGCAAAAAAGCCCGTTTATATAGCATACATTATGCATGGTGTGCTATTTGTCATATTCATTAAAATGGTTTATGGAGTTGATATTTCACATCTAGTTTATATGTGGCCACTTATTTTACATTCTGTGAGATTCAATTTGAATTTAATTTGTTTCATAACAACAGTTATGACTGTACTTTATTTCTACATTATTTATTATCAAAGATTAATACTGAGTTTTAGAGACCAAGTTTGGGAACTCTTGGTCAGTAGAGTGTGGCTATGTAACATCAGCTGTAGCATTTAAAAGTTAAACGCATATCACTGAACACAGAGCAGCACGGCCAGGTGGTCACGTTTTTTAAAGAAGAAACTTATTGCTCTATAAAACTGGAAGTACTAGAGACACTAGTGTATGTGTGTATATACATGCATATGAACATTCATATATATCTTAAAGCTTCATACTAAGCAATTTATTTCTTAGCTGACTTGCAGGGATTAGAGACATGAAAATATTTCATGCAATTTTTTCAGTAAAAATGTGTTTTTAAACACTCCATAACTTTATAAGGTGGTTTCCTCTAGACACTGATTTATGTGGTATCTAAACTTTCTCTTTGCTTATTCCTAGATTATATTATTGTAACTGTTGAGGATGACAGTGATGGCAATGATATTGATGTTGTGATAATGGAAGATTCTGAAACAGAACTTACTGAGAACACACTTTCCACTGATGGCATGTTGACTATAGAACCAAATTGTCGATCCAGCAATGATAACTATCAGCAAGTATCCCAAATGACATATGGTAATTTTTTTCTGTTTCCTCCTCTGCAAAATTTTGCTCCCTGGTCCTGATATCTGGTAAACTGCTTAAATAATCCTGTAACTTTTACATTAGTCAGTTCTAATCAGGGCAGTTTTCATGGTAACGTCAGTGTTTATGTGTGCTTGCTTTTTCTCTTCATTTAAGCTTTGTCACGTCTCCTGTTCCATTTTCGCTCTATCGAGTGCAAAGGTAGCCTCAGAAAGCATTGGGAGAATATACTCTATCTCTGAAAAATTATTTATAGCTGGCATCTTTTTTTTTTTTTAAAGATTTTATTTATTTATTTGAGAGAATGAGAGAGAGAGAGCACAAGAGAGGGGGGAGGGTCAGAGGGAGAAGCAGACTCCCTGCTGAGCAGGGAGCCCGATGCGGGACTCGATCCCAGAACTCCAGGATCATGACCTGAGCCGAAGGCAGTCACCCAACCAACTGAGCCACCCAGGCGCCCTATAGCTGGCATCTCTAATTGTAACTATTTGGTGGCAAAGGCAAAACTGAATTTATGGGAAAAACAACTTGGATCAAGAGTTCATGGAACAGATGACACGACTGTCTATGTAGATCTAAGGAATCAACAAAAACTGGAACTAATAAGCAATTATAGCATGATTGTAGGATACAAGGTTAATATGCAAAAGTCAATCCCTTTCCTGTATACCAGCAGTAAACAACTGGAACTTGAAATTAAAAACACAGCAGCATTTACATTAGTACCCAAAAAATAGTCCATGGAAAGTGGAGTCTTGTAACCAGAAGTGCGGTAGCTACTTGGCCTTCCAATGGCTACTTCTCACAGTAATGAAGGAAATGTGAAGCCATTCACCTCCTCACTCACACAAAGAGCCAAGAGACACTAACCCCTTGGAACATTTCTTTGTTAGCTATATGACAATTTGTTCTTTGCCCTTTGTTTAGAGAATTGGGTTTCCTACTCCTTAAAAATGTTACCGCTTAGGGGTGCCTGGGTGGCTCAGTCGGTTAAGCGGCTGCCTTTGGCTCAGGTCATGATCCTGGGGTCCTGGGATTGAGCCCCACATCGTGCTCTCTGCTAAGTGGGTGGGGAGTCTGCTTCTCCCTCTCCCTTTGCTGCTCCCCCTACTGTGCTCTCTCTCTCTCAAATACATAAATAAAATCCTTAAAAACAAATGTTACTGCTTAGACTGGAGATCAGCAAACTGTTTCTGTAAAGGGCCAGACAGTGAATATCTTAGGCTTTACAGCCATAAAGGCTCTGTTGCACCTACTCAACTCCGCTGTTGAAGTAAGAAAGCAGCTGATATATAAACATGAGTGTGGCTGTATTTCAGTAAAACTTTATTTATGAACACTGTAATTTGAATTTCCTATCATTTTTCCATTTCATGAAATATTCTTCTTTTGGTTTTGTTTTTTAATCATTTTTAAAAATAATTTTTGATATTAAAATAACTAAAATAGTTTTTTTTTTTAAAGATTCTTTTTATTTATTTGACAGTGAGAGACACAGCAAGAGAAGGAACACAGCAGGGGGAGTGGGAGAGGGAGAAGCAGGCTTCCCGCGGAGCAGGGAGCCTGATGTGGGGCTCGATCCCAGGACTCCGGGATCATGACCTGAGTCGAAGGCAGACGCTTAACGACAGCCACCCAGGCGCCCCTGAGATAGTTTTTTGATATTTTATATTTACTCTCCATTTTTAGGAGTTACACAAATTTTATACACTTCAAATCCAATTACATTTTAATTTTTTTTAAGTAAGCTCTACACCCAATGTGGTGCTTGAACTCACAGCTCCAAGATCGAGAGCTGCATGCTCTACTGACTGAGCCAGCCAGGCGCCCGTTTTTTAATCATTTTTTAAAAATGTAAAAAAACAAAAAACAGAACCATTCTTAGCTTGTGGGCTAAGTAAAAATAGGCAGCAAGGTGGATTTGGTCTGTAGGCTGTCATTTGCCAACCCCAGATCTAACTGATGCCAAAAATTTTTGACAGTACTTGTCCTCTGTTCTGGTTTTGAAAACTACGTGCAGAACCAGCAGAATACTTTCTAGTGTGTTACACAACGTCTGGCTTATTCAGATAGCCCTCTTTAGTGGGAGAGAACTAGAAGAGACTTTTCAAATGTGGATACCATTTGACCTATTATTTCTACTTCTAGGACTTTATCCCATAGAACTACTTGCAGAAGGGTAAGACTGTTTAGCAGTGTTCTTTGCAGGAGCAAAACTTGAGAAGTAACTTGAATATCCATGAATTAGGGACTAGTTCAAAGAATCATAGCCTATTTGCATGATAGGAAATTAAGAAGCTGTTATAGGGGTTGCAATATATCTAAAAGTATTAGTTTGGAAAGACCAATACATATTTAGTAAAAAAAAAAAAAAGGAGAATGCAATGCAGTACTTAGAGTCTGATCCCTTTTATCTTTCTAAGTGATGCAAAAATTTAGGATAAGGGATTTCAGAAAAGGTGGTGAGGTAATTTTTTATTGTGGTAGAATATACATAACATCATGCTTTTTCCCTTTGTTCTATTACTGTGAGGTGTTATGCTGATTGGTTTTCTTTTGTTGAACCACCCTTGCATTCCTGGGATAGATCCCTCTTGGTCATGGTGAATAATCCTTTCAATTTGCTGTTGGATTAGATTTGCTTTTCTTTTAATGTCTTTTTCTGGCTTTGGCTTTGGTATCCGGGTAATTCTGGCCTCACAGAATGAATAAGGAAGTGTTCCCTCTTTTTAGTTTTTTGGAGGAGGTTGAGAAAGATTGGTGTTAATTCTTTAAATGTTTGGTAGATCCACCAGTGAAGCCCTCTGATCAGGTCTTTTCTTTGCTGGGAGGTTTATGATGACTGATTGAATCTCTTTACCTGTTATAGGTGTGTTCAGATTTTCTATTTTTTCTTGAGTCGCTTTAGATAATAACTTTTTTAAATTATAAAAACAAATTGTTGGGGTGCCTGGGTGGCTCAGTTGGTTAAGTGTCTGCCTTTAGCTCAGGTCATGACCCGGGGTCCTGGGAACAAGCCCCACATCGGGCTCCTTGCTCAGTGGGGAGCCTGCTTCTCCCTCTCCCTCTGCTGCTCCCCCTGCTTGTCCTCTCTCTGTCAAATAAATAAATACATAAAATCTTAAAAAACAACAACAAATTGTTTTCTTATATACCAACATCAAGCAATTAGAATATATATAGGGTTGGGGCACCTGGCTGGCTCAGTGGATAGAGCATGCAACTCTTGGACTTGGGGTCGTGAGTTCAAGCCCCACATCGGGCATAGAGCCTATTAAAAAAAAAAGAATATATATATATATATATATATATATATATATATATATGGATGAAAACCCAGTTGATAATGGCTACAACTAAATATTAAAAATTCTAAGGAATAAATGAATAAAAATAGCAGAATCTGTATGAAAGTGGAGCAAATACTTTAATGAAGGTCATAAAATAAGGCTTAAGTGGAGAGACATAAGTTGTTCCTAGAGGAGAAAAAAACACTCTCATATAACTTAAAAAAAAAAAGATCTTGAGAAAATGTGTTTAAGGACAGGTGGTAATTTACCATATCAAACACTAAAACATTTTAGAAGTGCAATTATTAAAATATGATGCTGCTAGTTTTGAAATAAAGAGCCAGATTTAATGTAGCAGGAAGCTCATAAAAACAAAGAATTTGGAGTTAATATACTGTAGTATTTTAGGAAGAGAAGCATAGATAGTAAATCATGGTGGTACATATGCTTAACTATTGGGGGGAAAAGCCCATTGGGTTTCACCTCATATCACACAGTTAAATAATTTCAAGATGGATTAAAGAGTTGAATATCTAATGAATGGAAGTATAGAAAACTAGGAGAAAATCTAGTTGAATGTTTTTTTATTCCTAGTGAAAGACTGAGTGTAACAGCAGTTGAAGAAATCGTAAAAATATTAATGAATTTGGTAAAATAAAAACAGAGAACCCCTCCCAATCTTAAAAATATCAGACTTCAAAATCACATCAGCACTTGAGAAAAATATTTGCTGAAAATATACATTTTCGAGGGTTACTATTCTTAAGTTAAAAAGACCTCATACAAATCAAACAGGAAACATTGGGCAATGAGCACAGGACACAAAAAATAACAGATGGCAGAACAAGAAATCTTAATGGATAGAAAACATTCGGAAAATATTCAACTGCATTAGTAACAAGAGAAATGCAAATTAAAATGAGATACAGACTTTAAACTTTCCTCTACAAAATTAGCTATTTTTACACGGTAATTCAGTTTACTGATAATGGAGAAAAACTATTTCATTGCAGTTCTCTACAAATATAAGTTACTCAATCCTTTTAGCAACACCTGTCAGAGGCCCCTGGAATGTTCATAGCCTTTAACCTAGTGATTCTCCTAAAAATCCATTATAAGGAGCTTTTCAGAGATGTGCATAAATATTTGCATTGTATTTATAGCATTATAGCAAAATAGTGAAAAATTGGAAGCCATATAAATGTCCCACAACAGAAATCAGATAACCTATGGACATCCACAGTGGAATATTATGCAGGTATTTCTAAACTATTTTTTTTAAATTTATTGTATGTCAAGTATATTTCAATTGAAAATAAAGAAAAAATAAAGGAGAAAACTATTTTTAAAAAAAATATAAAGGACATATAAAATTGTTCAGAATTTATATATGGTGTAATTCAAACTATATTAAATATATATGGAGTAAGAAAAAGAGAAGGAAATATATCTAAAGGTTATGATGTTTATTGGTGATGGATTACTTTATTTAGATTCTGAATTTTTTTAAAGAGCTTAATTTTTAGGTAGTTTTTTTAAAGATTTTATTTATTTATTTGACAGAGAGAGAGCACACAAGCAGGGAGAGCAGCAGGCAGAGGGAGAGGGAGAAGCAGGCTCCCCGCTGAGCAGGGAGCCTGATGCGGGGCTCGATCCCAGCACCCCGGGATCATGACCTGAGCTGAAGGCAGACGCTTAACCGACTGAGCCACCCAGGCGCCCCTTTAGGTAGATTTTTTTATAGAAATCTACCATATACAAAAATATGCACAAATCATATTCAGCTTAAGGAATATTCAAGTTAACACACAAGTCCAACCAGCAACCGCACCAAGAAACAGAAGGTCCTGAGTGCCCCAGAATCAGCCCTCACCTCCCTTGCAGTCACTGCCCCTCTTGCAAAGTAGCACTATCCTGACATCTCCCACCATTGATTACTTTTGCCTATTTTTGAGCTTCAGAACAGTTGAATCATATACAATTCATTTAGGTTCCTGGACCCAGTTCCAAACTGTGTGTTGGTACTGGTGGTGAGGGCTTCTCACATAACACCAGGCAATTCCTGGACACAAGCAGGGTGAGAATTCAACTCAATTCTGACACTATCCACCCAGAGCCAGCATCAGGTTCCACAGGTGGGGGGCTCAGTCCCACAAGACTGCACCCCCCTTCCCCTTCAGACACCAGTTGCAAGCCTGGGCGATTACCCAGGCTTCTGACCGAACGGCTTTAACAGGTTCCCGTGGCCCCCTCCTCAGGTTTGGTTCATTTGCTAGAGCGGCCCACAGAACTCAGAGAAACATTTTACTTACCACATTGCCGGTTTATTAGAAAAGGATATAACCGTGGAACAGCCGGATGGAAGCGATGCAAGGGACAAGGAATGGGGAAAGGGCGTGGGGCTTCCAGGCCCTCTCAGAGCAGGCCATTCTTCTCAGATCTCCACGCACTCCCCAACCCGGAAGCTCTCCGAACCCTGTGCTTGGGGTGTTTATGGAGGCTTCCTTACAGAGGCATGACTCATTAAGTCATTGGCCAACTGATTCGACCTCCAGCCCTCTCCCCTCCCTGAAGGTCAATGGGTGGGACTGAAAGGTCCAACCCTCTAATCACAGCTTCCTTCCCCTGGTGACCCGCCCCCATCCTCAGGTGATCTAGAGGCTTTCCACTTCATTAATATAACAAAAGACACCTTTATCACTCTCCGCACTTAAGAAATTCCAAGGGTTTTAGGGGCTCTGCCAGAAACAGATGAAGACCAAATATATATTTCTTTTTTTTAAGATTTTATTTATTTATTTGAGAGAGAGTGAAAGAGAGAGAGAGCACGAGCAGCGGGGAGCGGCAGAGGCAGAGGGAGAGGGAGAAGCAGGCTCCCCGCTGAGCAGGGAGCCCGCCCGCCCGAGGGGCTCCATCCCAGGGCCCCGGGATCATGACCTGAGCTGAAGGCAGACGCTTAACCGACCGAGCCACCCAGGCGCCCAAAATAGATATTTCTTAATATAAATCACATCACAACTATATTCTTTGGTGTCTGGCTTTTGCTCAGTGCTCTGGTTGTGAGGTTCATCCTCGTGTGTAGCAATAGTTGGTTCATACTCATTGCTGTGTAGGCTTTCTTTGTATGAAAACACCCCCATTTAATTATTCATTATTAGTCTTAATCAGAATAAAACAACCACTTTAAAAAATAAAAATTGAAGTTACACCTCAAATTGGAGGTATTTTATCATTGAATTTTCCCCACCATATTGGCCTGCCTTTATCTAACTTGGGAGTTAATTCTCCCTTCACTCTGCCTCTGATTCCTTCCCTGGCCCAGGATGGCTAATGGGAATTAAGTCTGTCATTAAGGCGCCCCACCCCACACAGTGATGCCAGCCGCCAGGTCTCTCCTACTACAAGATAGACTGTGATAGCACTGCATTCCGGGTCTTTGCCTCGTTGCAGAGTTAACTGACTCAGAACCATAACTGAGCCTACAGAATTCTAGAATATATGTGGGCTTATATTTCACATACGTTCATTTAGGTTTAAGATAACGTGTAACTATGGGAAAAAATCATAATTTTAGAGTTCAAGTGACGTTGGAGATAATGTCGACCGGTTTTCACCTGGCAGATGAGGAGGTGGTGTCTTTGTGGTCTGCCCAGGCCACACTGTGCAGGGGGGAGGGGCAAGCCAAAATAGACTCCTGACTCACATTTGGAGGCCTGCTGCCTTCCTAAGTAAAAAGGTTTTTGGGCTCTTTTCAAAAAGCATTTAGGAGTTGTGTTCCCTTGTTCATTTGTTTCCAGCATTTACTCTGTAGTCTTTCAGTTGTGAAGCATTCACTTCACAATTTGGAATTTGCGTGTGATCTTCATTCTTATTCCTAGGTGTGGCAGCCTAGCCCTTCAATTATTAAGGGTTTATTCTAAATCACTAATGGAAGAATTATTGTTTTGTCACTCTCTAAAATTCAGGACTCCAATTCAGTTTGAGTTGGCATTCGGAGAACATAACCCTATTTAAGTTGATTATGGTAGTAAGTCTGTGAAGTACCTTTTTTATGTGTTGCTTTTTAGGAGTAGGTGGTTTACCACCCCTAGGTGACCAAGCAGTTCCGCCAATGAACCACCTGGCAAATTTAAAAAGATACAGCTCCAACTCAGTGGAAATGGAGCTTCTCCCACTGCGTAAAAGAAGACGTACATCTTTTCCAAGGAGGGGTAATACGGTTTGTATATTAAATTGAAAATTTTTCTTTGTTTTTTTCATTCTGCCTTATCTCTTTTTTTAAAAATTGAGTTTAATTTCATATAGTGAACAGTTCAATGGTTTTGACAAATATGTATACCCCCCAATCAAGATAGAGAACATTTCCACCATCCCAGAAAGTTCCCTCGTGCCTCTTCCCAGTAAGTGCCCCCCCAAACTTTGGAGAAACGACATTCTGATATTTTTCTCATCATAGATTAGTTTTGCCTGTTCTAGAATTTCATAAAAACAGAATCATACAGTATGTACTCTTGTGCCACGGTCTCTTTTTCTTAGAATAATGTTTTGGAGATTCATCTGGTTACAGTGACATTTCATTCCCATTCATCGCTGAGTAATATTCTGTTGTATGAATGTCCATAATTTGTTTATCTATTCTCCTTTTGACGGACACTTGGGTTATTTCCAGTTTGGGGTATTATGAGTAAAGTAGCTCTGAACATTATTATGGAAGTGTTTTTATGAATGTGTGTTTACATTTAATTTGAGTGAAGACTCAGGAGTGCAAACACTGGGTCACAGAACAGATAAAGTTTAGAAGAAACTGCCGGTTTCCTGATGTAGTTGTACTGTTTGACATTTCCATCATATTTTGCTGTGCTTCTTGATCTCTGAAGGAGAACAAAATAGATTATTAGACTATATATAATCTAGCTTACCAGAAAGTGCATTGATTTACTTATATAAGGAGGAGGACACTAGTAAGTACCTGAGTAGTATAGGCAATTTTAACTTCTGACAGCCCCAATATGTTCATCTATGGGCATAATGTTAACTGCCTACCAGGAGTAATGGTTTCTGACATAATTATGTGAAAGCACTTTGAAAAGTATAAAGCACTACACAAGGGTAAGATGACAATATTGTTTTTATAATGACTAGTCTATATTATAATTCCGTATAATTTTTGCTGTCTGATAAGTTGGTAATGCAGGGCTGATTCATAAAATTTTAAAGCAAAAACATTGATAACTACTTGGTATGTTTATGTCAAAATTACTATTATAGTCCATAATTCATCCTTAGAATAGAGTCCTTATAATTAAATATAATGGTTATTTGCTGTCCGTCTACATACTTAGACCCTGTTTTATTCCAAAAAACAATTTAAGGTGTCCTGGAGATTAATTTATTGAGAAAAATAGGTGTTTAGTGCTTCTTCTTTTGTCCACAGAGTGTCACTGTTGGATTATTTGAAAACCAAAAGCCATAAAACCTTTGGTTCTTTGTTTCTGGTTAGAAATATTTGCTTTTTAAAGCAGTTCTGGTGCCAGATTACTAGAAGACTAGTCTTTTTACCCTGAAGTGCAGAAGGGGTTAAGCTTGGTAGAAAATGGCGTCTTAAGTATAGTTGGGTGAATGAGAAAACAGTTCAGTGAGTACAGTTGGCCCTTGAACAATGCGGGCGTTAGGGGTGCTGACCCCCTGCACAGTCGAAAATCCCTGTGTAACTTTTGACTCCCCCAAAACTTAACTACTAATAGCCTACTGTTAGCCAGAAACCTTACCAACAGTCAATTAACACATATTTTGCATGTTATATGTATCACATACTGTATTTGAACAAAAAAGCAGGCTAGAGAAAAGAATGCTAGTAAGAAAATCATAAGGAAGAGAAAATACATGTATAGTATTGCACTATATTCTTTGAAAAAACTCCGCATATAAGTGGACTTGCACAATTTACACCCGTGTTGTTCAAGGGTCAGCTGTATATCTTTTTGTGTTGTTGTATTTGTGGTGAGCCTTTGGCGCTTGTTGAAAGCAGAATTGAAGTCCTGAATGTTTCTTCAGTTCTTTTCGTTCATATTTTCTTTTGGTTTATTAATAAATTGTTCCTGGACAAGAACACGAATACCCGATTGGGAAGAAGTTGGAAGTGTCATTAATGGATGCATATCAGACTGAATATTTACATAATATTAATTGCTAATTCCCAAATATTCACACTTACTATCGTAAAGAAAATTATTTAAGTTCTTTTTCAGCCTTCACGTACTGTGGAGTAACTCAACTTGAGAACTGAAGGAAATATTTCTCTCTCGTGACTTTGTATGCTTCCATAGCAATGAACAAGACAACACTTAACCATTTGATTTCCTTCTTTTCCTTATCTAATAGGAGATTCACAGCAGTTTCCTACCCTGTTTGAGTAGCTTTTCTCATTTTTGAAATAATTTTAGATTTACAAAACAGGTGCAAATATATTACAGAGAGTTCTCATGTATACACTTCATACAACTTCCCTTAATGTTAACTTACTGTATAACTTAAAATTAGGGTAATTATATAAGCATAGTACTGTTTTCATAGCCATGATATTAACATTGTTACAGTACTATTAGCTAAACTGCAGTACTTGTTAGAATTTCAACATTCTTCACCCCTTGTCCTTTTCCTGTTCCAGGATCCATTCCAGTACCCCACATTGAGTTTAGTTGTCTCTCCTCAGTTTCTTCCAGTCTGTGACGGTTCCTCATTCTTTCCTTGTCTTTCATGACCTTGACATTTGTGATGAGTGTACCAATCAGTTATTTTGTAAAATGCCTCTCAATTTTGGTATGTCTGATATTTTCTCTTGAATAGATTGAGGTTATGCATTTTTGCAAGAACACCACACAAATGTTGTCTCCTTATTGAATCGTTATCAGGGGAACAGGATGTACATGTATCTTTTGACTGGTGATGTTAACATCGATCTCTTGGTTAACGTGGTATCTTCTGGATTTTCCTGCTGTAAAGTTACTGTTTTTTCCTTTGTGGCTAATAAATCTTAGGTGGGGGGTACTTTGGGACTCTGCTGATATCCTGTTTCTCCTCAATTTTTTGCCCACTGAGTTGAGTTAGCTCGTGGATTTTACCTGCAACATTCACTACTATGGTGTTGGCCAAATGGTGACCATTTCCCTCATTCCCATGTATATATTAAAAGGAATTCATTTGTAAGGAAGAGCTATCTTTTCTATTCCATTTATTTATTCAGTTATATATTTTATATCTACATGGACTCATGGGCATTCACTGTATATTGTATGAGTTTTTTATAATCCAATGTTATTATTTTATTGATCAAATTTTCCAACCTTGGTTATAGGGAGGTCCTTCCAGTTGGATCTTGTGGCCTTTTTACATGCCCCCACTTTTTTTTTTTTTAAAGATTTTATTTATTTATTTATTTATTTGACAGAGAGAGACAAAGCTAGAGAAGGAACCACAAGCAGGGGGAGTGGGAGAGGGAGAAGCAGGCTTCCCGCGGAGCCGGGAGCCCGACGCTGGGATCATAACCTGAGCCGAACGCAGAGGATTGACGACGGAGCCGCCCAGACGCCCCATCCCCCACTTTTTTTTGAGCACTTCCTGATTTCCTGACATCACAAGATGTACTAGGCTCATTCATACTTTTCCTGACCCAGCCCTGGAATTCACCTTTCTCCAAGGAGCCCTGGTTCCTTTATTGGAGACTGGTATTTAGAAACCCAAATCTGGACACTAGATATGTTCATTGCTAGTTTTTTGTCATTGATCTTAGGTCCTCCCAGTGAACAGAGCTAGGAAATATATGTATACTATTCCATGCATACACATACATCTTTATTTCTATATCTGTCTTTGTATATATTATAAACTATGGGTTCATACTGATATTCAGTAGCTTTTCTTAAACCTAGGTTCTTATATGATAACTTCTTTCCTCATCCCCTTTTTAATCAGCTCTTACCTGTTTCATTCTCGTGTGAATATGGGTTTTGGTTTTACTTTATCTCTCTGTTTTATATTACAAGACTTGAAATGCTTTTGGAACGTAGATGAAAAAGAAAATAATTAAAACAGAAAAATATATAACGTACTGCTTTGGGGTGCCTGGGTGGCTCAGTCGTTAAGCGTCCGCCTTCAGCTCAGGTCGTGATCCCGGGGTCCTGGGATCGAGCCTCGCATCGGGCTCCCTGCTCTGTGGGGAGCCTGCTTCTCCCTCTCCCACTGCCCCTGCTTGTGTTCCTGCTCTTGGTGCCTCTCTCTCTCTCTCTCTCTCTGTCAAATAAATAAATAAATAAAAATAGAGTACTGCTTTTTCTACTGCTTAGTTTGGGTCCTAGTGATATTAAGCATTGACTACTTATTTTTATAATATGAATAGGAGAGAAATGAATCTGAAAGTTTCTGTGAAGAAAATCATCAAAACCAACTTATGGAACTCCAACACCATTGCGAGGTTATCAGATTTCGGTCTTTTAATCTTTTCTTTTTTCAAAGATTTTATTTATTTATTTGACAGAGAGAGAGATAGCGACAGCAGGAAAAATGTAGTTCTTCAAAATTTTGAGGGAAATGTTTTTTTTACCTCATTTAATATCACTGTGCTATTAATAGAAATTTTGTCATGTCAAATTCTGTATGATTATCAGTCCATTGTGATGCATTTCAAAAAATTTTCTAGTTAGAACAGTATCCCTAGGTGAAAAATTTGAAATAAAAATATGGCTTTTGTAGCTTAAACGAAACCCAACAGCCCATAACTGGTCAAATGTAGTTAAATCTCTTTCATCTAGATTGTTCAATATTTAATTTCTCCAATATACTCTCTCATGGAAATTGGCTGATTTCAATGAGATTTAGTATGTGCCTAAATGCCTATCAAAATATCTCAATTGAAAGAAAATGGCAGCATACCATTGTTTTTTAAAAGAGCATATCTTGCGTAGTTTGTAGTTTGGAGGGAATTTTGTAAAAGTTAGCTTGCTGGTGGAGGTTGATGGGTGTAATTATCAAGGATTTTGTGAGCTGCATCCTCTAGAGGTAATGGAAGTTTGCTTTTTAAAAAGTAGTTAACATACAAAGTTTGTTGGATTAAAATGAGCTACCGTGCCTAAGTAAAGAATGTTTAGGTGAGTCTTTATCACTGTTATTGAGAACAGAAGTGCACTGCTTCAAGGGAACACATCAGGTCTTTGGGGAAGGATGTATGGCCGGGGGGGGGGGCGGTGGAAGGGGGGTTCTGATGGCCTGCCTCACATAAGCACCCACGACACCCCGGGCTGCCACTGCTCTGCCAGGGCCTCCTTTCTGAGCGACGGTGCAAGATGTGGTGGGCTAGAACGTGGAGGAGGAGAAAGGCCCAGGGGCCCAAGTCACAGCCCTGAAACGGACCATCGGGGATCCTCCCCATTTCTCCCAGTGTGCTAACTCTCTCCTTTCTTCGACCCCTTCCCTTACCAGTCTAGACCAGTTGCTGCACACTTCCATTTTTTCCTTTTCTGTCCTTGCCCAGAGTCCTCTTTAGGAAGACCCCAGCCCTGCCCAGGCTGGGAAGCAGAGGGGGCACCTGCTGGGACCCGTCCACTGTCCTGTGGTCCTTCGACAGCGCTCTGATCAGTTCCCGCTTCATCCCCCACAAGCTCTGGATGGCCCGGCCTTTGCCTCTTATTTCAGGGAGGCCGAGGGGGAGCGGGGGAGTGAGGCTGAAATCCTTCCAAGTCTCGATTCTTCTCCCCACAGCCAGCCACTAGCCTGGGATCTGTCCTTCGGGCATCTCCCTCTATAAGGCTAAGGCCGGCACTGCTTTCTGCCTCTGAGCCTCTTTCCCTGTGCCGGGACACCTCCCTTCATCAGTGGCCACTTCCTGCACCCTCAGCTTCCGTCTCCATCACTCTCTTCGTCCCCTCCCACAGCTTAACCACACCTCTGCTTTGGGCCTCCCATCCCTCTTTCTGACATGCCTTCTCTCTCCTTCCCTTAAAAACCCAGTTCTTTGAACATCATTTATGTTCACTGTCTAAGCATCTGACTTCCTGTGTTCTCTCTGTTTCGGTATTTTTGAATCTACTCTTCCTTCTGCCCTCTCTGCCCTTCTGTGCATCTTTACCTAGTGAACACCGTCTTGTCTTTTAATCCTCAATGTAGACATCTTCTCTGAAAAGCCTGCCACGACTGCCCGCCTGGGTTAGGTCTTGCCCTTCTGTGCACACTTGGCCTCCCATTCTCACCTGTGTTGTAGCCATCAGAGTCATAATAATAATAGGTATAGTAATGGATGATTGAGCACTATTGGACCAGTCGTCATGTAGCACTGTTGTTAGGATGGTAGTATTAACATTATACCATGGCGTCTCACTTAGTCCTCAAGAGAACTCTGAGAGTCTCATCTCGATTCTATACATGAGGAAATTGAGGCACAGAGAAGTTAAGTGACTCACCCAAGGTCACACAGCTGATAAGCGACAGAACGCTAGTCTTTGCACCCAAGTGTGTTCCCCTAGAGCCTGCCCTGTTGACTTCAGTTCTATAAGCCAGTGGGTCTCACTTGATCAGGCAGCAGAACCACCTGGAGGGCTTGTGAAAGCAGATCGCTGCCCCGGCTCGCAGAGTTCCCAGTTCAGCAAGTGAGGGGTGGGAGATGGTGCATTTCCAACAAGCCAGCGGGAGACGTTAATGCTACTGGTCTGAGACCGCGCTTTGAAAACTGCTGCTCTGGGCTGCCCATCACTTTACTGAAATCCGTTCTCTCCAGCTAACATGGCAGTTCCTTAGGGCAGGAGCTGGTTGTTTCCTTGTTTTCTTTCTGTGCATATTCCCAGCACCTAGCAAAGCAGTTCTGAGAAGTAATAAGTAGGCCCTCGATAAATGTTTATTTGAGTGAATGAATAAGGAAATGGTTCTGGCCTCCTGTTTAAGTGTATTTTTGGCCTGAATGAAATTTCTGTGTATTTGAAGAATTCTCAGGTTTTTTAGTCACATACTGGTTGGCTATAGGGGACATGTACTCAAAGGTTTTCGTAAGGTTAATTGTTGATTGCCTGATTTTGAAATATTTTGAAGCCAGAAGTCACACCTGTTATATTTGGCTCACTGTTCTTCCCGGCATAGAATGCTCACTGCCTGTGAATTCACACCATGGTTCTATGGAAAGAGGCTCTTTGGCCTTTTAGCAGATTTGAAGCTTTCTTACCTACAATAGCCCCTTCCTTGACATAAAATGACTCTATCATAAATGTGGTGGCTTATAAGAATGGTGGTACATTTACTTTCCTGTATTAAAGCTTCTTATTTTTTTTAAAGATTTTGTTTATTTATTTAATTGACAGAGAGAGAGACACACACAGTGAGAGAGGGAATACAAGCAGGGGGAGTGGGAGAGGGAGAAGCACGCTTCCTGCTGAGCAGGGAGCCCGATGCGGGGCTCGATCCCAGGACCCTGGGATCATGACCTGAGCTGAAGGCAGTCGCTTAACCAACTGAGCCACTCAGGCGCCCCTAAAGCTTCTTAAAATGCCTGTATGGCCTGGAGTAGTTGAATAGGTGGTTGGGGCTCCTTATCTCAGCCAGCTGGGCTCTGTGTCACCAAAACCAGGCATCAAGTGGCATTAACCAGACATTTCTGATGGCTTGAGAGCGTTTCATGTAACAATTAAAATTGGCTTAATGGCATTTTCTTATATGTTACTTTTCTTTTGAAATAGGAGCTGCTAAAATACTTGTTTTATTATAATAGGGTTTGCAAGAACTTACTGAAAACACAAATAAGCAGGTAAACAACCTTTGTGGAATCATTTCAAAAATACAGCCTTCTTGGGAGAAACCACCGCTGCCAAACTGTGTAAGTATTATGAAAACATTTTTGCTCCTTTGATAAGCCTCTAGTTCCTAAAGATACCAGTCACTGAGAAGTGAGAGAGAACTAATGACTCCGAGATTAGCAAGGCCGCCGTACACTTAACTTTAGCAACAGGTGGGACAGTCAACCTCTCTTGGAAGAATGCTGAAGTTTAGGTTTGAGAAATCATGATACTGAATATTTTTATGTTTGTAACCATAATGTATAAAATGCAATCAAAATGTAGGGTTGAAGAGAAATAAAAATCACATAATAAAAATTCAGCCTTTATCCTGAACTGTGGAAAATGATGTTGCAAAGAAAGGAGGCACTCATGTTTTTTTAAAAGATTATTTATTTATTTATTTATTTGACAGAGAGAGAGAGACACACAGAGAGAGGGAACACAAGCAGGGGGAGTGGGAGAGGGAGAAGCAGGCTTCCCGCCGAGCAGGGAGCCTGATGTGGGGCTCGATCCCAGGACCCTGGGATCATGACCTGAGCCGAAGGCAGGCGCTTAACGACTGAGCCACCCAGGTGCCCCGAGGCATTCGTGTTTGTATCGACTTTTTAAGATGATTTATAATGGGTTTGTGTTATTTTAGAGGTCATCTGGATTTACACAAAAAAAGTTTTAATTGTCTGCCTCATGGAGAAGTTCAAGTTCAGGAACCAAAGAAGAGAGCATAACCCATTGTGTTCTCTTACCCTGGACAGGAAGACGGCGGCCCATCCAGACCAGTGAGAAGGCAGGAGAACCTTGCCCGGCGTAACCCTGTAAGGATAGCTCTCCAGCCAGCCACTCTCCCGGAGCTGCAGGAGCTGGTCGTCAGAGAGAGTCCACCACCTCCCAAAATTGTCTCCACATATTCATTACAGCCTAGTGTCATACCAGGCAACCCAGTTCCTGGTTTTGCTGTGTTGTCCTACATTTTCAGTGAAGGAGGTGAAGGGGCCACCAGGGATCTCTCCTCTGTCCAGCTTCCCCTGGCTCTGCCTGCAGCACTTCTGCCCCCAGGAGAACCCCGTGTGGCACACGCCCCCACGATGGCCAGATGCCCAACTGTATGGGGACAAGGCTGCGCGGGCCCGGGCCCGGCCTCATCGGCTTTCTGCATCCCCCCCGGTTTCGGTGAGTTTACAAATAGCATCCTTTTATCTGGATTAAAAGGCATTCTTAATGCAAACTAGCAATAGCTGGTTTTTAAATTGAACTATAGTTGGCTATAGCTATTTTTTTCACTAAAAGGTTTAGGAGAGAAGTGTAGATTCACATGTAGTTTTAAGAAACAATCGAGTGATGCCCCATACCCAATTTCCCTAGAAGGTAACATCTTGTAAAACTCCAGTGAAATGTCCCGAGCAGGATATTGATGTTGCTATAACCCACAGATCTTATTCAGCTGTCCCTGGGTTGACTCGTTTTCACTGTGTATTTGTGCGTTTCGTTCCGTGCAGTTTCATCAAGTGAGGTTGGCACGTCCACAGCCACAGTCAAGGTACAGAACGTTTCCATCACCAGGAGGATCGCTTGAGTTGCCCCTCTATACCACACCCATCATCCTCTGGTGGTCGCGCCCTCCCTATTCTCCTTTCCCTGACTCTTGGCAACCACTGACCTGTTCTCTATCTCTAAAACTTTGTCGCTTCAACAGTGTTACATAGTTGTATGCATATAGTATGTCACCTTTTGAAATTGGCACTTTTTTAAATTATTATTATTCCAGGTAAGTCCCTGAAGATTATACCCAGTTGTTACATGTATCACTAGTTCCTTCCTTTTTATTGCTCGGTCCTGTTCCATGGTATAGGGACGTTGTAGTTTAAGAGTTCATCTGTCGAGGCAGATTTTTGGTTGTGACCCCGCCCCCCCCCCAGTGTTTGATTATTGGGAGTAAGGCTGCTATGAATATTCATGCACAGGTTTTTGCGTAAATACAAGTTTTCATTTCTTGGAGATGAATACCTAGGAGTGCAATTCCTGGTTATATGTTAATTGCATGTTTAGTTTTAGGAGAAACTACACGTACCGTTTCATGTTTCGGCCAGCTATGTATGAGTGATCCAGTTTCTCTGCATCTATATTTCTGATCTTTCCACCGTTCTTTCTTCTGACGTTTCATGATTCCTTCTTTCCTCATATCCTTCCTCATAGAAGATTTTCCTACCTTTCTGTAGGAGTAAGTCTGCTGGGGACAAAAATCTTTTAGTTTTCCTTTGTGTGAGATGTCTTTATTTCCCTTTCTTTCTGGAAGGATAGTTTCATCCAGTATAGAATTTGTGCATACGAGTTCTTTTATTACAGCCCCTGAAAACTTTTTATTTATAGAAATGCCAAGAAAAGCAGAAGCCAGCCTTGGAAACAGCACTGAGTCAATATATTGCCCAACTCCACTGGGAGATGACAGTGGCCAAGATACTATCTCATCTGTTTACATCCTTCCTAATTTGGGTGAGTTTGAAATGATACATGGATTCACCAACATCCTTAGTGCCAAGTCAGGGCCAGCTCCTTTTTTAATGAAGCTTTTTATTTTTAGATAATTGTAGATTCACATGTAGATGTCAGAAATTATGTAGGGATCCCATTTATGTTTTATGCATTTTCTCCAATGATAACCTCTTGTAAAACGACAGTAAAATAACACAACTAGGTACTGGCATTGATTCAATCCACATTTGTATGTGTGTGTGTATTCAGTTCTATGCAATTTTATTCCATGAGTTTTATTTATCATCACAGTTGTGATCCAGAATGCTTCCGTTGTCACCGCCTATTGCCCTTTATGACCTTAAGCACCTCCCTCTTGGCCACCCTTTCCTCCTACCCTAGCAAAGAGTGAACTCATCTCCCTTTCTAGAATTTTGTCACTTGAATATTGTTATTTACATGGAATAAAATACTATACAACCTTTTGGGCATAGCTTTTTTCCCCCCTAAACGTAATCTTCTGGAGATTCATACCAATTGTTGCATGTATCAGGAGTTTCTTCCTTTTTATTGTTGAATGCTCTCCCATAGTATGGATGTACAACTGTTTATCTCTTTCTTTACCCATGGGAGGATGTCGAGGATATTTCCAATTTGGGGCCATCAGAAGTTTAGCTCTGTGAACAGTTATGTACTCGCTTTTGTGTACACTTAAGTTTATATTTTTTTGAGGTGAATGCCCGTGAGGGCAATTCTGGGTCATATGACAATTTCGTGTGTAGTTTTTTAAGAAACTGCTAAAACTTTTTTTCAGAGGAACTGTGCCATTTGACCTTCCACCTGTAATATAGAAGTGATATAATTTCTCTGTATGCCTATATCTTTTCTTTCCATTGTTCTTTCTTCTTGATGCTTAAAGATCGATTCTTTCATCATATCTTTTCTGTTTGAATATTTTCCTTTTGTCTTTCTTTAAGGGTAAGTCTGCAAGGGACAAGTTCTTTTAGTTTTTCTTCATGTGACAATGTCTTTATTTCCTGTACAGTAAGGAAGGATAGTTTTGCTACATATAGAATTAACGGTTGAGAGATCTTTCCTTAAGCACTTGAAAAATGTTCTTTCCTTACCAATGCCAGTAATAGCAGAGACCAGCTTGGAAAACAACCCCAAGCCGACAAATTACCCAACTTCATCGGGAAATAGCGGTGACCAGTGTTCATCTATCTGCCTCCCACCCAATTTTGGTGAGTTTCAAATAATGCATATTACAAGTATCACTGTTTAATCTGGATGCATCAACATCTTTAATGGAAGCTAGTGGTAGCTCTTTTTTTTAAAATTAAGCTTTTTATTTTGAAACAATTTTAGATTCATGTATATTTATAAGAAATAATATCAAGACATCTATTTTACACTTTGCCCATTTCTCCCACTGTTAACATCTTGCAAAGCTGTAGTAAAATATCACAACCAGAGTACTGACATTGATACAGTACACAGATGTTATTGAAATGTGCCCAGTTCTACTTGTAGTGTTTTGTGTGCATTTGTATTTATTTTGATCTCATTTTATCACACGAGTAGGTTTGATGTCCACCACCACAGTCAGGATACAGGACATTTCCATTGCCATTGGAATGCCTCATCTTGCCCCCTTTTTAAAAGATTTTATTTATTTATTTATTTATTTATTTATTTATTTATTTATTATGTGAGAGAGAGAGTGCACGAGTGGGGGGCAGGGGCAGAGGGAGAGGAGGAGAGAGAATCTCAAGCGGACTCCTCACTGAGTGCGGAGAAGCCCAGTGTAGGACTCGATCCCACAACCCTGGGATCATGACCTGAGCTGGAACCAAGAGTCCGAGGCTTAACAGACTGAGCCACCCAGGCGCCCCTCATCTTGCACTTTTAGAACCACACTCGCCTCTCTCAGGCTGCCCTTTCCTTCCTCATTGTCCATTTCCCTAGCCCCTGGCAGACACTGCTCTCCATCATTTTGTCACTCCAAGAGTGTTCTGTAAAGGGAATCTTATGGTATATAACCTTTGAAGATTGTTCTGTTTTTTCAGTCAGCGTAGTTCCCTGAAGATTCGTCCAGATTGTTGCATGTATCACTACTTCCTCCCTTTCCTGTGGTTGGCGATGTGCAATGGTCGCTCGCAGCCTTTTGCCCACTGAGGCACATTAGTTGTTGTTCCCCTCTCCCCTTCCCCCCCAGTTTTTGGTATTAGGAGTAAAGCTGCTGTGAACATCCACGTCCTGGTTTTTGTGTAAATATGTTTTTGTTTCTGTCGTGAATGTCAAAGGAGTGCTGTTGTTGAATCTTATGGTAATAGCTTGTTTAGTTTTATAAGCAACTGTCAAACAGCTTTCCGGAGAGACTGTACCAATTTTCCTTCTCACCAGCAATGTATTGGTGATCGTGTCTCTCCGAGTCCACGTTTCTGTTCTTCCCGTTGTTCTTTCTTCCTTCCTGATGTTCCAAATTTCCTTCCTTCCTCATGTCCTTTCTGTTTGAAGATTTTCCTTTGATCTTTCTCTACAGGTAAGTTTGCTGGGGACAGATTGTTTTCGATTTCCTTTGTTGCACAATGTCTTTCTTTCACCTTTTTCCTGAAGGATAGTTTTGCCTCATGTAGAATTCACAGTTGAGGGTTCTTGTCTTTCAGCGGTTGAAAAATTCATACTTATAAAAAGGTCGGAAAAATCAGAAACCGGCCAGGAAAACAACTCCGAGACCATGTATTACCCAGCTTTATTGGGAAGTATCAGTGGCCCAGATACTAACTCCTCATCTGCCTCGCTCCCACCCAATTTCGGTGAGTTTGAAATGACACATATCACATGTAGCACTGTTGAATCCAGACCCATCAACACCCTTAATACAAGCCAGTTACAGCTCTTTTTGAAACTTCTAATTTTGACGTAATTTAAGATTCAGTGCAGTTGTAAGAAATAATACAGAGAGATCCCGTTTATGCTTTATGTATTTTCCCCAGTGACACCACCTTGCAGAACCATAGTTAGTGTTACAACCCAGACATTGACATTGATACAATTCACAGGTGTTATCGAGATGCCTCCATTTTTACTTGTATCTCTGTGTGTATGTGTGTGTGTGTGTGTGTGTGTGTGTATTTAGAACTATGTAATTTTATCGTGTTGAGTGGGTTCCCACGTCTCCTGCCACAGTCAAGGTAGAGATCATTTCCATCACTCAGGGCTCCCTCGTTACTGTGTCTTTTTACAACCACACCTACCTTCCCTGCCCCCAAGACCCATCTTTTTTTTTTTTTAAGATTTTATTTATTTATTCATGAGATACAGAGGCAGAGGGAGAAGCAGGCTCCCCGCGGAGCAGAGAGCCCAATGTGGGACTCGATCCCAGGACCCTGGGATCATGACCTGAGCCGAAGGCAGACGCTTAACCGACTGAGCCACCCAGGCATCCCCCCAAGACCCATCTTTAACACTGGGCTATCGCTGATCTTTTCTCCATTTCTGTAATTTTGTCTCTTCAGATTGTTATATAAGTGGAGTCATATATGATGTAATCTTTTGGGATTAGCTTTTTTTTTTCCCCACTCAGATTAATCGCGTGGAGACTCATCCGGTTTGTTGAATGTATCAATAGTTCATTACTATTAGTGCTGAAAATAGTGCGATGGATATATTACATTTTGCCTAATCGTTCACCTGTTGAAGGACATCTGGATTTTTTTCAGTGTTTGGCTATTAGGAGTAAAGCAGCTATAAATATCCATGTACACATTTTTGGGTAAATAGAAGTTTTCATTTCTCATCTATTGATGGAGAGTTTCCCATGGTATAGATACACAGCAGTTGTTTTTTTTTTTTTTTAAACATTCACACATTGAAGGACATCTTTTTTTTTTCTTTCCAAGTTTGTGGATACTAGAAGTAAAGCTGAGCTGCTGTGAACATTCATGTACTGATTTTTGTGTAAATACAAGTTTTCATTTCTCTGTCATGAATGCCAAGAGTGCAATTGCTGGGTCTTATGGTAATAGCATGTTTAGTTTTATAAAAACTGCCAAACAATTTTCTGGAGAGGCTGGACTATTCTACATTCCTAGTAACAATGTATGGGTGATCCAGTTTCTCCTCATCTATATTTCTGATCCTTCTGTCATTATTTCTTCTCTACTGATGCTGCAAGATTCCTTCTTTCATACTATCCTTTCTGTTTGAAGATTTTTCTTTAGCTATCTTTTAATAGTAAATCTGCTAGGAACAATTTTTTTAAAAATTTTCCTTTGTGTGAGAATGTCTTTATTCCCCCCTTCTTTCCTGAAAGATAATCCCACTCAGTATAGAATTCACAGTTGAGAGTTCTTGTCTTTCAGGACTTGAAAAAGTTATACTTGTAGAAATGCCAGAAAAAGCGGAACCCAGCCTGGAAATCAGCTCTCAGATAGTGTGTTACCAAACTTCATCGGGAAATGACAGTGGCTCAGCTCCTGCCTCTTCATCTCTCTCCATCCCACTCAATTTCGGTTAGTTTGAAATGATACTTATTTCAAGTAGCACTGTTGAATCTAGAAGTATCACCATCCTTCGTGTCAGCCAGTGATAGCTTTTTTTTAAATTAAACTTTTGATACTGTGGTAATTTAAGATACCCATGTAGTTGTAAGATGTAATACAGAGAGATCTCATTTATGCTTTATCCATTTCTGCCCACAATAACATCTTGCAAAACTATGATAGAACATCACAACCAGGGTACTGACATTGATATCATCCACAGATCTTATTGAGATGTCCCCAGTTTCATTGTATTGATTTTGTGTATGTGTTTAGTTCTGTTTGATTTTATCACATGAGTAGGTTTGACGTCCACCGCCACAGTCAGGATACAGAACATTGCCATCACCATGAGGATGCCTCATCTTGCCTTTTTGTAACTGCACCCATCTGAGCATAATTCCCTGGAGAGTCATCTGACTTGTTGCGTGTATTAACATTTCCTTCTTTTTTATTGCTTTGTACTATTCCGTGGTGTGGGTGTTCACGGTTTGTGTATTGGTTGAAGAATGTCTGGACTTTTTTCCAGCTTTCAGTATTGCAAGTAAAATTGCTGTGACCATTTATGGACAGGTTTTTGTGTAAACATAAATTTTGATTTCTCTTAGATAAATGCCCAAGAGTGCAAATGCTTGCTTCTATGGTAATTGCATGTTTAGTTTTATAAGAAACTGCCCCATGGTTTTCCAGAGAGGCGGTACCATTTTACTTCCCACCAGCAGTGTGTGAGTGGTCCAGTTTCTCTGCATCCAGATTTCTGCTGCTTTTTTGTTCTTTCTTCCTTTTTAATGCTCCACATTTTGTTTTTTCATCATTCTTTTCTGATAGATTTTCATTTAACCATTCTCAAATGTAAGTCGGCTAGTGACAAAGACTTTTGGCTCTCCTTTGTGTGAGAATGTCATGATCACGATTTCCCCTTCATTCATTCATTTTTTTTTAAGAGTTTGGATATTCATTTCTTGTTTTCAGCATCACTGAGGTATAATTGACAGATAAAGCTGTAATATATTTAGAGAGTGTACAGGATGATGACTTGATGTACATGTACATAGTGATATGATTCCTGCCATTGAGTTCATTAACATATCCACCATCTCACATATTTACCTTTTATATTTTGGTGGGGGGAATGCTTAAGTTCTAGTCTCTAAGCAAATTTCTTTTTTTTTTTTTAATTTTATTTATTTGAGAGAGAGAGAGAGAGAGAGCAAGAGCAAAGAGGAGAGGCAGAGGGAGAGGGAGAAGCAGACTCTCTGCTGAGCAGGGAGCCCGATGCTGGACTCTCTCCCAGGACCCTGGGA
Source organism: Eumetopias jubatus (assembly GCF_037043125.1). NCBI lineage: Eukaryota > Metazoa > Chordata > Mammalia > Carnivora > Otariidae > Eumetopias > Eumetopias jubatus. The sequence continues at coordinate 112,848,194 of NW_028274817.1, forward strand.
TCATGACCTGAGCTGAAGGCAGCTGCTTAACCAGCTGAGCCACCCGGGCGCCCCTAAGCAAATTTCAGTGATACAATACAGTATTATCAGCTAAAGTTACCATGCTGTACATTAGATCCTCCATCCTTACTTACCTTATAACTGAAAACTGGTACCTTTTTACCAGCCTCACCCTACTTCCCTCACCGCCCTGGCCCCTGGCAACTGCCATTCGTTTATTCTACCTTCTGTTTTTATGAATTTGACTTTTTTTCTTGTTAGATTCCCCATGTAAGTGATACCATGCAGTATTTGTCCTTTTTACTGTCTGGTATTTCACTTAGTATAATGCCCTCCAAGTCCATTTGTTAACGTTCTCACAAATCTGCTCCTTTATTGAAGGACGGTTTTGCCCGATCTAGACTTCATGGTTGAGATTTCTTGTCTTTAGTATTTGAAAATATTTTATCTGTAGGAATGATGGCAAAGGCTGAAACCAGCCCAGAAGAGAGCCTGGAGACAATAAGTTACCCAGTCTTATTGGAAGACAGCGGCAATCAAGACGTTCCCTCATCAGGTTGCTGCGTTCCTCCCAGTTTTGGTGAGTTTGAAATGATACATTTGACATGTAGCATATTTAATCTAGAGCCATCAACATCCTTAGTGTAAGATAGTGGTAGCTTTTTCTTTTCTTTAATTAAAAGAAAAAGATTTTATTTATTTATTTATTTGAGAGAGCAGAGAGAGAGCGAGACGGCACGAGCAGGGGTGAGGGGCAGAGGCAGAGGGAGAAGCAGGCTTCCTGCGGAGCAGGGAGCCCGATATGAGACTCGATCCCAAGACCCTGGGGTCATGACCTGAGCCAAAGGCAGACACTTAACCGACTAGGCCACCCAGGCGCCCTGATAGTGGTAGCTTTTTCTGATCAAAGTTTTAATTTTCAGAAAAATTTAGCTGCACATGCAGTTGTAAAAAAGAATAGACAGATTCTGTGTTCCCATTCTCCAATTTTCCCCAATGGTTAACATCTTGCAAAAAAAAGAGAAAATTATCACATCCAAGATATTGATATGATACCATCCACAGATACAATTGAGATGTCCCCAGTTTCACTTGTATTAATTTGTGCGTGTGTGTGTGTGTGTGTGTTTAGTTCTGTACAATTTTATCATGTGCGTAGGTTCATGTATCCTCTGCCACAGCAAGCCCTAAAACAGTTCCCTCATCACCATTTTCCCTCATATTGCTCTTTTGTAACCACACCCACCTCCCTCCAGAGGACTTTTCTCCCCAGTTCCATGCCCTGCCCTGTCTCTAACTACTGGCAATCTGGAATCTGCCCTCCAGATCTATAATTTGTCCATTTAATGTTGTTACAGAAATGGAATCGCATGGTGTTTGAGATTGGCTTCTTTCCCTCAGTGTACTTCCGTGGGGACTCATCCATGTTGCTGCATGTATCAGTCCTTTCTTCCTTTTTATTGCTGAGTACTATTCCAATGTGTGGATACACTGAGATTTATTTATCTGTTCACGTATTCAAAACCTCCGGGTTTCCCTGTTTTCAGCTGTTAGGGGTAGAGCTGCTATGAATACTTGTTTATCATTTTTAGTTTTGCTTCATGTCATTCATTTCACTCCTTCACACAAGTTTTTATTTCTCTGGGATGAATGCCCAAGAGTGTAATTGCTGGGTCCTTTGGTAATTGCATCCTTAGTTTTATAAGAAATTGACAAACTGCTTTTCAGCCTAGTTGTACCTTTTTCCATTCCTGTCAGCAATGTATGAGTGATCCAGTTTCTCTGCATCCATATTTCTGCTCTTTCAATTGTTCTTTCTCCTTGATGCTCTGGAATTCTTTCTTTTATATGCTTTTTTTGCCCCTTTAAATTTTTTATTGTTATGTTAATCACCATACATCATTAGTTTTTGATGTAGTATCTTTTATATGCTTTCTTAAGAAGATTTTCCTTTAGCCATTTTGAAAGCATAAATCAGTTAGTGACAAATATTTTTGGTTTTCCTTTGTCCATAAATACCTTTATTTTTGCTTCAATACAGAAGAATAGTTTCATTGGTTATAGAACATGAGGTTGATAGTCTTTTCTTACAGCACTTAAAAAATGTTGTCCTTACAGAAGTGATGGTCAAAGCAGAAACCGGCCTGGAAAATAGCACTCAGATGACAAATTACCAACCTTTGCTGGAAAATGACAGTGGTCAAGAAACTTCACCATATTTCTTCATCCCTTCCAGTTTGGGTGAGTTGAAATGATTCATATTACAAGTAGCACTGTTTAATCTAGATTCATTACTAATGTGACCTAGTGGTAGCTTTTCCTAATTAAAAATTAATTAGAACTAATTAGGTAAAAATTAGAAGAAGTTTTATTTTGAGAAAATTTTAGCTGCACATGTAATTTTAAGAGAGATCTGTGTAGACTTCACCCAGTTTCCCCCAGTGATGTCATCTCGCCGAACTACAGGATCACAACCAGTGTATAGACATTGATAGATTCCACAGATTTTATTGAGATGTTCTCAGTTTTATTTGTATTTGTGCATGGGTTTATGTTTGTGTGTGGGGGGGGGGATTCAGTTTTATATTATGTAATTTAATGATGTGAGTAGGGTTCCATACCTTCCATCACCCTTTAAACCCATACCTGCTTTTTGCTTCCTACTCTCCTGCCTCTACTCTGCCTTGTCCCTCCCCTTGGCAGCCACTGATCTGCTCTTCTTTTTAGAATTTTGTCATTTCAAGAGCTTTCTGTAAATAGACTCACATGGTATATAATCTTTCAGGATGGCCTTTTCTCATTCAGCATGATTCCCTGCAGCTTCATCTAAGTGGCCGTGTACATCACTAGTTCTTCTTTTTATTGTTGACTACTGTTCGATGGTATGGGTGTACCGTGGTTTATCTGCTCACTGGTTGAACGATGTCTGGGTTGTTCCCAGTTTGGGGCTATTAGGAGTAAAGCTGCCATGTACACTCATGTACAAGGTTTCGGTGTGAACATCAGTTTTCATTTTTCTGAGATAATGCCCAAGAGCACAGTGGCTGGGTCTTACGGTCATGGTAAGCTGAGTTTTGTAAAATACTGCCTAACTGCTTTCCAGTATACCTGTACCATTTCCATTCCCACCAGTGACTTGTGATTGATCTAGTTTTTCTGTGTGCATGATTCTCCTCTTTCTATTGCTCTTTCTTCCTTCGTTATGCTCTAAGACTCCTTCCTTCATCATATCGTTTTGGTCAGAAGATTTCCCTTTAGCCATGTTTTAAGGATAAGTCAGCCAGCAAAGTTTTTTGTTTTTTTTTTTTGTATTTAGTTTTCCTTTGTCTGACGATGTCTTTATTTCTGCTTCATTCTTTTTTTTTATTATGTTATGTTAATCACCATACATCATTAATTTTTGATGTAGTGTTCCATGATTGTTTGCATATAACACCCAGTGCTCCATGCAGAACGTGCCCTCTTTAATACCCATCACCAGGCTAACCCATCCTCCCACCCCACCCCCTCTAGAACCCTCCGTTTGTTTTTGGACGTGAGTCCATCGTCTCTCACGGTTCATCTCCCCCTCCGATTTCCCCCCCTTCATTCTTCCCCTCCTGCTATCTTCTTCTTGTTCTTTTTTTTTTTTTAACATATAATGAATTATTTGTTTCAGAGGTACAGGTCTGTGATTCAACAGTCTTGCACAATTCACAGCGCTCACCATAGCACATACCCTCCCCGATGTCTATCACCCAGCCGCCCCATCCCTCCCACCCCCCACCACTCCAGCAACCCTCAGTTTGTTTCCTGAGATTAAGAATTCCTCATATCAGTGAGGTCATATGATACATGTCTTTCTCTGATTGACTTATTTCACTCAGCATAACACCCTCCAGTTCCATCCACGTCGTTGCAAGTGGCAAGATTTCATTCCTTTTGATGGCTGCATAATATTCCATTGTATATATATATACACCACATCTTCTTTATCCATTCATCTGTCGATGGACATCTTGGCTCTTTCACAGTTTGGCTATTGTGGGCATTGCTGTGATAAACATCGGGGTGCACGTATCCCTTCGGATCCCTACATTTGTATCTTTGGGGTAAATGCCCAGTAGTGCAATTGCTGGATCGTAGGGTAGCTCTATTTTCAACTTTTTGAAGAACCTCCATACTGTTTTCCAGAGTGGCTGCACCAGCTTGCATTCCCACGAACGGTGTAGGACAGTTCCCCTCTCTCCACATCCCCGCCAACATCTGTCATTTCCTGACTTGTTAATTTTAGCCATTCTGACTGGTGTGAGGTGGTATCTCATCGAGGTTTTGATTTGGATTTCCCTGATGCCGAGCAATGTGGAGCACTTTTTCATGTGTCTGTTGGCCATTTGAATGTCGTTTTTGCAGAAATGTCTATTCATGTCTTCTGCCCATTTCTTGACTGGATCATTTGTTCCTTGGGTGTTGAGTTTGATAAGTTCTTTATAGATATTGGATACTAGCCCTTTATCTGATATGTCATTTGCAAATATCTTTTCCCATTCTCTTAGCTGTCTTTTGGTTTTGTGGACTGTTTCTTTTACTGTGCAAAAGCTTTTTATCTTGATGAAGTCCCAATAGTTCATTTTTGCCCTGGCTTCCCTTGCCTTTGGCGATGTTCCTAGGAAGAAGTTGCTGCGGCTGAGGTCGAAGAGGTTGCTGCCTGTGTTCTCCTTTAGGATTTTGATGGATCTTGTCTCACGTTTAGGTCTTTCATCCGTTTTGAGTCTATTATTGTGTGTGGTGTAAGGAAATGGTCCAGTCTCATTCTTCTGCATGTGGCTGTCTAATTTTCCCAACACCATTTGTTGAAGAGACTGTCTTTTTGCCATTGGACATTCTTTCCTGCTTTGTCGAAGATTAGTTGACCATAGAGTTGAGGGTCCATTTCTGGGCTCTCTATTCTGTTCCATTGCTCTGTGTGTCTGTTCTTGTGCCAGGACCATACTGTCTTGATGATGACAATTTTGTAATAGAGCTGGAAGTCCGGAATTGTGATGCCGCCAGCTTTGCTTTGCTTTTTTAACATTCCTCTGGTTATTCGGGGTCTTTTCTGGTTCCATACAAATTTTAGGATTATTTGTTCCATTTCTTTGAAAAAAGTGGATGGTATTTTGATGGGGATTGCATTGAATGTGTAGATTGCTCTAGGTAGCATTGACAACTTCACAATATTTATTCTTCCAATCTAACAGCATGGAACGTTTTTCCATTTCTTTGTGTCGTCCTCAATTTCTTTCATGAGTATTTTATAGTTTTTGGAGCACAGATTCTTTGCCTCTTTGGTTAGATTTATTCCTAGGTATCTTATGGTTTTGGGTGCAATTGTAAATGAGATCAACTCCTTAATTTCTCTTTCTTCTGTCTTGTTGTTGGTGTATAGGAATGCCACTGATTTGTGTGCACTGATTTTATATCCTGCCACTTTACTGAATTCCTGGATGAGTTCTAGCAGTTTTGGGGTGGAGCCTTTTGGGTTTTCCACATAAAGTATCATATCATCTGCAAAGAGTGAGAGTTTGACTTCTTTGCCGATCCGGATGCCTTTGATTTCTTTTTGTTGTCTGATTGCTGTGGCCAGGACTTCTAATACTATATTGAATAGCAGTGGTGAGAGTGGACATCCCTGCCGCGTTCCTGACCTTAGGGGGAAAGCTCTCAGTTTTTCCCTATTGAGAATGATATTCGCTGTGGGTTTTTCATAGATGGTTTTATGGTATTGAGGTATGTACCCTCTATCCCTATACTCTGAAGAGTTTTGATCAAGAAAGGATGCTGTACTTTGTCAAATGCTTTTTCTGCATCTATTGAGAGGACCATATGGTTCTTGTTCTTTTTTTTATTAGTGTACTGTATCACATTGATTGATTTGCACACGTTGAACCAACCTTGCAGCCCAGGGATAAATCCCACTTGATCGTGGTGAATAATCCTTTTAATGTACTGTTGGATCCTATTGGCTAGTATTTTGGTGAGAATTTTTGCATCCAGGTTCATCAAGGATATTGGTCTGTAATTGTCCTTTTTGATGGGCTCTTTGTCTGGTTTTGGGATCAAGGTAATGCTGGCCTCATAAAATGAGTTTGGAAGTTTTCCTTCCATTTCTATTTTTTGGAACAGTTTCAGAGGAATAGGTATTAATTCTTCTTTAAATGTTTGGTAGAATTCCCCTGGGAAGCCATCTGGCCCTGGGCTCTTATTTGTTGGGAGATTTTTGAGGACTGGTTCCATTTCCTTAGTGGTTATAGGTCTGTTCAGGTTTTCTATTTCTTCCTGGTTCAGTTTTGGTAGTTGATACATCTCTAGGAATGCATCCATTTCTTTCAGATGATCTAATCTGCTGACATATAGTTGCTCATAATATGTTCTTATAATTGTTTGTATTTCTTTGGTGTTGGTTGTGATCTCTCCTCTTTCATTCATGATTTTGTTGATTTGGGTCATTTCTCTTTTCTTTTTGATAAGTCTGGCCAGGGGTTTATCAATCTTGTTAATTCTTTCAAAGAACCACCTCCTAGTTTCATTGATCTGTACTATTGTTCTTTTGGTTTCTATTTCAATGATTTCTGCTCTGATCTTTATTATTTCTCTTCTCCTGTTGGGTTTAGGCTTTATTTGCTGTTCTTTCTCCAGCTCCTTTAGGTGTAGGGTTAGGTTTGGGTTTGAGACCTTTCTTGTTTCTTGAGAAGGGCTTGTATTGCTATATACTTTCCTCTTAGGGCTGGCCTTTGCTGTATCCCAAAGTTTTTGAACGGTTGTGTTTTCATTTCCATTTGTTTCCATGAATTTTTTAAATTCTTCTTTAATTTCCTGGTTGACCCGTTCATTCTTTTGTAGGATGCTCTTTAGCCTCCATGTATTTGAGTTCTTTCCGACTTTCCTCTTGTGATTGAGTTCTAGTTTCAAAGCACTGTGGTCTGAAAATATGCAGGGAATGATCCCAATCTTTTGGTACTGGTTGAGACCTGATTTGTGACCTAGGATGTGATCAATTCTGGAGAATGTTCCATGGGCACTAGAGAAGAATGTGTATTCCGTTGCTTTGGGATGGAATGTTCTGAATATGTCTGTGAAGTCCATTTGGTCCAGTGTGTCATTTAAAGTCTTTATTTCCTTGTTGATCTTTTGCTTAGACGATCTGTCCATTTCAGTGAGGGGGGTGTTAAAGTCCCCTACTATTATTGTATTGTTGTCGATGTGTTTCTTTGCTTTGTTATTAATTGGCTTATATAATTGGCCCTCCCATGTTAGGGGCATAGATATTTACAATTGTTAGATATTCTTGTTGGGCAGACCCTTTAAGTAGGATATAGTGTCCTTCCTCATCTCTTATTACAGTCTTTGGTATAAAATCTAATTTGTCTGATATAAGAATTGCCACCCCAGCTTTCTTTTGGTGTCCATTAGCATGGTAAATGGTTTTCCACCCCCTCACTTTCAATGTGGGGGTGTCTTTGGGTCTAAAATGAGTCTCTTGCAGACAGCATGTCGATGGGTCTTGTTTTTTTATCCAGTCTGACAGCCTGTGTCTTTTGATTGGGGCATTTAGCCCATTTACATTCAGGGTAACTATCGAAAGGTATGAATTTAGTGCCATTGCATTGTATTGCCTGTAAGGTGACTGTTACTGTGTATTGTCTGTGTTCCTTTCTGGTCTGTTACTTTTAGGCTCTCTCTTTGCTTAGAGGACCCCTTTCAATATTTCTTGTAGGGCTGGTTTCGTGTTTGCAAATTCCTTTAGTTTTTGTTTGTCCTGGAAGCTTTTTATCTCTCCTTCTATTTTCAATGACAGCGTAGCTGGCTATAGTATTCTTGGCTGCATATTTTTCTCATTTAGTGCTCTGAGTATATCATGCCAGTCCTTTCTGGCCTGCCAGGTCTCTGTGGATAGGTCTGTTGCCAATCTAATGTTTCTACCATTGTAGGTTACAGATCTCCTCTCCTGAGCTGCTTTCAGGATTTTCTCTTTCTCTCTGAAACTCGTAAGCTTTACTATTAGATGTTGGGGTGTTGACCTATTTTTATTGATTTTGAGAGAGGTTCTCTGTGCCTCCTGGATTTTGATGCCTGTTTCCTTCCCCACATTAGGGAAGTTCTCTGCTATAATTTGTTCCAATATACCTTCTGCCTCTCTCTCTCTTTCTTCTTCTTCTGGGATCCCAATTATTCTAATGTTGTTTCATCTTATCGTATCGCTTATCTCTTGAATTCTGCCCTCGTGATCCTGTAGTTGTTTATCTCTCTTTTTCTCAGCTTCTTTATTTTCCGTCATTTGGTCTTCTATATCACTAATTCTCTCTTCTACCTCATTTATCGTAGCAGTCAGAGCCTCCATTTTTGATTGCACCTCATTAATAGTCTTTTTGATTTCAACTTGTTTAGATTTTAGTTCTTTTATTTCTCCAGAAAGGGTTTCTCTAATATATTCCATGCTTTTTCAAGCCCAGGTAGTATCTTTAAAATCATCATTCTGAACTCTAGTTCCAACATCTTACTAATGTCCATATTGATTAGGTCCGTGGCAGTCAGTACTGCTTCTTGTTCTTTTTGTTGAGGTGATTTTTTCCGTGTTGTCATTTTGTCCAGAGGAGAATAGATGAGAGAACAAAATGCTAACAGGTTAACAATGTCCCCAGAAAATATATACTAAACAAATCAGATGGGACCTGAAACCGGGGGAAAAGAAAGGGAAAGAGAGAAAAAAGAAAAAGAAAAAGGTAAAACAAACAAAAACAAAACAGAAATAACAGAATATGATCAAATATGATCAGGCTGAGGCATAGATCAGTGCAACACACTAGATTTTGGGCGTATTTTGGTTTGTTAGAAGAAAGTGCCTCCCAAAATTTTAATGAAAGAAAAACTTATATATGTACAAAAATAAGGGTTAATATGGTGAAGGGATGGAATATGAATGTAAAGATGAAAATTATAAAAGATTTTATAAAAGGAATTGATAAGATAAGAAGTTGGTTGAAAAAAGAAAGGAGAGGATTTAAAAAAAAATGGGAGAGAATGTGATCAGGCAGTAGACTAGAACAAAGGCATACACTAGGGATTTAGGGTATATTTTGATCTGTTAGAAGAAACTGTATCTCAAAATTTTAAGGAGAGAAGAACTTATATATATATACCAAAAATAAGGGTAACTACTATGAAGGGATAGAATATGACTCTAAAAATGAAAATTAAAAAATAGTTTTTTAAAAAAGGGATTGATAAGATGTTGGTTGAAAAAGGAAAAAATTAAAATTCAAAAAAAAAAAGAAAAGACAGTTAAAAAAATAACTTTGAAAGACTAAAGAGCCATGGTAAAAAAGCTATGAATTCTATGTGCAGTATTCCCCTAGTGCTGGAGTTCGGCTGTTCTCATTGATGGGTAAACTTGGTCTTGGCTGGCTGTTCTTGCTGATCTCCTGGGGGAGGGGCCTGTTGCCGTGGTTCCCAAATGTCTTTGCCGGAGGCGGAATTGCCCCGCCCTTGCTGTCCGGGCTCAGTAATCCGCTCAGTTTTGCTCTCGGGAGCTTTTGTTCCTTGCAAGCTTTCCGTACAGCTTTTTTTTTTTTTTTTAAGATTTTATTTATTTGACAGAGACATAGCGAGAGAGGGAACACAAGCAGAGGGAGTGGTAGAGGGAGAAGCAGGTTTCACATGGAGCAGGGAGCCCGATGCGGGGCTCCATCCCAGGACCCTGGGATCATGACCCGAGCTGAAGGCAGACGCTCAAGGACTGAGCCACCCAGGCGCCCCTCGGTACAGCTTTGGAGGACAAGAGTGAAAATGGTGGCCTCCCAATCTCTGCCCCGGAGGAGCCAAGAACTCGGGGCCCTACTCCTCAATGCGCCCCCAGAGAAAAGCAGTTGATCACTCCCGTGTCCCCGGTCTCTGGCAGCACTCCGTTCTCACCTGGCCTGTGTCCCAGCATTTCTATCTCTGGCACCCTATCCCGTGTGGAGTCTCCAAACCCAGCAGATCCCTGCGGTGTGCTCCCGCACCGCTCCTCCCCGGGGAGGAAGGGAGTCTCCCCGGATCTGCCGCTTGTTGGGTCCCTGCTGGAGGAGCAGTGGCCCGACTGCGCCGCGGATCACAGTTTATGGCAACCCTGAGCTTAGAGCCCGCTCCTCGGCTCCTCTCTGCAGCCGGCTTCCCTGCTCCGATACCTGGGAGCTCTGCCGCACTCAGGCACCCCCTGTCTTTCTGTGACCCCGAGGGTCCTGAGACCACACTCTCCCTGTGAGGGTTCCACCCCGCAATTAGCCACTGGAGCAACATCCCTCAGCAGATCAGATTTCTTAAAAGTTCTGATTTTGTGTTCCGCTGCTCTATCACTTGCCAGGAGCAGCCAATGGAGGCCCCCTCCCCTGCACGTCCTACCTTCCAGAAAGTGGTCGCTTTTCTGTTCAGAGAGTTGTTGCTATTCTTTTCTTCGATCTCCTGTTGAGTTTGTAGGTGTTCAGAATGGTTTGATCCCTATCCAGCTGAATTCCCGGGACCAGACAAAATCCAGTTCTCCTACACCTCCGCCATCTTGCTCTGCCCCTCTATTTCTGCTTCATTCTTAGAAGATAGTTTCACCTGATGGAAAAATCACTGTTGAGATTTCTTGTCTTGCAGCACTTAAAAATGTTTTCCTGATCAAAATGTTGTTCAAACAGAATCCAGCATAGGAGTGAGTTCCGAGACAATGAGTTCCCCAACTTTAATGAAACATGACAGCGACCAAGATACTGACTCAGAAACTTACTTTCTCGCTCCTGGTTTTGGTGAGTTTGAAATGATACATATTATAAGTAGCACTCTCTAATTTAGGTTCATCAACATTCTTAATATGAATTTTTAGTGATAGTTTTTTCAAAATTAGATTTTTCATTTGGAGATATTTCAGAATCACATGTAGTGCATGCAGTTAATACAGAGAGATCTGGTGTACCCTTAACCAAATTTATCCCAAGGCTAATCTTTTGCAAAAATAGAGTAAAATATCACAACTAGGATTTTGACATCAGGACAATCTACACATCTATTCATATGTCCCCAGCTTTAGTTGTATTCATTTGTATGTGTGCGTGTGTGTTTAGAGCTCTGCACATTTGTAACATGTTTGCGTTCAGCTGTTCACCAGCATAGTCATGATACAGAACTGTCCCTTTACTTCCAGGAACCCCCTCGTTGCCTGTTTATAACCATGTCATATGTCATTCCTTCCCTGGCTTCCATCTCTAACCCATTCAAGGGCTAATGTGTTCTCTCCTCCTTTATAATTGTATACCATTTTATGGAAGAGTATATGAGAAATTGGTGTTAATTTTTTAAATGTTTGGTAAAAAATCTCTAGTAAAATCATCTGGGCCTGTAGATTCCTTTTCTGAAGGCTTTTAATTGCAAATTTAATGTCTTTTGATGGTTATAGGACTATTTAGAAATTTATGTCATCTTGGTTGAGTTTTGGTCTATGTAACTTAGGTGGAATTGATTCAACTCTTCTAAGTTATCAAATTTATGAATGTAAAGTGGTTTGTTGTATTCCCTATTATCCTTTTGATGGGTGATGGATAACTTGTTTCATTCCTGATATCGATGATTTGTGTCATCTTTTTCCTTTTGTAATTCTTTTTAGAGCTTTATTAGCTTTATTAATCTTTTCGAGGCACCAGCTTTTTGTTTCACTGATTTCCTGTTGTTGTCATATTTTCCATTTCATTGATTTCTGCTCTTTATTATTTCATTCTTTTTGCTTATTTGAGGTTTATTTTGCTTTTTCTTTTCTTAGTTTTTGGTGTAGGAATTTAGATTATAGATTCAGAACTGTCCTCTTTTCTAATACAAGAATTTAGTGCTGTAGATTTCACTTTCAATACTGCCTTAGTTATATTTTGATGTGTTGTATTTTCATTAAGTCCTATGTATTTTATTACTTCTTTGGAAACTTTCTATTGTCTTTCTATTATTGATTTCTAATTTGATTCTATTATGGTCAGAAAATATACTCTGTATGATATCTTTTCTTTTAAATTTGTTGAGACTTTTTTCCTCTGGTCTAGGATGTGGTTTGTCTTGGTGAACCATCCATAGGCATTTGAACTTTGCACATAGTACCTGGCAAGGAGGACACATTCGCTCCCTTGGCATTTGAAAAAAATAGGTATTCTCTTTTTGTTGGGTGGAACGTTCTATAATGAGGATCTTGTTGGTTGAGTGTGTTGTTCAGATCTTCCGTATCCTTGTTGATTTTTGGTCTGGTTGTTCCACCGGTTGCTGAGAGAGGGGGGAATGTGAGATCCTCAGCTTTAATTATGGATTTGATTATTTCTCCTTTCAGCTCTTTCAGTTTTTGCTTCATGTATTTTGAGAATTTGTCGTTTGGTATGTTGAGAATCATTGTCTTCCTCGGGGTTGATCTTTTCATTTTTATTTGTTTGTAGTAAATTTCTGTGCTCTGAAATCTGCTTTATCTGATGTAAACACAGCTACTCTTCTTTTTTCTGGACTGTTTGCATGGTATATGCTTTCCCATCCTTTTACTTTCAAGCTACCTATGTAATTGAATTTGTAGAGTTTCTTGTAAACACCACCTAGTTGATCTTTTTTTATCCACATTATCACTTGCTGCCATTTAATTGATATGGTTAGGTTAACTACATTTAAGATAATTATTGATATCATAGACCTAAGTCTACCGTTTTATTATATTTCTTTTTGTTTCCTATTCTCATTACTTTTTTTAAAGTTTATTAAATTAATTTTTTAAAGTAATCTCTACTCCCAATGTGGGGCTTGAACTCATGACCCCGAGACCAAGAGCAGCATGACCTACTGACTGGGCCGGCCAGATGCCCCTCTCATTCTTTTTTTGTTTATCTTTTTTTGCCTTCCTGGCGGTTACCTGAACATTTTCTGGTGTTCCATCTTTATTTATGTTTTTGAATATATTGCTTTATTTAGGAATATATTGCTATATATAATTTTCCTGGTGGTTGCTCTGGATGTTATTATTTATGTATGTGACTTACCACAGTCTACTGGTATCAGCATTTTACCACTTGGAATGAAGTGTTGAAATTTTAATTCCACTTAGTTTCCTTTGCCCTCCTCGCTTTTAACTTACTGTCTTGGATGTCAGATGGTGTTTTCATTTTCGTTTCCGTCATCATGGATGATTTATAAAACTCATGACTGTATTGTATTCATCCATATTTCTGCCTCTTCTGTTCTTTATTTCTTTTTATTATTGAATGGTATTCTATGGTATTGGATTTACCACCGTTTGTTTAACCATTCATCTGTTGAAGGACATCTGCGTTGTTCGTGGTTTTGGCTATTATGAATAAAGCTAAGAACACTCATGTGCAGGCTTTTGTGTCATATCACGAGCTTTTATTTCTCTGGGATAAATGTCCAAGAGTGAAATTGCTGTGTCATGTGATAATTGAAGATTTAGTTTTATAAGAAGCTGCCAAACTGTTTTCCAACGTAGCTGTTCGATTTTACACTGAATGAATGATCAAGTTTCTCTTCATGCATACTTCTGCTATTTCTGTTGTTCTCTTTTCCTTCCTGATGCTCCAGGATTCTTTCTGTCATCATAACCTTTCTGTTTGATGATCTTCCTTTAGCCACTCTTTAAGAGTAGGTCTACTAGTGACAAACACTTAGTTTTCTTTGAGAATGTGTTTGTTTCCCTTTCACACCTGAATGATAGTTTGCTGGGTAGTGAATTTGCAGTTGAGGTTCCTTTTCTTTCAGCACTTTTACCTGTAGAAATATTGGTAAAAGCAGAAAACAGCGTGGAAAACGTCCCTGAAATAATGAATTACCCAGCTGTATTGGAAAAGGACAAGAGCCGAGATTCTGTCTCATCATCTGCCTGCATCCCTTCCGGTTTTGGTGAGTGCGAAATGACACATACTACAAGTAGTGCCATTTAACCGATATTCTTCACCATCCTTGATACAGGCTAATGGAAGCTTTTTGTTTCCTATTTTAAGGGTTAGTTTTAGGTTATCTTAATCATAATGGGTAATATTTATTGAGTGTTATGTACAAGGCACTGTGCTAATCAACTGACATGTCGCTTCTCTATTAACATTCAAATGACTCCATAAGTAGGTATTTTTATTACTCCCATTCTCAAAGTCACAGAGCGGGTGAGTGGCAGTTCTGGAACACTCGGTCCTCTCTGACTTAAAGCTCATGTTTTTTCACAGCCTCCTGTATTGCCTGCCAAGCCACAGTAGCAGAGAGGAGGGGACCCTAAGTTCCGTGGTTTCTAAGGGCAAACCTTCCCAATATTTTATGGTTCCTTTGTGTCTCTACTTCTAAGTAGCTATTCTCTTATTAATATTCTAGCACAGGGCTCAGCAAACTTTTTCAGTAAAGGGCTAGATAGGAACTATTTTGGGCTCTGTGGGCCATCTGGTGTCTGTCACAACTACTCCGCTCTGCTGCTGTCACATGAAAGCAGCCCCAGATGTAGGTAGATGGATGGGTGTGGCTGTGTGCCAGGGTAACTCGCTTTACACAGACTGGTGTTGGGATTGGCCTGGGGACCGTAGTTTGCTGACTCCTGTCCTAGAGGAGATGCTTTTCTTTTAAATTGTTTTGTTAGGCAAACTAGAAAAAAACCCTCAAAAATTGTGCTCTTTGTTACTAAATGGGCACTATGATATGCTGTTGTTAGAAGTAAACGCTGGTGAAAACTTTCTGAAAGGTAATTTGAATAAAAATCCATAAAGGTATTTATGCCAGTTGACTCAGTAATCCCACTAATATCTGAAGATTTAATCAATAAAAAGGATTTGTATTTAAATTTTGGTACAGGAATGTTCTTTACAGAATCATGAAAAATTGGAAACAACCAAATAAGCAGCCATAGGGAGTTAGTTAAGTAACTCCTGGTATATCCATGGTGTATGAAACAGTAAAGCATAATGGTTAAGAGCAGGGGCTCCCGAGTCAGACTGTCTGGGTTCAAATCCCAGCTCTGTGTCTTACTAACCATGTGATCTTCAGCCACTTCTCTAACCTAAGTATTTGTTTCTTCCTCTGTGAAGTAACAAAAATCATGGTACCTATTTCATAGAATTGTGAGGCTCAAATGGAATAATTCATTGTAAGCTCTTAACACAATGCTTAGAACCTAAGTGCAACATAAACGTCACCTGTCAGGAAAATCATGAAGATAGGAATGCTGACTTGAAAAAGAACTAAAGAAAA
The DNA here is from genome assembly GCF_037043125.1 of Eumetopias jubatus. Classification (NCBI taxonomy): domain Eukaryota; kingdom Metazoa; phylum Chordata; class Mammalia; order Carnivora; family Otariidae; genus Eumetopias; species Eumetopias jubatus. Next base: position 112,863,431 of record NW_028274817.1, read on the forward strand.
TGGAGAAATGCTCAAAATAGAATGGTAACCGAAAAAGCAGGATTCAGACTATATATAAAGTATGATTTCAGTTTTGTGTTTAAAAAAGAAGAAATAGCAAAAAGAATAGAAGGCATTAGCAGATTAATGGTTCAGAGCACTTGGCTTATAAACAGATTTAAAAACTGGCTCTGGGGGCGCCTGGGTGGCTCAGTTGTTAAGCATCTGCCTTCAGCTCAGGTCATGATCCCAGGGTCCTGGGATCGAGCCCCGCATCGGGCTCCCTGCTCAGCGGGAGGCCTGCTTCTCCCTCTCCCACTCCCCCTGCTTGTTTTTCCTCTCTTGCTGTCTCTCTCTCTGTCAAATAGATAAATAAAATCTTAAAAGAAAAATTAGTGAATTAGAAATCAATTAGTTTAATTTTCTTGGGCACTTTCATGGTAGCCTTGCATGAGAAAACAAAGATTTTACTTTTTCCCTGTGTTTTAAAAGGCTATCTTGGTGATCCGAGAAGGAATGTCAGGGTGCTTAATATTAATTTGGTGACTGCACAAAAGAAGAGCCATCCTAGGCATGCAGCCCGCTACTTGGTTCATGTTTTGTTCTCCAAGGAAATTCTGATGCACAGCTGGGTAGGTTTTAATTCCCAAGGCCGCCAACCTCTAGACCCAAACAAAATGGCTGCAATAAGAGGTATGTAAAGTCATTATGAAATCTTGTTTTTATCATCATTTGGTCATCTGATGAATGTTATTGGTAGTTTAAGAGATAATGATCAAGTCTGTGTAAATCTTAGAGCTGTTTTTCACCTGCCTGACCCTGATTTTACAATTTAACATTACATAATGGGTAACAACTTGTAAAGAATGCCATTTGTCCATAGACTAATGGAATAAAACGAGCTTTATTGATTATAGCTGCTTATGGCTAGAACTAAGTCAATTCTTCAGTGCTCAAGCTTGGTACTAAAAAATAAAGAAAAAGCCAAAAAAAAAAAAAATGCAGGAGAATAAAACACACTTCGGTGCTACTAACTGGCAACACAGAAATAGAATGTCATGATTAATCCATTTTGGTCTCCTGCCTTCCCGCCTTCCAGAGATTTGGATGAAGGTTGTAGAACTAATGGGCACTGAGACTACAACAACAAATAAGTATTTCTGCCCTCAAGGAGTTCACAGTCTAGAAAGGGACTTTTGAGGGAAACAGATCAATCCCAATCCAGGGCGGTAATGTTGTAGAAGCTCAGAGAGCAGAGCAACTACTTTGAGGGCATTAAGGGAGGCTTACTAGGGACAAAACACTTGAGCTAGATTTGGAATCCTTAGCTAGATAAATAGGAAGGGTACTCTAGGCCGAAGGAATAGCTTCTTCTGGGGAAGATAGTAGACATGTAGTGTGCACAAATAAATATACCCTGGTCTAAGAATATTGGCAATAACACCATTTTCTGCTTACAGGTTTCCTTTTTAGTTTTAATATATCCACAGGGTTATTCAATGGCATTAGCACCCAGAAATATTGACTTTCTGTTACACACTTTTTTTTAAAAGCCCCATAACCTCATCACTTCTCAGCCTTTCCGGCTAAGATTTAAATTTAGTATCTGTTCTTCGTTTAATAAAAGCACCAAAACCTCCTTAGTGGCTCCCTACGTCAGTGTTTTATAGGGGAATTGCACATTAGAAGTGAGATATTCAGCAAAGCATCCTCTTTGAGTAGAATTTCTCAACTCTCAGAAAGAGAGAAAAGAGCAGCAATTCAAAATAGAAAATGTCAGTATTTTCAATAAAAAAATGTCTTGTCAATTCTTTGGGTTTTTTTTCTTTTTAAAAAATTTTCATGAATGCTTTCGCTATTTGCAGAATATCTGGCAACAAATTTTCCCAACCATGATTTGCGTGAATGTGGAAAAGACTGGAAAACCTGTATTGCCGATATCAATTCTCTGATCTATTGTTTATGTGCCGAAGCCACAACAACACCAGTAAGTTATTTTTTATTTAAATATGGTCACTGCTGTATCAGTGCATACTGTATACAATTCCCAAGTGAAGAGCATGACACACAGGATCTTCAAGCCATGTGCTCAAAATCTTGTTTATTTAATTTAGGGGCAGTGTATGGTCTCTGCCTATTTATTTTACTCTTTGACATTTATGCTCCATACAAATATCCTAAAGAGAAAATAAATCAAATGGAGTGTTATAATCAGTATATTTGAAGCCATGGGGTATACCAGGAAAGAGTTTTCAGCTCCAGAGATGTTTGGCAAATCTTTTTCAGTATCTCACTGAGTACCGCAGAGAAGAGCAGACTGTGGTACGGGAGTGAAGGCAGGAGCTTCTGTCCTTGTCTGCCCTCAGTGATGGCAGAACCTGGCGGACGTCATGCTGGCCGTGAGGTTTGGCTACTGCCGATACCTTGTACTTTCTATAGTTCCATGGCAAACAGGAATCTGGCTTTTCTCACATCCATTCTGTCTTGAAAGTGCATTAGAGATTTTTTTTTTTTTTTTTTAACACGAATGGGCCAGCAGGGGAGAGAGTCATGTCTACTGCCTTCTCCTGTTGAAGCATTTAACTTAACAATTTCTCATTTCTGCCCACCTCTCTGAAAACCGCATGTTATTCTCGCCATGTCCAGCCAGTCCTGCATCTCTAGAGTAAGTGCATGGAAACTTTGCCAAGAATATCTGTAGCTGAGCTTATGTTTTCCTAGTGAACGGCTTGATTTCAGTGATAGCTCAAGCACCATCTGTGTGAAACCAAATCTGCTTATTTTTCACATTCCCTTTTATATCCTACAAAAATTGCACCCTAAACATTTGAATGTAAAATTATGATACTGCCTGGAAAATGGTAATTTGCATATTTGCTTAGGCGTCAGAATTTGGCATCTGCCAAATACCTGCTGTGTGCTTGACTAGGAGAGGGACGGGTCCTTGCCACTCAAAGTGGGTCCGCGGACCAGCAACACCAGCAGCACCGCAGGAAAGCTTGTGAGAAATGCAGAGTCTTGAGCTCCACACTAGACTCATGGAGGCAGAATTTGCATTTTAGCAAGACCCCCGGGTGATTTGTGTGTCCATAGCCCTTTGAGAAGCCCCAACCTAGAGTAGTGGTTGTTAACCCTAGGAATATATTAGAGTCATGGGAGACACTTTTAAAGAAAGTCATTAATGCCTGAGCTCTCCCACTCCTTCCACCAGAGATTCTGGTTAAATATGCCAAGAAAGTGGGTCTCAAGCACAGCTTCAAAAAAAAAAAAAAGGTCCCCAGGGTCTTTAGAGATCCCTAGAGTCGCTAGCCACTGGGGAAAGAGAAAACAAACAAGAACATTTAAGAAAAAACCAAAAACCGAAGTTGTCATCTTGAAGAGACTCATTTATTCGTTTATTCCTGAAACGTTTACTAAGCACTTGTTTTGTGCCAGCAGTTATCATTAGCTAAAGCTACCAAGGCCTCCAAGAGGCAGCACATCACGGCTGCTTGAGGAATAAGCCACATGTCTACTTCTTCTATCATGGTGCACAATATCTGTGCGCTTTTTCTGACCTTGTTAGAGATAGTTGCTTCCCTACCAACCTGGGGGGCCCTGGTAGATGATGGAGCATGTCTATATTTTCTCATGAGGGGACTTTGGGTACAGACACATGTTGTGTTTCAGCAGAAAGCTGGTGGCTGCAAAAAAGGCCCTACCAGTCTTGGCATTCCAGCGTCTGCAGATGTGAATGATGAAAGAGGTGGCAAAGGCGGTGAAAGCATTTCCCAGTTATCTCAGCCAACAGCTGCCTCAGGAACAAGAGTAAAAGGGAATTTTCAGTGGAAGAGCAGTGTTTGCCATCAAGGAATTAAAAAACCTTCCATGGAGAATTCAGTGGTATCTGATGACATACTGGGTGAGTTATTAAAATAAGTTCTCTTGATGATAAATGTTGAATCTGGGTGATGCGATTGTGGGCCTCATTGTACTGTTCTACTTTCAAGTATGTTTGACATTTTTCATGATGAGAAATCTAAACAACTTAATCTCTTATATTAATGAGTTAATGAAATACAGATACCTAGTTTTGGGACCAATAGTTTTTTTTTTTAGATTTATTTATTTGAGAGAGATTGATTTATTATTTATTTGAGAGAGGGAGTGAGCGCACTAGCATGCGCGTTCAGGGGGGAGGGGCAGAGGGAGAGAATCTCCAGCAGACTCCGTGCTGAGCATGGAGCCCGACGGAGGGCTCGATTTCACGACCCTGAGATCAGCCCTGAGCTGAAACCAAGAGTCGGACACTTAAGTGACTGCGCCCCCCAGGTGCCCCTGAGACTGATAGTTTTGAACATTAAGCTAAATCTGCTATTTTTCCTTCGGAAAGCAGCTCTCAGTCGATTCCTTCAACCCGTATGAGCTCTCACGTTAGGCATGAGAAGGAGCTACAGCTGGTGGAGCCAGCAGCAATTCAGGGGTCTTGCTCTCTCTGTGCCTGACACGTGGCGGGTGCTCCTTGAAGAGTTTTTGTATGAATTAATAAATCCCATTCCTCAGAACATTTTGCCCCCACTGCTCGCTGTCTGCTGGAGGCACATCCTACTTCATTAGTATCAAGTGGCAGTGGGTTCCATAGGTGACGGTGCCACCTGCCACTCATGCTTCCCAGCGCCTCCTCCTCAGTGTGCTAGGGTTTAGTGGCATCTGAGCTGGCAAAACTATTTTCTGTCTCTCCCCTGCCCCCCTGTCAACCCTCAGTAGCATATTACCTGTGAACCCGTTCAAATGAAATTATTTAAATGATGCATCTTTGTATTTTTTCCATTATAAAATCAATATAACTACTATCTTTGTTCAGGCTGTATGCCGTAGAAACAAACTCTGGCCCAATTAAACCATAACAAAAATCAGTGGACGAATAGCTCCTAGATTTAAAGAAGCAGAGAACAAACCAACCGAGCCGAAGGCAGGAGCCAAACCGCCAGCCCTGATTGTGGCAGCTGGCGTCCCCTGAGGTCTGTGGGGCTCTGTCTGCATCTTGCATGAGCTCTAGGGTCTAGTTTCCTCTCGTCACTGCTCAGATTCCTAGGACAAAGAATCTGATTTGGAGCACTTAAGTCACAGGTCTAGAACCAGGAGATAGGGCCAACTAAGTGAATTGGGAGCCAGGCAGCTGCCCAGTTTGTGTATTTTCTGTTACACCATTTTATTTTGAAAAAGTGGAAAAAATTCAGCAGGGAAGGAAAGCTCCCACAATCAAGATACCATAAAAAACTATTGTGGATATTTTAATTTTCTTCTAGTTTTTTTCTTACGTTTTAAAACATTATGGTCTCTATATATTCACTCTTCTTTTTAAACATGGTATGTGTATGTTTTTTATCAAGAATCTCCGTTGTTTATGATCATTGCTTTTAACAGGTATATAATATTCAATTGAGTAAGTATACCCTAATTTATTTAACTACCTTCCTCTTTTTTTTTTTTTTTTGTGGTGGGGGATTTGTTGGGGAGGGGATTATCAGTCATACAGATCATGCTGCCAAAAAATTCATTTGTGTAGCTTTGTACATATTTTAGATTCTTTTCTTTTTTTAAGATTGATTTATTTATTTGAGAGAGAGAGTGTGAGCGAGCGGGGAGAGGGGGAGAGGGAGAGGGAGAGAGAGAATCTCCAGCAGACTCCCCACTGAGCATGGAGCCTGATGTTCAATTAAAATGCTTAGGGATGAATTTATCAAAAGAAGTGCCAGATGTGCTTTCTGAAAACCATAAAATATTGTTGAAATAAATTAAGGAAGACCTAGATACATAGATATCCCATGTTCATGAACTAGAAGACTCTGTTATTTTTTTATTTTTATTTTTTTAAAGGTTTTATTTATTTATTTGAGAGAGAGAGAGAGAGAGAGAGAGCACATGAGAGGGAAGAGGGTCAGAGGGAGAAGCAGACTCCCCGCTGAGCAGGGAGCCCGATGCGGGACTCGATCCCGGGACTCCAGGATCATGACCTGAGCCGAAGGCAGTCGCTCAACCAACTGAGCCACCCAGGCGCCCAAGACTCTGTTATTTTTAAAAAATATTTTATTCATTTATTTATTTGAGAGAAAGAGAGACGGGGAGAGAGAACATGCAAGTAGGGGGAGGAAGAGAGGGACAGGGACAAGCTGACTCTGCACTGAGCACGGAGCTGGACGCGAGACTCAGTCCCAAGACCCTGAGATCACGACCCGAGCTGAAATCAAGAGTCGGACACTTAACCAACTGAGCCACCCAGGCACCCCTTGGATCCTTAAGTTAGGTTCTCCGAATTGAAATTACCAGGTTAAAGAGTATTAACCTTTTTTTTCTGACCTTGATAAATACTGCTGGGTTAATCTTCTAGAGTGAAGTCTTTGGACCCACTAAGTGGACTTTTAAATAATTCAGTGTCTCTTGGTAAATGTTGGGTCTGGGGGATTCAGTAATTAATATGGTCACCCATTAAATGATGAATGTTCCAAGATGAAAAATATGCTTATTGACTTGTAAGAATCATACTGTATTTCTCTAACATATTTTCTCCAACAAAGAATTCTTTATTGTATATAAAATAGGGCATTTTAAAATGTGGTTAATTTGAATCACTAGGACTGAGGAGAGATGGGGATGATTAGGCTGTGGAGTTGAGAAATGAAAATAGGTTTAAAATTTATTTTTCAGTTCAAATAAGTTAACTAAAATATGATAGCTGAGTTTGCTAATTCTTAAATGATGACTTTAATGCCTAATAGAAAACCTACTTAAAAATTATAAATATTTCAGTAAGAATCTTGTTGCTTCTTTTTGAACAAGCCTTTGTTATAAAGAGGACAAGAGACCATTGAAATTACTTAGAATTTGTTACTAATCATAATGTTCAAACTGATTCTGTCCTGAAAGGTAACAGAACACTGAATCGTTTTCCTGAACAGTCAGAGCATGTGCAATCACATCAGCAGTGATTCTTGTTTCATTTCTCCTGCTATCTCATGATACGCTAAAAACTTAAGGGATTACTTTTTTTAACTTCTCGAATTCTGGAGCCTAAAAAATTCAGAAAAATCAACCTTTCTCTTAAAGCCTTTAAAAAAAAAAACTTGAACCTAACGTCTGCCATGAAACTTGACATCTTCTTTCTCTTTCGCTTCTAGAATATCTTGGAAATCCAGGTAGAAATGTACAGTTGCCACATTCAGTACTGAATATAGCCAAAGGGAAGTCTCGCCCAGAGCTGGCAGCCAGATACCTTATTCGCAAACTGTTCACAGAGGACGTCTTGGTAAAAAGTAACGTCTATGGCAATCTGGGGTATGGCATGAACGCCCTTAACCCGAATAGGATTAACGCTCTTCGAGGTTGGTTCCATGTTGAGTATGTGAGAATAAATAAAAAGCAAATTGCATTACAGAGGGGCAGAAACTACAATCCATTCAGTTTGTATGTGTTCTGAGGAGAGATGGAGATCTTACTAATTCCCTCCTTAGGATATAACAAGGAGTGGTTTCATGAATTGTGTTTCTTCAGCTTTTGGGTTCTCCGGGCTAATTGCTCTGTCTTGCCAGGCTTATGGAAACTCAAACACCTTTGTTTACTGAGGATCAAGGTCGAAGCTGCTGGGCTTTGTCAATTTGCCAAAGTGCCAACAATAGCACAGCAGGTTAATTGGCTAGATTTTTCTTGTGCGCATGAGCCCGGTGCAGTCTTTATCTGTGACGTATATAGATGAAGTAATACAGCTTCCAAAAGCGATTCTGTGAAAATTTAAATTTGGACAAAGCAGGAAGCAGAATATTTCTTACTTGTGTCACTGGTCCCCAGCAAAGAGAGATTCTGAGCCCCAGCCTGATCTTAGTTGGTTCTTCTTTGGTTCCTGCCTTCATATCACACATACCCAACAAATGTGAACACTTTGTATTTCAGACTAAACTAAAGAGGCCTGGCTTACAGTGCCTTCTGTAAGCAATTGCTATCATCTAATCCACTTGTTTTCAAACTTGTCTTTTTTTTTATTGCAACTCGTAGTAGAAAATACAGTTTATGTTCTGACTCAGTACATGCGTGTATGAGTTTTTAAAAACGCAACCAAAAGCTTCACAATGCTTATTATTTCTATGAGAATTACGTTCCAATGGTTTCTATTCTATTACACTTTTTAAAAAGATTATTTATTTATTTGACAGAGAGAGAGAGAGAGAGAGCACAAGCAGGGGGAGTGGCAGGCAGAGGGAGAAGGAGAAGCAGGCTCCCCATTGAGCAGGGAGCCCGATGCGGGGCTCGATCCCAGGACCCCGGGATCATGACCTGAGCCGAAGGCAGACGCTTAACCAACTGAGCCACTTAGGCGCCCCTGTATTACATTTTTTAAAATTGCTGCCACCACTGATATCACGACCTAATAATTGGTCACAGTTGGCAATTTGGACATCGCTGAGCTAACCCACCAGGCAAAAAACCAAAACCTAATTCCCCTTATATTATGGTAAAAAAAGAAAACAGACTTTGTAACCAATTTGGAAATGAAGGTGTTTATAGGAGAAATATTATCTTTCTAATTAAAAAAATTTTTTTTAAGATTTATTTATTTTTGAGAGATAGAGCGAGAGGGAGAGAGAGAGAGAGAGAGTGCACGTGCGTGAGTGCAAGGAGCAGGGAGGGGCAGAGGGAGAGGGATAAGGAGAGAAGCAGACTCCCCCCCCCCCGCCCCCGAGGGTGGAGCCCCATGTAGGGCACCATCTCACCATCCTGAGATCGTGACCTGAGCCAGAACCAAGAGCTGGATGCTTAACTGACTGAGCCACCCAGGTGCCCCATTCTAAATAAAAAAAATTGTAAATGAGGGTAAAAGGTGACTTTTATAGTTCTTTAAATATCTGAATATATTAGTTCCTTAAAAGTGGACTAAAGATATTATTCTGTGCATTTCATTTTGTTTTATCCCTATTGAATTATATTACAAATTGAGAAGATGTCTTTTGTAGTAAAATATACTCAGTACAAGTTTGACGTACTATCCACATGGGGCATATTTTAACAAATTTCCCATAAGACTCAAAGTTCTATTCCTGTGTAGAAGGGCAGCCCTGTGAGTTATTTCAGCAGCGAGAATGTGATAGAATCATCATCACTTTCCTAGGGGTGTGGGCAGAGCCAGGCCCAAGGAGGAGAATCTGACCAGAAAGCATGTTTTACTTTAATATAAGGATAAAATGAACTTGGAGAACAAAAAGAACAAAGGCTGAGTGACCAGAGAGGAGAGGCGATTCCTGCACTCATAGAAGGACTGGGCATTATAGCCTCCAACATAATTTCTTTAGAAGTTTTGGTTCAGTATAATTTAAAAACACACAAAAATGTACAGAAAATGATACAGTAATATAATAAGCACCTGTCAGCCCAGTATAGATATAGATATTTTGGTCTTTGTGCTGTAGGTTATTTTTTTAAGTAATAAAACATTACTGATATAATTAAAACTCATCATCATCCCTTTCCCCTGTCTTTCTCCCCAGAAACAACCACAGTCTTGGAGTTAGATGTACCATTCCCATGCATATTTTATGCTTTTGCTACCTATGTTGATAGATCCATAAATAATATATAATGTCGTTCTATGGTTGTTTTAATGTACATAAATGGGGATATATAGTATGTATCCTTTTGCAAATTTTTATCACTCAACATTGTGTTTTTGAGATCTAGTTCATGCATTTTAACTGCTGAGTGGTATCCCACTGACTGAATAAGCCAGCTTATTCTTCTATTCTAATATAATTTCTTATTCTAAGATTTTATTATTTGGGGGAACTCTTCTGGAAATTAGTAGTCAAAAGTAAATATGTCTACTAGCCAAAGGTATTGATTTCACAGAAGAAACTATTATTTGATGCTCTCTGATGAGAGTTCAGTATCACTTAAGGGCTCCTTAGAGAATGGTTTACATGGAGAAAGTTAGTGGGCTGCAGATTTGCAATCAGTGAACAACCCTTACTCCTATACCCTCCCATCCATTTCTGCATATTACAGAACGGTAAAGTCTTAGCAATAGGAAGTACATTAAACATCCTCTAATACAACTTTTCCCCCAGAGCAGGAATTTGGTCTCAGCTTTGACATATAGTTGCCTCCCCTCAGTTCGAACACTTGCATTGATAGCAATCCACTATATTTTTTAAAAGCTTGTTTGTATTTATTCATTTATTTTAAGTTTTTATTTAAATTGCACTTAGTTAACATAGAGTGTAATATTAGTTTCAGGTGTACAATGTAGTGATTCAGCACTTCCATACCTCACCCGGTGCTCATCAGGACAAGTGTCCTCCTTAATCCCCATCACCTGTTTCACTCATCCCCCACCCACCTCCCCTCTGGTAACCATCACTGTGTTCTTTATAGTTAAGAGTCTGTTTCTTGGTTTGCCCCCCCCCCTCCTTTTTCCATCTGCTCATTTGTTTTGTTTATTACATTCCACATATGAGTAGAATTTGTCTTTCTTGGACTGACTTATTTTGCTTAGTGCAATACTTTGTAGTTCTTTTCATGTCCTTGCAAATGGCAAGGTTTTATTCTTTTTTATGGCTGAGTAACATTCCAATGCATATATATACACCACTTCTTCTTTATCCATTCATCAGTCGATGGACATGTGGGCTGGTTTCATAATTTGGCTGTTGTAGGTAATGCTGCTGTAAACATCGGGGTGCGTGTACCCCTTTGCATTAGCGTTCTTGTATACTTTGGGTAAATACACAGTAGTGCAGTTGCTGGATCATAGGGTACTTCTATTTTTAACTTTTAAAAAAACTTTTTGAGGAACCTCCATACTGTCTTCCACGGAATTTGCATATCCACCGTGGAATTTGCATATCCACCAATGGTGTGGGAGGGTTCCTCTTTCTCCACATCCTCACCAACATTTGGTGTTTCTTGTGTTCTTGATTTTAGCCATTCTGACAGGTGTGAGGTGATCTCTCAGTGTGCTTTTGATTTGCATTTCCCTGATGATGAGTAATTTTGAGCATCTTTTCATGTGTCTGTTGGCCATCTGGATGTCTTCTTTGCAGAAGTGGCTGCTCATCTCTTCTGTCCATTTTTTAATTGGATTATTCAATTTTTTGGGTGTTGAGTTTTATAAGTTCTTTATATATTTTGGATACTAACCTTTTATCAGATATGTCATTTGCAAATATCTTCTCCCATTCCATAGGTTGCCTTTTAGTTTAGTTTGATTGTTTTCTCCACTGTGCAGAAGTTTTTATTTTAATGAAGTCCCAATAGTTTATTTTTGCTTTTGTTTCCCTTGCCTCAGGAAACATTCGGTTTGCTGGTATTTTATTGAGAATTTTTGCATCCAGGTTCATCAGGAATATTGGCCTGTAGTTTTCTTTTTTAGTGGAATCTTTATCTGTTTTGGTATCAGGTAATGCTGGCCTCATAGAATGAATTTGGAAGTTTCCCTTCCTTTTCTATGTTTTGGAATAGTTAGAGAAGAATAGGTATTAACTCTTTAAATATTTGGTAGAATTGACCTGTGATGTCATCTGGTTCTGGATTTTTGTTTATTGGGAGATTTTTTATTACCGATTCAATTTTTTTTTTTTTTTTTTTTTGCTGGTTATCGGTCTGTTCAAGTTTTCTATTTCTCCCTGTTTTGGTTTTGGTAGTTTATAGGTTTCTAGGAATTTACGCATTTCTTCCAGGTTGTCCAATTTGTTGGCATATAGTTTTTCTTAATATTCTTTTATGATAGTTTGTATTTCTGTGATGTTGGTTGTTATTTCTCCTCTCTTATTTGTGATTTTATTTATTTGGGTCATTTCTCTTTCCTCTTTGATACGTCTGGCTAGAGGTTTATCAATTTTATTACTTCTTTCAAAGAATCAGCTCCTGACTTCGTTGATCTGTTCTATTGTTTTTTAGTTTCTATATCATTTATTTTTCCTCTAATATTTATTATTTCCTTCCTTCTGCTGGATTTAGGTTGTATTGTTCTCTTTCTAGCTCCTTTAGGTGTAAGGTTAGGTTGCATAGTTGAGACTTCTCTTGCTTCTTGAGGCAGGCCTGGATTGCTGTAAATTTCCCTCTTAACACAACTGCTTTTGCTGCATCCCAGAGGTTTTGGACCATTGTGTTTTCATTTTCATTTGTTTCCATGTATTTTTTTAAATTTCTTCTTTGAGTTCCTGGTTGACCCATTCATTTTTTTAGTAGCATGTTATTTAACCTCCATGTATTTATGGTCTTTCCAGACTTTTCTTGTGACTGACTTCTAGTTTCATAGTGTTGGGGTCAGAAAATGTACATGGTATGATCTCAGTCTTTTTGTATTGGTTAAAGCCTGATTTGTGATCTAGTATGTGATCTCTTCTGCATAATGTCTCATGTGCACTTGAAAAGAATGTGTATTCTGTTGTTTTAGGATGGGATGTTCGGAATAGATCTGTTAAGTCCATCTGTTCTAGTGTGTCATTCAAAGCCATTGTTTCCTTGTTGATTTTGTGCTTAGATGATCTGCCATTGATGTAATTGGGGTGTTAAAGTCCCCTACTATTATTGTATAATTATCAATGAGTTCCTTTATGTTTGTTATTGTTTTATATATTTTGGTGCTCCCATGTTGGGTGCATAAGTATTTATAGTTGTTAGATCTTCTTGTTGGTTTGTCCCCTTTATTATGATATAGTGGCCTTCTTCATCTCTTGTTACAGTCTTTGGTTTAAAAATCTAGTTTGTCTGATAGGACTGTTGCTACTCTGGCTTTCTTTTGATGTCCATTTGTATGATAAATGTTTCTCTATCCCCTCACTTTTTTTTTTTTAAGATTTTATTTATTTATTTGACAGAAAGAAAGACAGTGAGAGAGGGAACACAAGCAGGGGGAGTGCGGGAGGGAGAAGCAGGCTTTCTGCGGAGCAGGGAGCCTGATGTGGGGCTCGATCCCAGGACCCCGGGATCATGACCTGAGCCGAAGGCAGACGCTTAACGACTGAGCCACTGAGGTGCCCCACCCCCTCACTTTCAATCTGCAGGTGTCTTTAGGTCTACACTTGATCTTAGCCAAAAGGCCGAGAAGTGATGGGTGTCTTTAGGTCTAAAATGAGTTTCTTGCAGGCAGCATATAGGTGGGTCTTGTTTATTTATCCATTCTGACATCCTAGGTCTTTTGATTGGAACATTTAGTCCATTTACATTCCGAGTGATTATTTATTTATTTATTTATTTATTTATTTATTAAAGATTTTATTTCTTTATTTGACAGAGAGAGACACAGCGAGAGAGGGAACACAAGCAGGGGGAGAGGGAGAGGGAGAAGCAGGCTTCCCGCTGAGCAGGGAGCCCAATGTGGGGCTCGATCCCAGGACTTGGAATCATGACCTGAGCCGAAGGCAGACGCTTAACGACTGAGCCACCCGGGCGCCCCCCGAGTGATTATTGATAGATATGTATTTAGTGCCATTTTATTACTTGTTTTGGCATTGTTTCTGGAGATTTTCTCTGATCCTTTCTTGTCTTTGTCACTTTGTCACTTCTTCCAGCCTGCTGTTCAGTGCATCAAGCCTGTTTCCAATCTTATTTATTGCATTCTTCATTTCTGACTAATTCTTTTTTTAACTCTTTTATCTCTGTGGTAAGGATCTCCCTGATGCCTTCCATTCTTTTCTCTAGCCCAGCGAGTATCCTTATGATTGTTGCTTTAAATTCTCCATCAGGCATGTTACTTAGATCTCTCTCACTTAGATCTCTGGCCGTGGCCTTATCTTGCTCTTTCGTTTGCGATGAATTCCTCTGTCTTTGCATTTTGTCTAAGTCTCTGTCTTCTTGTCTGTGTTAGAAAAGCCAGTTATGTTTCCTGCTTCTGAGAGTGCGGCTTTATGAAGAAGTGGTCATGTAAAGCCCAGGGCCTGGTGCTTCAGGGGTGTCTCTGGTGTGTGCTGTGTGCACTCTGCTGCTGTGTTTTGGCTGCTCTGTCCCTCAGGCCAGTCATCTGCAGAGGCTCTCCTTGCTTGCAGTGGGCTGTGGTTGGTCTTTGCCCCAGAATGTGGTGAGTTTTAACTAGGTGTGCTATGATCTGCTTGTTCAATGAGACCTGATACTACTTCCACTAGAACTGAAGCCCCACAGAACTCTCTGGTTGGGAGCCGTGGTATGGGCAGGGGTTTCTGCTGGTTTCTGGGGAAGGGGCCCCCCTGGGCTCGGACAGAGGCAAGCTTGACGGAGAAGGGCAGTCCTGCCAGAGTGTGGTGGGGGTGGGGCTCGGTATAAGCAAGTTAGGCAGCCAGTGTCCTCCCTGTGCTGCTTCCCACGGGTGGCTCTGTATTTATGCTGATGGGCAGGGGAGGGAAAAGGCACCAGCCAGGTCCTTTGTTCTCAGAGAGGCATCTCTGTGAACGTTGCCTCTCAGGGAGAGTGCTCCAAGAAGAGTGAGCAATCTACCCCCTGTGTGCCCCAGGCAGTCTTCAAATCACTCTTTCCACACCATCTGCCCTTGAGTTGTTTGCCTGCCTTCCCCCCCCAGGAGTAGTGCAGTGCCCTCTGGGCTCTATCCCAGACAAGCCTGCTGACCTTTAAAACTCCAGGCTTTAATCCCTGCTGATTGCAAGAAGTCAGGAAATTCAGCCCGTCTTGTTCTTCCTGTGCATCTTTCCCCTGTGTGCTCCCCTCTCTCTCTCTGCAACCACAGCTCCCTCCCCTCTATAGCACCTGCGATCCATTTCTCCCCTAAACCATATCCCCACACTTCCTACCTTCTTCCATGTGGCCTCTTCTCTTCCTTTAATTGTGGGGTTTGTTGTGTCAGTGTTCAGGTTGATTTCTGGGGTATTTAGGATGATTTGATAGCTGTCTAGTTGTGTTCATGGGATGAGACAAGCCTAGGGTCCTCCTACTCCGTCACCATCTTCTCTTACCTCCAGTAACCCAATACATTTTAAAGGGGCTCTAATTCATGAGAAAGTTTTTCCTCCAAGTGACTCAAAATTTACTTCCCTGCATGTAATACACATTTGTTCTACTTATCCCTTCTAGAGCTAAATAGGGTAGATCCAGTTACTTTTCACATGATAGGCCTTCAAGTATGTAGAGACAGCTATTACTTCCTGGTGGAGCACTAGGAGATAGTAAATACACCCTCTCCCCCCACTTTCAAGTTCAAAACCAAGTGAGAGACAGCCACTAGAATCTGGCAGGTGGAGATAAAAATATCAGCTTTATTTTTTAATTGCACAGTTTTTTCAAACTTTCCAATTTGGAGATCCCTCGACATGGAAGCATGAGAATTTGAGAAAATAAGTGTAATTCACAACTTTTCCCCCACTAAGTCTTACACTTTTACAGGTAAATATCTCCATTTCCTTCAGTAAGTCCTCATAGAAATATTTTCCTCATCTTTCATGATCTGATTCAGTGACCAACTTCAGATGTTCTCAAGTTAACCCAGAATACAATGGTACTCTTTCCTTTTAGGCTGTTAATGCAGTCTAAAATGGCACTTGCCATTATAATTTTAATTTTTAAATTTTATTTTTTTAATAAACACGCTGTCTCTGAAAATTGTTCCTGCAAAGAGGTCATTCTTTCTCTTCCCTCCTTCCTTTCTCCTTCCCTCCCTCTCTCCCTTCCTTCCTTCCTTCCTTCTTATGTGTATACATGTTGCAAAATGTATTCATTTTATTATTTTTTTTCTTTTTACCTTTTGACCCCCTTCACCCATTTCTTCCTCTCCCTACCTCCTACCTCTGGCAACTACCTGTCTGTTCTCTGTATCTTCTTGTTGTTTTGTTGTTGTTTTAGATTCCACACATAAGTAAAATCATGTGCTATTTGTCTTTCTCTGTCTGGCTTATTTCACTTTGTATAATGTCCTCAAGGTCCGTCCATGTTGTCACAAATGACAAGGTTTCATTATTTTTTATGGCCGAATAAAAATGTGTGTGTGTGTGTGTGTGTGTGTGTGTACACCACAATTTCTTTATTCATTCATCCATCCATGGACACTTGGACACTTAGGTTGTCTATCTTGGCTATTGTAAATAATGCTAGAGTGAACAGGGCGGGTGCCTATATCTTTTTGAGTTAGCATTTTTGTTTTCTTTGGATAAATACTCAGAGGTGGACTTGCTGGATCGTATGGTAGTTTTATTTTTAATTTTTTGAGGAACTTCCATTACTGTTTTATTTTATAGTGGCTGCACCGATTTACATTCCCAGCAACAGGGCACCAGTGTTTCCTTTTCTCCACATCCTCGCCAGTACTTGGTCTTTTTGATTTTAGCCATTCTGACAGGGGTGAGGTGATATCTCATTGTGGTTTGGATTTGCATTTCCCTGATGGTTAATGATGTTTAGTATCTTTTCAAATACCTGTTGGCCATCTCTTTGTCTTCTTTGGGAAAATGTCTATTCAGATCTTTTGCCCATATTTTAAAACATGTGGTTGGTGTTTTTCCTGTTGAATTGTATGAGTTATTTTATATTTTGGATATCAACCCCTTATCAGATATATGATTTACAAATCTTTTCTCCCATTCAGTGGGTTGCCTTTTCATTTTGTTGATGGCTTCCTTGTTTATTTTTGCTTTTGTTGCTTTTGCTTTTGGTGTCAGAATAAAAAAATCATTGCCAAGACCAATGTCAATGTTAATCCGGACAATAATGGCACTTGCCATTTTTAATTTTATGGTTAACTAAGACCCCTAGATCTTTTCTTCTATATACTGATGTTTATCTAGTACTTATGTTGTTAGTGTTTGGGCTATTTCTATTTATACTGTTACTATTTTTTTAATGTAAGTGTAGGATTTTATATTTATTCCTCCTGCATTTTATCCTGTTAGTGTAGACTAGCATTTCCTAAACTGTGTTTCTTTTTTTCTGAAAGATTTTATTTATTTATTTGTCAGAGAGAGAACGTGAGAGCGAGCATAAGCAGGGGGAGTGGCAGGTAGAGAGAGAAGCAGGCTCCCCACTGAGCAAGGAGCCCGATGCGGGGCTCAATCCCAGGAGCTTGGGATCATGACCCGAGCCAAAGGCAGATGTTCAATCAACCGAGCCACCTAGGCGTCCCCCAAACAATATTTCTTAAAGACAGCTGAATGTTAATGGGTGCTTCATGAATAAGGTGCTTTTTAGTCAAGTGGCTAGGGAAGCTCTTGATTTGGCACCCCCAGGGCCTTAGTCCATAGATCTATTTCACTTGACTCTGTTTTAAAACATGTTTTGAATGCCTTTAGCTCTGAAGCCCTTCCAGATCTCCACAGTCCTGACCTTCTGTTGTTTTTTTGCATTGCCACCTTCCTCATTTTATAAGCCCAACTAACGCATCTGCATCTGTCACCTTTGAATCAGCAGGTCTCTTTGCTGTGGGATTTTTCAGTGGGAACTAACTCTGGAGGGTAGCATTGCTCGTTTGCACAACCGGAATCTCTTTCCCCAGGAAACTTCTTCATGACTAGTGTTTCAGAGAGCACTTTTTGGGAAATACCAGCCACTTTAGGCTCCTTGTTGCAGCCTGTTGAAAGCTTTGCGGCTGTATTTGTCTTCCAGTCTCTTAGTTATCCATCCCAGCTTCACTGTCCTGGGCAGATGGGACAAGCCTGCTTTCCAGAACTTCTTTCTTGGTAATAAAAATGTCCGGCAGCAAAATAATAATAATAAAAATAAAATAATAATAAGAAAAGATGGCCGGCAGCATCAAAACACTGCCTGATACTGAATCCAGGGACATACCACTGAAAGCCTCCTTCCAGGCTACCACTGGTGTATTAAGTAGTCCTTTGAGTATAAAAGCTTTTTAACTGTCACATGCCTTGCTAAAAATTTTGGACCTATGTTGTGTTTATGTCATTGTCCTGATTTCCCAGCTTCTTAATCTTATTGAAAAACAAATGAGATTAATGTAGCCAACTAATGCAGGCCTGTAGTGCTCATCAGATCCTTTTCTAAGGCTTCAGAGGTACTTTGGAAGTTACCTAAAAATGTATCCGAGGACAGTTCTGCTCTTCTCGTTAAAAACATCTCTCTTCTCCACCTTTCCCTTCGTCTGTCCACCCACTTTCTCTAAGTGTGCTCCTTGAGCCATGTTGCTCTGTTACCTTCGTTTATAGACGTTTTCCTCTAACTGCAAGATCTAGAGACTCCTTTCTTGTCTGAGAGAAATCAAGCAGTACCAAAATATTTAGCAGTTATAGCTTCTTGCCTCTAAAAGTATAAAGACATTGCAGCCTCTAGCGTGTTACAAAGCCTTAGCAAGTCTTGATATAATGAATAACATGCATGTTTGATAAATTTAAGAATGAGAAAAGTTTACGTTGGGTGTCGAAGACGAGAGGATTTCCATTCTGGTTATGTAGCAAGGTCATGGGATACTTTTATTTTACTGTGATTTAAGAATGGTGCTATTTGCCATTATCCTTTTAGATGAAAAGATTTGTTCAGCTAATTTAATAATAGTTATAATACTCCATGTGTTTTAATTAAAGTTTCAACGACCCTTTCATAGTCATAGCAATAGAACTAAGGTTGAATAAATTCATTTCTCTGAGAAGTGATTTCTAAGTAACTTATGTTTTCGGGCTTTACCACCAGAATTTCTTCAAGACATCTTCCCGACTTGCAATCTCTCAGAAACCGGATATAACTGGAAGTTGTGTGTGACAGCTATCAACAGCTCCATCCGTAGTCTTCGCTATGACCTTAAGAAGTTCATACTCAAAGCATAGCAGCTTAACAACTCCAACAGAGTCAGAACCAAGAGATAATGACTGAAGTACTTGAATGCCAACCCTACTTTTTTTTTTTTTTTTAATTGTTGTATCATCCCCTAAGTTTCTCAAGTCGTAATTCCAAAATTAGCTTGTTGTAGTGGCGGTGTAGTTCTGCATTCACAACTGAAGAAATATCCGATGTTCTTTTTCTGCCCACAGAATTGCTTTAGGAATTGCTTTAGGAAGATGTGTAATGTTTCATCTTGTGAACAAAGTGATGGGCAGTACTCCGATAAGAACCTCTGATTAAAGGAATGGTGGTAAACTCCTAAAGGTGGTTTTCATTGCTGTTTTAAGGTAGAATGAGAATAGCACGTTTAGCTCTTAGTGATAGATGAGATCTGAGCATCAGTGACACACATAATAGATAGTGAGGTAGAGAGACATGGTTGGATAGGCAGACCATAATTCCAGGTAGGTAGTAGACATTCAATATTCGTCAAGTGAATTGTCACTGCAGATCTGAGGTCTAAGCTCCACTGATTCAGAAGGGAGGTATGGTTTACACATAACCCAGACACCCATGTTGGCTTTCTTAAATATCCATCAGTAGGGGATTCATAAGACTGACATCCTATTGTTTGACCCAAGTTTTCCAGGCACGAACCCTATGGGGTTTTTTTTTTATTTACTCCTGATAAGAACAGCATCCTTTTATTTACCTCCTGATAATATTTTATCACAGCAGTTTTCTAAGAGTCAACACAGAAACTCATGTCAGGAGGCTTTTTGGTCCCATTGAAGTAATTCAAATTTAAGAATATATCACGATGAATAAAAAGAATCTGACCAGATTCGAATGTTTTTTGTTGCTTTTTCTGAAATGCCTGGATGAAGGTTCTTTATATTTACTGTGTTTTTCTGATTGATTCTACTAGTTGAAGTGCATACAAATTTAAACCTTACAGTGTTTAAATGAAAAAAACATTGATCAGAAATTCAATTAGAAAAAAGTGATCTTGAAGTATATTGGCAGGAATATTGGCAAATGAAAACAATAATTCCATTTCGCTCATGAGTAGGATTTTATGTTTAGCTTAAGCACTTTAAAGTTATTGAATGTTTTAGCCATAGAAAATACTGTATAATTTCATTGTTTGATCATTTGTGTTTAAGAAGCATTTTGTCAGAAAAAAGAGAAACGTTTTGTTAGTTATAATGTCATCTCTCAGCTTTCAACCTATGGAACAGTTCTCAGTTATATTTGCTTTATCACATTCTTAGTTATTGTTCAAAAAACAGTGTTTTTCCTTGTGAGAGTTCAGGCTTTAGTTGTGCACATTTGCTTATGACCCATGGGTTTTCTTAGATAGTTGACACTAATTAACTTTGCTCTTTTGATAAGGCAAAGAAGAAATTTAATAGAAAGTAATAAGTCAGTCACAGTAATTAGTGTGAAAGTTGACAAGTCTTGTTATTTTTGTGACTCGTAAAGTAGTTTAGGATGGTTTTATATGGTCAATTTGTAGAATATATACATTTTTTCAAATGATATGTCTTTTGAAAATTAAATTCAATTTTTAGAGTATTTTAGTGAAATATAGTATAACCAATTTTAGAAAGATGAAGACGTAAGATAGAATTTTTACAACCCTGTTCTCCAAATAAATAATTTGTTGTTAGTTGCCTTTAGATTAATAAAATTACAGTATTTCTATGCATATCTTTATATGTTTAGGCTATGCCTACAGTTGTCTTAAAAAGTAAATAATTCAAGCCAAAAAATCTTCCATACAGGGCAAAAGAGTTTTGACCAGAGTTATTCAGATTAATTCATCTAAGATAGTCTTTGTCTTCACCATTCAGTTTTATAAATAATTTTACACACTATTGGTAATACAGCTAATATGGAAAAGTAAAATTATATTCTAGGCAAGATTATATTTTAAACTGTATATGCAGATTTCAAATTTGATTTGTATTTTGTGCTATCTGAAATAGTCCCTGGACTAGAAGCAATACAAAAACAAAAACTTTATATTTACAAAAATTTTTCAAGATTGACATGGTAGACTTTATTATGGTGGTTGCTTATATAATTTGTTAGACCAGTCCTGTCCAGTACCATTATATTGGTAATGTTCTATAATTTTATGTTGTCCGGTATGGTAGTCACTAGCCACATGTGGCTTTTTTGTTTTTTTTTAAGATTTTATTTATTTATTTGACAGAGAGTACAAGCAGGAGGAGCAGCAGAGGGGGAGGGAGAAGCGGTGGGGCTCCATCCCAGGATCAGGACCCAGGTCAAAGGGGAACACGTAACCGACAACCACCCAGGCAGATGCTTAACCAACTGAGCCACCCAGGTGCCCCCAAATTTAGTTCCTCTAATGACTACATCTCAAGTGCTTAAGAGCCACATGTAGGGGGTGCCTGGGTGGCTCAGTTGGTTAAATGTCTGCCTTTGGCTTGATCCTCATCCCAGCCAGGGTCCTGGGACGGAGCCTCGTGTCGGGCTCCCTGCTTGGCGGGGAGTCTGCTTCTCCCTCTGCTGCCCCCACCCCCAGCTTGTACTCTCTTACTCTCTCTGTCAAATAAATAAATAAAACCTTTTAAAAAATTAGAGGAACTAAACTTTATAAATTTTACCTCATTTTAGCTAATTAAAAATTAAATTTAGATAACCGTATGTGAATAGTGGGTGCTGTATTGGCTAGCACAGTTTATAAACTCATTATTTTTTTTAAGAAAGTGTTTAAAATGATTCCCATGGTTTGAATTATAAAATTATATACACAATTTATTTTTGTTTTTTTACACACGGCTTCTTTACAATCACACTGATTGAGCAAAATAAATTTCACAAAGGTGCTTCATATTTTATTTTAAACTAAATTAGACCTTTCCTGCCTTCAAAATTTCACAGGTTCATTCCATTACTGTATTCATCCAATGTTAAAGATTTTAAATGCCTGTTCATAAGACTAGTTTTTGATAAATAAGTTTATATTTGTTATGTTGTCTTGTTTTACAAATAAATACAATGAATAAACATTTAAGATATTCTTAATACAGATGCTTAGGTTGTTCTTTACAATGGAGTAATTTTACAGCACTTTTACTAATGCAATCCACAGTGGTTTTTAAAAAATTAATAACATATTTTTCATCCAGTTACATAAATGTGACACACTTAGAATGTTTGCTTTCTTGCTTAGTAAGCAAAGTAGAATAGTTGAACCCAGCAACAGTAATTTACTATTGTGGGCATAGTCATAAGTATATTGAAAACTTTGGAAGTGTTTTACACTTCCTGGGTAAAATCGAAGTGTTACTAAAGCATAATATCATTTTATACTTTAATATTTACTTAAACATATGGTAACTTTTTTTAAAAGATTTTATTTATTTATTTGACACAGAGAGAGAGACAGCGAGAGAGGGAACACAAAGTAGGGGGAGTGGGAGAGGGAGAGGGAGAAGCAGGCTTCCTGTCGAGCAGGGATCATGACCTGAGCCCAAGGCAGACGCTTCACCGACTGAGCCACCCAGGTGCCCATATGGTAACATTTTTATTTCGGCCAGCAAGGCTTAGATATTTCAGCTGTTTTTCACTTTTTAAAAAAAGATTTTACGTATTTGACAGAGAAGCACCGCAGCGAGAAGGGAACACAAGCAGGGGGAGTGGGAGAGGGAGAAGCGGACATCCCGCCGAGCGGGGAGCCTGATGCAGCCTGATGCGGGGCTCCATCCCAGGACCCTGGGCTCATGACCTGAGCCCAAGGTAGACGCTTAATGACTGAGCCACTCAGGCGTCCCTGTTTCTCGCTTTTGAGAGACTATTTCTGCATGTAGTAGAGGACTATCTCTGCAACAGTGGTGGCCTAACCACATTCACGCTCACTGCTTCCTTCACACTAACATTTTTTTTTTTTAAAGATTTTATTTATTTATTTGAGAGACAGAGAGAATGAGAGAGAAAGCACATGAGATGGGGGGAGGGTCAGAGGGAGAAGCAGACTCCCTGCTGAGCAGGGAGCCCGATGCGGGACTCGATCCAGGGACTCCAGGATCATGACCTGAGCCGAAGGCAGTCGCTTAACCAACTGAGCCACCCAGGCGCCCACATTTTTTTTTTTTTTAAATTTCCCCTGCTACCTCCTCCAGCCTAATTTATTTTAACTCACAATATGTTAAGTTTGCAATGACTTTTTTCACCATGATAAAAATCCTCCTCGTCCTCTTTGAGATGGAATACTTGGTAATCTCAATTAGTAAAATTAATTTGTAAGATTGACGAGTGACAGGTGCAAATGTCTACACCAACATAGCTGGGCAAGAAATATTACTTTATTTTTCTATAACAGCTTGATTTCTATTTTGATTACACAGCCTCCAGGTGTTCTCACTAGACGTTCCAGTTAGGTGGGCCTGGGACCCGTGATGGGTGGGGCTATGTTTCAGCTCCCAGGCCTTGGTGTGACGGGGTGGGGCCGCTCCCGGAAGCTCCCAATTTTTCAAACAGGCTTTTCAGTGGGTAGAAGCTACCCTCAGCTACCCTCAGCCCTGGCTATGAATTAATGCCCGGGTCTGGGCGGAGCAGCAGCCCCGCCTACCCACCGCTGAGCTCAGGCGCGCAGGCTCAGGCTTCGAGCTGTCCCCGCCAGTCTCTCTGGTCGGGCCCGAGACGTTCTCCACGCCGCAGGTGCGGCAGTGACTCAGCACCTGGCGGGGGCCTGGGCCGACTAGGCTCTAAGGTGGGCAGAACGCCTTGTTTGAGGACCCGAGTCCGGCAGACGTGCACCTTGCCAAGTTCAGTGGTTCTGCAGGTGAGCAAAACTCGTGGTTGAGGCTACTGCTTGGGCACCGCAGTTAGGAGCCCCGCCTGGCCTGCGTGAATTGTTGCAAGCCCCACCCCCTTCTCAGTCCCACTCAGATTGCCCTGCAATCCAGGTAGGGGCCCCCGCGGAGCTACCCGCAATGTCGGGGCGCTGCTTGTCACCTGGGCTCTCTCTCCCCACTGGAGGAACCTGAGGCCCAGGGGAGGCCCCTCCCTGTGGTGCTGTGCTGATCTGGGAAGGGGCAGTGCGGTCCGTGTGTGTCATCTCTTAGCCCTGTGAGGCCGTCTGCCTTGGTCTCTATAGTGCAGGGGATGCCTCGGCGTCAGCCCGGTGTTCCAGCATTCTTTCGGTGGTGTTTTGTTCAGGAATAGTTGTTAGTTATAGTGAGGGAGAGTGAAATCGGTGACGTCACTCTTGCTTTCTATTTTTGAGCCTTCATGCACTGGGAGTAGAAACTTAGCCTTCGTCATTCAAGGCTTTTGAGTTTCCCAAGAATGCAAGTAAAGAGCCCAAGACATGAATGGAGATAGGTCTGGGAGAATACCAATGGGTGGGTATTTTCATCCTTTTATCCAGAATTGATTCTAGGTTTTAGTTGTCTTTATATTGCCAAAGCTGAGGAGAGGGTTCAGAATCAGGTTTTTGTCATACTTCTTAGCCATCATCAGCTGAGATATCTCTTTGTCTCCTCTGGTCTTTAGTCATTGGCCTAGAGCCATTCCTATTCCTGTCCTCAAGACCCGTTCGATTGGAGAAGCTCCTATCTCTGCTCCTTCCAGGTTCCCTTCAAGCTCATGGGAATCGTTTGGCTGCTGCTTCATTATTTTGTGTCACAGGAAGGGTTTTATCCAGTTCTCCATAGACTTCCATGTAGGACTGGCTACATAATTTGCAGGGCCCAATGAAAATGAGGAATTAAAATTTGGTACTATTTAAGTAGCACAGTTTTATATTTTAACATTTTATTTTGAGAGAATTTTGGACTTACAGAAGAGTTGTAAAAATAGTTCACAGAGTTCCCGTACACCCTTCACCCAGCTTCTCCTAATGTTAACAGCTTTCATAATCATGGTATAATTACCAAATTCAGAAATTAACATGGTACAATCCTGTTAAGTCCAGACTTTATTTGTATATTTTGCCAGGTTTTTCACTAAAGAAAACTCTTTCTCACTTTCAGTATTCAATCCAAGATCCTGTATTGCATTTAATTCTCACGTCTCCTAATCTCCTCCAATCTATGGCAGTTCTCAGTCTTTCCTTGTTCTTCCTGACCTTGACACTTTTGAAGAGTACTGTTCACACATTTTGTAGCATGTACCTCAATTTGCGTTTGTCTAGTGTTCCCTTATGAGACTGAGGTTATGCACTCTTGGGAATGATGTGCTCTTCTCAAAGCTTCACAGCCTCTTGAATTTTCCAATAAAACAGTTACTAGAAGGTTCAGCAGTTTGCCCCAAGTCCTAGAGTTGTTAGCACCAAAGCCAGGACTGGACCTCAAGTCTCACTTTTATGCGAGGGTTTATTAACACAAACCTATAAATCCTTTCATATGTTTTTCTAAACTACTGCTTATTAAGCATTTGACTTTTAGGATTGTGACCATCGAGTCCTTGTTTGGTCCCTGCACAATGAAGTAGGGGAAAGGGGAGGCTGAACAATGGACAGATAACGTAGGAAAAAAATAGTACTCCAAACACTGTGAGGTTAAGCACTTGCTCAGTGTTCCTGCTGCTTCATGGACGGTAGTGATTTTGGTCACCACTTAGAGAGCTTCAGCTGTGGGCCAGGTCTCAACCCAGCATCACCACTTCCCACTCTAGGACTTGGGCTTTGCAAAAGAGAAGCTGAGAGCCACATTTCCCATAACTTCTGTCTCAGTATGGTCCCAGTTTAGAGTTTGTTGATGAGAGGAACTTGCACGAAATTTGAAGGCAGAAGAAAAGAAGCTGTTTTGCAACACAACGAGGATGCATGGGCAGATGTGAGATTTACAGAAGCTTCCTGAAGAATTCATGAGGATCACATACTTCACTGCTGCAGACAGGTGGGGGTAGAGTGAGGGGATTTTCGGAGATTCTTCAACTTTCCAGTAACCTTTCAAGAATTTTCCTTGGTGCTTCAAGCTGAGGTCTCCAGTGTTTGCTTTCGTGACCTTTGGTGACACCTTCTTTGACCTTGTCTTTTCTACCTTGTTTAATAGTCCCATAAACTACTATTTTCCATGCTAAAACTCTTTATTTCTGCTTTCTTAACTGACCCCTGACGTAGTACAACCTGTGTTCATGCATTTAATCCTCTCACTGCCCAGGAGTAAGAAGGCGCCATTAGAAACGGGGGAACTCACAAGTCAGCTGTGCCGCTCCCGTGTCCACCCACGAGCAGTTTAATGACTACTTCAGATAGTTCTTAGCAATAAAGCTAAACACCTTCGTTATCAGAACGGGTTGTCAGAGTGGGTGTTCCTACATGAAAAGAATGATGGTCAAGACTTAATTTTTTTTTAAAGATTTTATTTATTTATTTGACAGAGAGAGACACAGCGAGAGAAGGAACACAAGCAGCGGGAGTGGGAGAGGGAGAAGCAGGCTTCCCGCTGAGCAGGGAGCCTGATGCGGGGCTCGATCCCAGGACCCTGGGATCATGACCTGAGCTGAAGGCAGACGCTTAACGACTGAGCCACCCAGGCGCCCCAAGACTTAATTTCTTAACATGGGAAAAGGTGCTCAACATCACTAATCATCAGGGAAATGCAAATCCAAACCACAGTGAGCTATCACCTCACACCTGTCAGAATGGCTATCATGAAAAAGACAAGAAATAACAAGTGCTGGCCAGGGTGTGGAGAAAAGGGAACCCTCCTGCATTTTGGTGGGAATGTAAATTGGCACAACCACCGTGGAAAACAGTATGGATGTTACTTAAAAAATTACAAATAGAACTACCTTGGGGCGCCTGGGTGGCTTAGTCGTTAAGTGTCTGCCTTCGGCTCAGGTCATGATCCCAGGGTCCTGGGTTCGAGCCCCACATCAGGCTCCCTGCTCAGCAGGAAGCCTGCTTCTCCCTCTCTCACTCTCCCAGCTTGTGTTCCCTCTCTTGCTGTGTCTCTCTCTGTCAAATAAATAAATAAAATCTTTAAAAAAAAACACACACACACAAAAAACAAATAGAACTACCTTACGATCCAGTAATTCCATTACTGGGTATTTACCCAAAGAAAATGAAAACACTAATTTGAAAAGATGCATGCACCCCTATGTTTATTACACTATTATTTACAGTATTCAAGATACGGAAGCAACTCAGGTGTCCATCAATTGATGAATGGATGAAGAAGATGTGATGTATATACAATGGAATATTACTCAGCTATAAAATGGATGAGATTTTGTCATTTGTGACAACATGGATGAACCTAGAGAGTATTATGCGAAGTGAAGTAAGTCAGACAATGATAAATACCATATGATCCCACTTATATTTGGAATCTAAAAAAGTGAATGAAGAAACAAACAAAAAACCAAACAGGCTAAAAACAGACTTTTAAATACAGAGAACAAACTGGTGGTTCCTTGAAGGGAAGTGTGTGTGGGGATGGGCAAATTAGGTGAAGGGGGTTAAGAGGTACAAACTTCCAGTTATAAATGTCATAGAAATGAAAAGTACAGCCTAGGGAGTATAGTCAATGGTATTGTAATAACATTGTATGGTGACAGACGGTAACCGCATTTATTGTGGCGAGCATTGAATAATGTATAGCATTGTTGAATCAGTATGTTGTACACCTGAAACTAATATGACGTATGTCAATTGTATTTCAGTAAGAAAAAACTCAAAATGACAATTTCTCTTTTCTTTTTCTTTTTCAAATATAAAAATCTGTTTCCATATGAAAGCATTCCCAGGTACTCTGAAAGCTTTCAGAGACCATAACCTGAAGACTAGAGATGGATTAACTCCCTTTCTTCCAGTTGGTGTATTGGAGCACACAGAGTCTGCCTTCACTTTGCTTAATTGCTCAAGTATTTGTCTCCCACTCTAGCCTGACTTTCTTGTCTTCAGTGCCTAACTCAATGGTCTCGGAGTAGTAGGTGCCCAGTAAACAAAGGCATGCCTCATACATTCTGCCTTACCATGCCTGAAATTTCACCATTGGTTTGATTTCTTTGACTTGTGCTAATTTGACCTTTTCCCCTGTAAAAATCTAAGTTCTTAGTATTCATCCTCTATGCCTTCATGGAGCTGAACTTGTTAAATCCATTCCTCAAAATTGGTTCAATTTGGAACATGAGAGCCTGAGGACTTCTTAGTCTTGAGAGAGACTTCTACACAAAGATAAATGTGCAAGAAGGGTTGCAGCATTCTCTGTAATAGGACAAAAAAAAATTGGAAACAGTGCGTTAAAGAATATTTTTAATTTTATTTATTTATTTTTAAAGATTTTATTCATTCATTTGAGACACAGAGATACAGAGAGAGAAAGAGAGAGAGAGTATAAGCAGGGAGAGAGAGAGAGGCAGAGGGAGAAGCAGGCTCGCCACCGAGCAGGGAGCCCGATGCGGGACTCGATCCGAGGACCCTGGGATCATGACCTGAGCCGAAGGCAGTCGCTTAACCATCTGAGCCACCCAGGCACCCCTAAAGAATATTTTTTAGAACACGAAAATTATGGCTCTCATACAGATAAAAATGAACATATGTTAGAGATTTTACTTAACGCATTACTAATTAGGGGGCCAGTAGGGTGCCACAACAATTTCAAAGGATAACCAAACAATGTATTTTTATTAGATTGGGAATATTGAAAGGAGAGTGCACATGGAGGCAAAACTGACTTCTCCTACCGTCGGGGAAGGCAATTAATTGATTCTCCACTGGAGAATTTGTTTGCATGTCTATACCTAAGAATTATTTTCCATTGCTATCAGTAATATACAATTTACAGAATGGAAAATCAGAATCAGCTAACCAAGAATGATGTGCTCCAAACAATGAACAGTTTTCCATTGAAGCACAAATTTTTACTCATGAGTATAAATATCCATTAATAGAGAAAGGGTAACATTAAGAAACTGCTACTACATTGGGAAAAGAAGCATCCGTTGCAAAGAGTGTGGCAGAAACTAAAGTGAAAGGCAGACCAGAGATCGAAAATATTCAGCATACATATGTCTGATAGAGGACTTGTATCCATTATGTCTTAATAAAATTCTATAAACCAATCACAAAAAGATGAACAACCCAATTAAAAAATTGGTCAAAATTCTCAAATGGGTATTTCATAAAAGAAAATATTGGAATGGCCAATAAGTACATGAAAAAGTGCTCAACACTGTTGGTCATCAGGAAAATGCAAATTAAAATTGTAACAAGATACCAGCGTACACCCACCAGAATGACTAACATTGTAAAGACTGACAGTGCAAGATGCTGATGAGGATTGGACCACTGGAAGTTTCTACACTGCTGGTGGGAAGGTAAAATGGCATAGTTGCAAAATGTTTGTAGTCTCTAATACAGTTGCACACAACCTATGACCCAGAAGTATATTCTCAAGAGAAATTAGTGCATATGTCCACAGAAAGATTTCTGAAAGAATGCTCCATAGTAGCTTCATTCAAAGAGCCCCAGACGGAAAACAACTGAAACTGTGTTGGGTATACCACGTGGCAACAAAAACAGACACCCCACAAAACTGATACATGCAAAACCAGAAATGAACCTCAGAAATATTAGGTTGTGTGAAGGAACCCAGGCGCAGAGGAATAGCTACTCTATGATTGCATGCATATGAAATTAACAGGCAAAACTACTGTATAGTGTCGGAAGTCAGAGTAGTGGATACCTCTGTGGGGATGGTATTGACTGGAAGGGCCATGAAGGAGCCTTTCTGGGATAATGGAAATGTTCTCTGTATTGATTTGGATGGTGGTCATACAGGGATATACATATGTAAAAAGTCCTCAAGCTGTACTTAAGTTATGCGCATTAACTGTATAAATTATACCTCAACAAAGTACTGTTGACAAAAAGAATGTAGTCAATCTAGATAAACTGATTTGAAAATTATGTCCTGACTCCAAAAGACTTATCTCTTAAGTTCACTGAGTTACAGAACAGTAAATGTAATACAATTCCATTTAATGTTATTAAAAACCATGGGTGTGGTTATGTGTAATATGGGAATGCATCACAAAAGATGGAAGATACTTGTCTGGTTATTTACTGTGGCTGTCCTGGGCAGTGAATGGGAATAGGTGTGGAAAGGCACTATTGTTTGAATCACCTACAATGTGAATGTATGGTTGTAACAGTGGGATTTTAGTTAGCTCTAAATAAAGCCATAGGCAAAGATCTTCTGTGAATCCAGTCCAGCACAAAAATATGGTTTTAGTCTCAGCCCATGTCTTTCACACTGCAGGGCATTTACTGCCAGTGGGTGATAAAATCAGTTTAATGAGTTGGGACTAGCATTTCTAAGAAAGAGAATAGAGAATATCTGAGGACAATATGATTTTGGAAAATGTTTGTCTCAGTTTTATATTCCTACTGTATATAGGAACTGGGTTGCCCTGTAAAACGCATTTCTTATTTGGGTCACAATTCAAAACTATTTGAAAGCCACTGGCTCTAGTAAGTTTAGTTGTCTGCTTACTTAGCTCACTGTGTTGACAAGTGTAGGGTGGCTTGGTTTTCCCTTGCCCTGTAATTTCGAGAGATCTGGGGGCCAGGAGGAATGAGAAGGACTTTACCTCTGGCTACAAGGAGAACACGAGCTTTCCTTTAGGCAGAGCCACAAGTGACTCCTTCAGCAGGCCTTTGGCATCCACATCAGGCTTAGGAAGCAGGGATTTGACCATAGTGGGTTGTATTTAGTGGAGTGAACTTTTTACATTCCACCCATCATCTGACCCTTGTAATACTTGCTTTTTAATCCTTGAAATCCTTGTTGTTTTAAACAGAAGCTATTTCAGATGTCTGTTTAAAGGAAATGCCAGCCACCAGCCTTCAAGGTGTAGGCTATGGCAGGTTTCTTTTCTTTTCCCCTCTCAAACACAGGAAGAGTGGTGTGGGGGGGGGGGGGGCGGGGGTAAGGAGAGAGAGAGAGAGAGAGAGAGAGAGAGAGAAGCATATATATGCATGCTTATGGTCCAATATATTTTCCTTATCACTAAATGACCAGCTAAGGCCCTGCTTAACTAAGATGTCTTAAACAGGACTAGCCAAGCCCAGCCTGAGGAGGTGCTTGTACAATTGCATTGCTAATATATGCTATTTCCGAAGAACGTTGACACTTCAAGTTTTTAATGGCACCACCTAAGTGAGTTTCCAAGTAAGTCACTTTCTGAAAAGTGATGTTCCTGAAATGAAATGTACATTTCAGTGGATATCCCTTTTCTCTCTTAGCACTTGTGTTTTCATCCTAATTGTTGGTTTACTTAAGTGATGAATGATGTTTATTTAAGGAAGATACAACACATTATATGTTTTTGTGGTGCCTGGTAATAGAGTATCCTGTGCTTGTACTTACCTACTGGGTTCCCAGGGTAATTATTATTTAAATACCCTTTTGATCTGCCTAAGAATACCAGCCTAATAAGAAAAGTCCTTACCAAATTTACAAACTGTGGGTTTGAGGACAGAAGTGTTCACATAGGCACACTTGCCAGCTTGCCACTTATTAAAAGATATTAACCAATTCATAGGCCTTAGCGTGTATCTGTGTACACGGGTACGTGTTCTAGTGTGTGATGGGTCTGATACACAAGCCTATAGAATACTATTTTGTTCTGTTGGGGGCAGAGGGGGTCAAGCTTTGTTAGTCACTCTTTCAATACTAACCAGGTGACGGATGAAATTGAAGACTGATCTTTTTTTTCTGCCTGTTCTTCCTAGCTGTTACTCTAGAAAAGTGTTTTTCTTTTTTTTTTTTTTAAGACTTTATTTATTTGAGAGTGAGAGAGTGAGAGCAAGAGAAAGAGAGAGAGAGCGTGAGCAGGGGGGAGGGGGAGAGGGAGAGGGAGAAGCAGGCCTCCCGGCCGAGCAGGGAGCCCAATGCGGGGCTTGATCCCAGGACCCTGGGATCATGACCTGAGCCGAAGGCAGATGCTTAACCGACTGAGCCAGCCAGACACCCCAGAAAAATGTTTTTCAAACTTGATTGTAAGAAACCTCATGGGTTTCACAAATATTTGATTAGAGTATCATTGAAAACAACATTAAAAATATTTTAAGCCTGTAATGAATGGAATTGTTGATTTTCTCAGGTGTGGTGATCGTGTTGTGGTGGGTGTAGATTGTGCTGATTCTTGGGAGATGCGTGCAGAAGTATTTAGGAGATAAGCGATATGACGTCTTCAGTAATCCTTTGACACGGTATAGCAAAAGAAAACGCAGGTGTGGAAGGATACGGTATGCTAAAATGCTAAGAACTGTTGAACCCAGTGGTATATGGATATATGAGTGTTTGTGGTATTCTTTCTGTTGGCTTGACAATTTTCAAAATAAAAATTAGGTGAAATATATATATGTTACAAATATGTATATGTGGAGAGACAGAGTTAAAGTAAATATAACAAAATGAGAGTGCTTATTGGATCCATGTGTAGGCTGTATGGGTCTTGGTTGTACTTTCACCTGAGACCCTAAGACAGATGTGCAGAAGTTAATGGTGGAGTGCTCTCGCTGGGGAAGGCAGCAGGATTCAGCAGGGGTGTACATCACTGCTGAGCTGTGACGGAGTACTAACCAAGGCCTCAACCCAAATCACGGGAGCTCAGCAGCTGGGATGGCCCTTCCTGGTTGTCCTTGAGGCAAGGGGGCCAGGGCTTCATGCCTCCTTACCCGCCGGTCATTGGATGTGAGCTACCCTGGGGATGGGGGTCAAGTGGGGGAGAACGTAGCACTCACAGTGTCTGGGGGATGGATGTGTTGTTCCTCAAGGGGGTTCTGGGTGGCTCCCCACAGCATCCAGTACACAGCTTTTCTTTATGGCTTGTTTATTTGTTTATTGGAGTCACATTCTTAGAGATGTATCATTGTTTTGCAAGGTTACAGCTTTGTCAAGTGTTTTTGTTTCGTTTCAGTAATTCAGGCCTGTGGTTGGTGCTCATGTAAAACACCTTCTCAACTCATATGTACTACACTCAATTAAATGTCATTGTCCCCCAAATAGGGAACTTGTAAGAGCTTTCACTGTGTCAGTATCATGTTACATAGAGTTGCAGGTTTTTAGGGTTTTTTCCTTTCCTTTTTTTCATTTACTGTTTTTTTTTTTTTTTTGTAAGTCTTGGGTGCTTTTTATCTGACTTAGAACTTAAAGAATAAATTTAGACAAAATGCCACTTTTAAAGCTGCTTTTTATGTTGAAGATTCAAATAAGATTATTTTGCTTAAAAAGGAATTTGCCCCTTGAAAACCATTGATCTCCAGTCCCTCTCCTATCTGTAGCCAAGATGAGACAGTTCTGGACTTCCAAATATGAATGTGAAGTTTGAAAACAATAAAAGATAAAAAGGAAAGGCTTGTGATGCTAAGCATAACTGGCATCTGACTCTGCTGAGCCTCTCCATCCTGATCATAACTGAGCAAGAACACTTTGCCCTTTCTGCTTGCACTAGTCGCTTTCTGGAACAAGGACAAGAATGAACAAGGGAAGATCTCTTGTTATTTTAAACATTTGCTTTCTTCTGATTTTCTTTTTTCCTCTCTTTGCCATGGTTTTTAATATATGCTTCATTTATTCAGTCAAGGGGGACAACATTATCCCACTGGAGAAGAAAAACAATAGTTCCAGAAGCAGAAGCCATGCATTGCAAAGAACTCAAAGTCACTTTTCCTGGGGATAAAGCTTTATTTATCTTAGAATGGATTTGGCCTTTTAAAACATGGATATAAAGCAGGAGGGGGAATGTAAATATAACCTCCAAATCTCTATAAAGCTTTTTAAACTGCAGAGTGGTGAAGCAAGATCTTAAATTCTTTCAGAAAATGAAAGATCTTTTTGAACTATTTTTTACTGTCCTACCTGTCACTTCAAAGGAAGATTTGGCATGATCTTTAGAGCCTTTCTTCTGTCCAAGGAAGGCTGTAAGGACACTGGAAAGTATAATTTGAACCAAGGAGCTCATCCACAAATCTCCCAGCTTTCCCTGTATTTCCTCATAGGAGCATTGTAAGGAATGAGGGATGAATGGTTGCAAATCTTGTAAAGCATAAAGAGCAGAAGAAATGTTCCTTAATAATTTACTCCAGAAGTGGTTGGAGCCATAAAGTTGGGCAGTCTGGAGCCAGGCTTCTCTCTGATCTTACAGAGAGCAGGCAGGTTTGCCCAGACGACGTCTCGGCTTTCACGGAGGGTCTCCAGGTAAAGACCAGTCCCCACTGAAAGTAGCAGTGATGCTGAGTGTACCAGTTCCCACTTGGAATCAGGGCCATGTGAACCCCCATTGCAATCTCAAGGAGCCTTTGGAGAGTTGACCTGTGCAGCTTTTTAGAGCACACACAGACAAATCATTTGTGATACGCATAGCATGAAGAATTGTTAACCTCTCCCTGGCCCCACGTCCTTCATAAATTCCTTAATATTCTACTCTTCCTTCTCCCTCTGCTGTAGCCCAGTATGACACTTAGTTTGTGGTGTTCTGTTGCAAATAAGGCCATTAGTTCCCGGCTGTGCATGCTGGGGTGCTCCCTGCATTTTCTTGTGAATTCTCTGTGTTTCAGGAGATCAGAAACAAATGTTACTGACTCCGTTATCTTTGACATTAAACAATAAGCAGAAATTGTGGAAAGCATGCATTTTTGTTTCAGAATGAAAGATTGTCTTAGTTTGGGTTTCTGTAGAAGTAGATCCGAGATAAGAACTCAAGTGCAAATCATGGAATTGGGAAGGGAAGGAAGCAATGTAGGGGAGTGGGGAAGTGAGACAGGCAGAGGAAGGAACCATTATGGGGTGCAGCTAGAACTTAAGCCTGCTGGCGATCTCTGGGAGAGGTGTAGAAAACGTGCCTCAGAGTTGTCCCACGTCAGAGTGAGGAAGTGGAAACTTACATAGCAAATCCTCTCAGTTCTGGGTGGACGACTGTTGGGGGAGCCTTAATTTCCCAGCACTTTCAGCCTGCTACCCTGGTGGCAAAATGGGCTTTAAAATGCTGGTGGGTTAGTGGGGCGCCTGGGTGGCGCTGTTGGTTGAGTGACTGACTCTTGGTTTTGGCTTGGGTCCTTATCTAAGAGTCGTGAGATTGAGCCCTGTGTCGGACTTTGCGCTCAACGTGGAGTTTGCTTGGGATTCTTTCTTCTGCTTCACGCCCCCACCCCGACCTAAAATCAATCAATCAAATCTTTAAAAAAAATGCTGGCGGGGTAGGGATATGGGTGGGTGCTACAAAGATGCTCTTGGATATCTAGAATATTATTCAGATAATTTTCAACAAACTCTGATACTTCTACCACCAAAGAATTTTCTGGACATGGGTGGGAGCAGTTTTCATTTACTTGAGTTAAATAGATAAGAATAATACTTTTTAAACCTCACAGGCTTATTATGAGAATCAAGTGAATTAATATCTGTGAAAGTATAACAAATACAAGATGGCATTTGAAATGATTTGACAGTTTCCAACTGGATAGAAATAGGAACCAAAGAAAAGCAGTAAACTCTAAAATAAAACTATCACAGTCATTTCTCATTTTACTGAGTTTTAAATGGTTTTGCTTCTGAACCCCAAAATGTGGAGTTTCCAATGATTTAGGTTATGTCATTTTTTTTTTTAAAGTTTTTATTTATTTGAGAGAGAGAATGAGATAGAGCATGAGAGGGGGGAGGGTCCGAGGGAGAAGCAGACTCACTACTGAGCAGGGAGCCCGATGCGGGACTCGATCCCGGGACTCCAGGATCATGACCTGAGCCGAAGGCAGTCGCTTAACCAACTGAGCCACCCAGGCACCCGGTTATGTCATATTTTCTGATTCATCAGAAAACCTTCTTGGAATTTGACATGATTAAAGTTTTGTTATTCTTAATATGTGTATTTTTGACTCACCTTATTGATAACTTTTTTTTATCTTTTCTATTATCCCTGATAATTTATACTATTTATTTTATTTTATTATGTTAATCACCATGCATTACATCATTAGTTTTTGATGTAGTGTTCCATGATTCATTGTTTGTGTATAACACCCAGTGCTCCATGCAGAACGTGCCCTCCTTAATACCCATCACCAGGTTCCCCTCTAGAACCCTCAGTTTGTTTCTCAGAGTCCATAGTCTCTCATGGTTCATCTCCTCCGATTCCCCCCCTTCATTCTTCCCTTCCTACTATCTTCTTTTTTTCTTAACATATAATGTATTATTTGATTCAACAGTCTTACACAATTCACAGCGCTCACCGTAGCACATACCCTCCCCAGTGACTATCACCCAGCCACCCCATCCCTCCCACCCCCCACCACTCCAGCAACCCTCAGTTTGTTTCCTGAGATTAAGAATTCCTCATATCAGTGAGATCATATGATACATGTCTTTCTCTGATTGACTTATTTCACTCAGCATAATACCCTCCAGTTCCATTCACGTCATTGCAAATGGCAAGATTTCATTCCTCTTGATGGCTGCATAATATTCCATTGTGTGTGTGTGTGTGTGTGTGTGTGTGTGTGTTTGTGTGTGTGTGTGTGTGTGTATACATATACCACATCTTCTTTATCCATTCATCTGTTGATGGACATCTTTTTTTTTTTTTTTTTAAGATTTTATTTATCCGACAGTGAGAGACACAGCGAGAGAGGGAACACAAGCGGGGGGAGTGGGAGAGGGAGAAGCAGGCTTCCCGCGGTGCGGGGAGCCCGATGTGGGGCTTGATCCTAGGACCCTGGGATCATGACCTGAGCCGAAGGCAGATGCTTAACGACTGAGCCACCCAGGCGCCCCTGTTGATGGACATCTTGGCTCTATCCATAGTTTGCTATTGTGGACACTGCTGCTATAAACATCAGGGTGCATGTACCCCTTTGGATCCCTACATTTGTATCTTTGGGGTAAATGCCCAGTAGTGCAATTGCTGGATCGTATGGTAACTCTATTTTCAACTGTTTGAGGAACCTCCATACTGTTTTCCAGAGTGGCTGCACCAGCTTGCATTCCCACCAACAGTGTAGGCAGGTTCCCCTTTCTCCGCATCCCTGCCAACATCTGCCGTTTCCTGACTTCTTAATTTTAGCCATTCTGACTGGTGTGAGGTGGTATGTCATTGAGGTTTTGATTTGGATTTCCCTGATGCCAAGCGATGTTGAGCACTTTTTCATGTGTCATTGGCCATTTGGATGTCTTCTTTGGAAAAATGTCTGTTCATGTCTTCTGCCCATTTCTTGATTGGATTATTTGTTCTTTGGGTGTCGAGTTTGATAAGTTCTTTATAGATATTGGATACTAGCCCTTTATCTGATATGTCATTTGCAAATATCTTCTCCCATTCTGTTAGCTGTCTTTTGGTTTTGTTGACTGTTTCTTTTGCTGTGTAAAAGCTTTTTATCTTGATGAAGTCCCAATAGTTCATTTTTTGCCCTTGCTTCCCTTGCCTTTGGCAATGTTCCTAGGAAGAAGTTGCTGCGGCTGAGGTCGAAGAGGTTGCTGCCTGTGTTCTCCTTTAGGATTTTGATGGATCTTGTCTCACATTTAGGTCTTTCATCCATTTTGAGTCTATTTTTGTGTGTGGTGTAAGGAAATGGTCCAGTCTCATTCTTCTGCATGTGGCTGTCCAATTTTCCCAACACCATTTGTTGAAGAGACTGTCTTTTTGCCATTGGACATTCTTTCCTGCTTTATTGAAGATTAGTTGACCATAGAGTTGAGGGTCCATTTCTGGGCTCTCTCTTCTGTTCCATTGCTCTGTGTGTCTGTTCTTGTGCCAGGACCATACTGTCTTGATGATGACAGCTTTGTAATAGAGGTTGAAGTCTGGAATTTTGATGCCACCAGCTTTGGTTTTCTTTTTCACAACATTCCTCTGGTTATTCGGGGTCTTTTCTGGTTCCATACAAATTTTAAGATTATTTGTTCCATTTCTTTGAAAAAAGTGGATGGTATTTTGATAGGGATTGCATTAAATGTGTAGATTGCTCTAGGTAGCATTGACAACTTCACAATATTTGTTCTTCCAATCCGTGAGCATGGAACGTTTTTCCATTTCTTTGTGTCTTCCTCAATTTCTTTCATGAGTATTTTATAGTTTTCGGAGCACAGATTCTTTGCCTCTTTGGTTAGATTTATTCCTAGGTATCTTATGGTTTTGGGTGCAATTGTAAATGAGATCAACTCCTTAATTTCCCTTTCTTCTGTCTTGTTGTTGGTGTATAGGAATGCCACTGATTTGTGTGCACTGATTTTATATCCTGCCACTTTACTGAATTCCCGGATGAGTTCTAGCAGTTTTGGGGTGGAGCCTTTTGGGTTTTCCACATAAAGTATCATATCATCTGCAAAGAGTGAGAGTTTGACTTCTTCTTTGCTGATCCGGATGCCTTTGATTTCTTTTTGTTGTCTGATTGCTATGGCTAGGACTTGTAATAATATGTTGAATAACAGTGGTGATAGTGGACATCCCTGCCATGTTCCTGACCTTGGGGGGAAAGCTCTCAGTTTTTCCCCATTGAGAATGATATTCGCTGTGGGTTTTTCATAGATGGCTTTTATGATATTGAGGTATGTACCCTCTATC
The DNA here is from genome assembly GCF_037043125.1 of Eumetopias jubatus. Lineage (NCBI taxonomy): Eukaryota > Metazoa > Chordata > Mammalia > Carnivora > Otariidae > Eumetopias > Eumetopias jubatus. Next base: position 112,901,675 of record NW_028274817.1, read on the forward strand.
CCTATACTCTGTAGAGTTTTGATCAAGAAAGGATGTTGTACTTTGTCAAATGCTTTTTCTGCATCTATTGAGACGATCATATCGTTCTTGTTCTTTTTTTATTAATGTACTGTATCACATTGATTGATTTGCGGATGTTGAACCAACCTTGCAACCCAGGGATAAATTCCACTTTGTCGTGGTGAATAATCCTTTTAATGTACTCTTGGATCCTACTGGCTAGTATTTTGGTGAGAATTTTTGCATCCATGTTCATCAAGGATATGGTCTGTAATTGTCCTTTTTGATGGGGTCTTTGTCTGGTTTTGGGATCAAGGTAATGCTGGCCTCATAAAACAAGTTTGGAAGTTTTCCTTCCATTTCTATTTTTTGGAACAGTTTCAGATGAATAGGTATTAATTCTTCTTTAAATGTTTGGTAGAATTCCCCTGGGAAGCCATCTGGCCCTGGGCTCTTGTTTGTTGGGAGATTTTTGAGGACTGCTTCAATTTCCTTAGTGGTTATAGGTCTGTTCAGGTTTTCTATTTCTTCCTGGTTCAGTTTTGGTAGTTGATACATCTCTAGGAATGCATCCATTTCTTCCAGATTATCTAATTTGTTGGCATATAGTTGCTTATAATATGTTCTTATAATTGTTTGTATTTCTTTGGTGTTGGTTGTGATCTCTCCTCTTTCATTCATGATTTTGTTGATTTGGGTCATTTCTCTTTTCTTTTTGATAAGTCTGGCCAGGGGTTTATCAATCTTATTAATTCTTTCAAAGAACAAGCTCCTAGTTTCATTGATCTGTTCTGTTCTTTTGGTTTCTGTTTCATTGATTTCTGCTCTGATCTTTATTATTTCTCTTCTCCTGCTGCATTAGGCTTTATTTGCTGTTCTTTCTCCAGCTCCTTTAGGTGTAGGGTTACGCTGTGTACTTGAGAACTTTCTTGTTTCTTGAGAAAGGCTTGTATTGGTATATACTTTCCTCTTAGGACTGCCTTTTCTGCATCCCTAAGATTTTGAACAGTTGTGTTTTCATTTTCATTTGTTTCCATGAATTTGTTAATTCTTGTTTAATTTCCTGGTTGACACGTTCATTCTTTACTAGAATGCTCTTTAGCCTCCATGCATTTGAGTTCTTTCCGACTTTCCTCTTGTGATTGAGTTCTAGTTTCAAAGCATTGTGGTCTGAAAATATCCAGGGAATGATCCCAGTCTTTTGGTACCGGTTGAGACCTGATTTGTGACCCAGGATGTGATCTATTCTGGAGAATGTTCCATGGGCACTGGAGAAGAATGTGTATTCCGTTGCTTTGGGATGGAATGTTCTGAATATATCTGCGAAGTCCATTTGGTCCAGTGTGTCATTTAAAGTCTTTATTTCCTTGTTGATCTTTTGCTTAGACGATCTGTCCATTTCAGTGAGGGGGGTGTTAAAGTCCCCTACTGTTATTGTATTGTTGTCGATGTGTTTCTTTGCTTTGTTATTAATTGGCTTATATAATTGGCTGCTCCCATGTTAGGGGCATAGATATTTACAGTTGTTAGATCTTCTCGTTGGATAGACCCTTTAAGTAGGATATAGTGTCCTTCCTCATCTCTTATTACAGTCTTTGGTTTAAAATCTAATTTGTCTGATATAAGAATTGCCACCCCAGCTTTCTTTTGGTGTCCATTAGCATGGTAAATGGTTTTCCACCCCTGACTTTCAATCTGGGGGTGTCTTTGGGTCTAAAATGAGTGTCTTGCAGACAGCATGTCGATGGGTCTTGTTTTTTTTATCCAGTCTGATACCCTGTGTCTTTTGATTGGGGCATTTAGCCCATTTACATTCAGGGTAACTATTGAAAGGTATGAATTTAGTGCCATTGTATTGCCTGTAAGGTGACTGTTACCGTATATTGTCTGTGTTCCTTTCTGGTCTGTTACTTTTAGGCTCTCTCTTTCCTTAGAGGACCCCTTTTAATATTTCTTGTAGGGCTGGTTTCGTGTTTGCAAATTCCTTTAGTTTTTGTTTGTCCTGGAAGCTTTTTATCTCTCCTTCTATTTTCAATGACAACCTAGCTGGCTATAGTATTCTTGGCTGCATATTTTTCTCATTCAGTGCTCTGAATATATCATGCCAGTCCTTTCTGGCCTGCCATGTCTCTGTGGATAGGTCTGTTGCCAATCTAATCTTTCTACCATTGTAGGTTACAGACCTCTTATCCCAAGCTGCTTTTGGGATTTTCTGTTTGTCTCTGAGACTCGTAAGTTTTACTATTAGATGTCGGGGTGTTTACCTATTTTTATTGATTTTGAGAGGGGTTCTCTGTGCCTCCTGGGTTTTGATGCCTGTTTCCTTCCCCAAATTAGGGAAGTTCTCTACTATAATTTGCTCCAGTATTCCTTTTGCCCCTCTCTCTCTTTCTTCTTCTGGGATCCCAATTATTCTAATATTGTTTCATCTTATGGTATCACTTATCTCTCGAATTCTGCCCTCGTGATCCAGTAGTTGTTTATCTTTTTCTCAGCTTCTTTATTTTCCATCATTTGGTCTTCTATATCACTAATTCTCTCTTCTGCCTCATTTATCGTAGCAGTTAGAACCTCCATTTTTGATTGCACCTCATTAATAGTCTTTTTGATTTCAACTTGTTTAGATTTTAGTTCTTTTATTTCTCCAGAAAGGGTTTCTCTAATATCTTTCATGCTTTTTTCAAGTCTAGCTAGTATCTTTAAAATCGTCATTCTGAACTCTAGTTCCGACATCTTACTAATGTCCATACTGATTAGGTCCCTGGCAGTTGGTACTGCCTCTTGTTCTTTTTGTTGAGATGACTTTTTCTGTGTTTTCATTTTTTCCAGAGGAGAATAGATGAATGAGAGAACAAAATGCTAACAGGGTAACACGACCTCAGAAAAACATACACTAAACAAATCAGATGGGACCTGAAGGCAGGGGAAAAGAAAGGGAAAGAAAGAATAAAGATAAAGATAAAAAACAAAAAACAGAATACGATCAAATATGATCAGGCTGGTGCATAGATCAGTGCCACACACTAGATTTTGGGTGTATTTTGGTTTGTTTAGAAGAATGTGCCTCCCAAAATTTTAAAGAAAGAAAAACTTAATATATCTACAAAATAAGGGTAAATACGATGAAGGGATGGAATATGACTGTGAAGATGATAATTATAAAACATTGTATAAAAGGAATTGATAAGATAAGTTGGTTGAAAAAAGAAAGAAGAGGATTTAAAAAAAAAAGGGAGAAAATGTGATCAGTCAGGAGACTAGAACAAAGCCATACACTAGAGATTTAGGGTATAGTTTGGTCTGTTAGAAGAAACTCTCTCCCAAAATTTTAAAGAGAGAACAATTTATATATATACCAAAAATAAGGTTAACTACTATGAAGGGAAAGAATATGAGTCTAAAAATGAAAAATAAAAAAGATTTTTTAGAAAAGGGATTGATAAGATGTTGATTGAAAAAGGGAAAAAGAAAAATTCAAAAAAAGAAAAAGAAAAAAATTTAAAAAATTAACTTTGAAACACTAAAGAATCATGGGAAAAAATCCATGGATTCTACGTGCAGTATTCCCCTAGCGCTGGACTTCTGCCGTTCTCATTGATCGGTAACTTGGTCTTGGCTTGCTGGCTGTTCTTGCTGATCTTCTGGGGGAGGGGCCTGTTGCCATGGTTCCCAAATGTCTTTGCCGGAGGCGGAATTGCCCTGCCCTTGCTGGTCCTGGCTAAGCAAGCTGCTCGGGTTTGCTCTCGGGAGCTTTTGTTCCCTGCAAGCTTTCCGCTGGGCTTTGGAGGACGAGAGTGAAAATGGCGGCCTCCCAATCTCCGTCCTGGAGGATCCCAGAACTGGGCCCCGCTCTTCAGTGCGCCCCCAGAGAAAAGCAGTCAATCACTCCCGTGTCCCCGGTCTCCAGCCGCACTCCGCGCTCCCTCGGCCTGTGACCGAGTGTTTCTATCTCTGGCACCCGGCCCCGTGTGGAGTCTCCAAACCCAGCAGATCCCCGCGGTGCGCTCCCGCGCCGCTCCTCCCGGGGGAGGAAGGGGAGTCTCCCCGGATCTGCCGCTTGTTGGGTCCCTGCTGGAGGAGCAGTGGCCCGACTGGGCCGCGGATCACAGTTTATGGCCACCCCGAGCTGAGAGCCCGCCCCTTGGCTCCGTCTTTGCAGCCGGCTTCCCCGCTCCGATCCCTGGGAGCTCTGCCGCACTCAGGCACCCCCGGTCTTTCTGTGACCCCGAGGGTCCTGAGACCACACTGTCCCGCGAGGGTCCCACCCCCTGCTTAGCCGCTGGAGCGACGTCCCTCAGCGGAGCCGACTTCTCAAAGTTCCGATTTTGTGCTCCGCGGCTCTATCACTTGCCAGAAGCGGCCGTCGGAGGCCCCCTCCCCCGCCGTGTATCCTCCCGAATATCGCCTCGGATTCACTTCTCCACACGTCCTACCTTCCAGAAAGCGGTCGCTTTTCTGTTCAGAGTTGTTGCTATTCTTTTCTTCGATCTCCTGTTGGGTTCGTAGGTGTTCAGAATGGTCTGATCCCTATCCAGCTGAGTTCCTGAGACCAGATGGAATTTAGGTCTCCTACTCCTCTGCCATCTTGCTCCTTTTATTGATAACTTTTTAAGAGAAATAAACTAAAATCTTCTAGAATGGTAGATTTTATAAAAGTGTTGCTTTATATAATTTTAAACTGTTATTAATGCATGGAAGTTCAAAATTGTTATAGCTTCTTGTAGGTTGCTTTTTTTGTCATCAAATGAGGTCCTGCTTTATTACTACTATGTCTTTCCCCTTTAAATTTTGTTTTGCCTGTTACTAATTTTGCTAGATAGATTTTTTGTTATTTGTCTAGTATATTTTTTCCCATTCCTTTTATTTTGGCTTATGTATGTCATTGTGTTTTAGGTGTGCCTATCTCTAGTTTTTGTTTTCACTCACCCAGTATGAACAGACTTAATTATCTATTAAGGATAGTGATTAAAAATTTAGATTACAAATATGCTTGAGTTCAATTTTTGCTTTCTTGTTCCTGTTTATTTGATTTTTGCTTTCTTCTGTTTTGGAAGTTATCCATTTTGTTTTTTTAACACTTACCCTCTCACTTTTTTTTTTTTAAAGATTTATTTATTGATTTTAGAGAGGGGAAAAGAGAAAGAGAGAGATTGGGGAGCGGAGAGGGAGAGATTTTAAGAAGACTGTGCACTGAGCGAGGAGCATGACCCAGGGCTCGATCGCACAACCCTGAAATCAGGACCTGAGCAGAAACCAAGAGTCATACGCTTAATCTACTGAGCCACCCAGGGGCCCCTGCCCTCACTTTCCATTGCCTTTTAACCTTTTATGTTGCCGAGAAGATACTTACTGCAAGGTTAGTTATCTTTGTTTTGTTTGGAATAGAGTAAAAGCATGATAACTATTTTGTGGAATAACATTCACTGCATATTGAGGGATGCTGCTGTGTACCTAATAACATACAGTGTATATGTTGCTTTACTTTCTGCTCACAGAGAGTGTAGGGCAAGCTACTGAAACCTTCCCGAACTTTCTGCAGTGTTTCTATCCTCAGAACTCAGCTGACCTGCCTCTTCTTCCCATTTCTCTTTTCTCATGATTTTTCTCCAGTAGCCTTTGGAAAGGTGCCTTAAATAGTATGACAGGAAATTACAAGAGGTAGCATGAAGGAAAGTTCAGTATATCAAGTCATGAAATCTCAGCTGCCCAATTCTATGAAGTTAATAGTTTTTTAAAGGCAACCTCTTTTTCTCTTTGTTCATTTGTGTCACTGCTTTGTCCTGTGACACATGCACCTTCAGCTGCCTTTTGAAAACCTGCTATTTTGGAGGGCATAATTTTGACTGATAGGCCTATAATTAGTAAGTGCTCATTAAGTACTGTGTCCTGAGTATTTCTGTGGGGTGGTAGAGAATGTTCTTAGCAGCTGCCAGGGTGATAACAGTCCTGCAAATTGGCATGATTCCAGAAGTAGCCAAAGAACTTTATAAAGATGGAAAGTAAACAGAAGAACCTAGCAGTAGCTACGGCAAGGGAGGACAGAGTACGAAGGCCTCTTGGTCACCAGAACTATGGACTCCCCACCCTTGTTTTCTCCATAATGTTGAAAACTTGATACTCTTTGTTTTTGTGCCACCCATTTGAAGTCATGCCTCTCTGTCTTGGCTCTTTGTCATCCTGCCTCCTAGCCTCAGATGTTTCTCAAGTATCGACCTGGAGTCCTCTTCTCTCTTCAGTGATGCTCCCCCCACACAGAGCATTCTGTCCCAGTGGTTTCAGACGTAAGCTTTATGTTGATGACTTGCAAATCCACACCTCTGGTGCTACCCAAACTCCAGTCCCACATTTCTAATTGTCTGCTGGACATTTACCCCTAGAGGTCCTCCTGAAGCCTTGACTCAGTACACCTAAAGCCTTGCTCTTTCCTTAAAACCAACTTCCATACTTTATGACCCAGCATTTCCACTCCTATATGTGTAGCTAAAGGAAATGTGTGCACAGTGCATCAAAAGACATGTATAAGAGTGTTCATAGGGCATGACACATCATGACCAAATGCGGCTTCACCCAGGAATGCAAAGTTGGGTTTAAATTTAAAAATCAAACCGTTTAATTCATCACATTAACAGAATAAGGGGGGAATCATGTGATGATTTTAATAGATATAGAAAGTTCATTGACAATATTAAACATCCTTTCATGTAAAAACTCTTAGCAAAGTAGGAGAAGAGAATATTCTTTCTTTTAAATTTTAAATCCAGTATAATTAACATGCAATGTTATATTAGTTTCAGGTATACAACATAGTGACTCAAAAATTGTTTTTTTTTTTTTTTGGACACTGGATATATTTTTATTGAGCCTTTTAGTTTACAACACGAGGTAAAAGGAATGTCAGTTCTCCTTAACCAATATTTTACACAGCTGTAGTAAAATATTTCAAACTTTAGGGAATTTTAATGGTTTACATATCTTAAAAGTTGGGAATCGAGTAAACAATATTTGGCTTCTTGAATTTTCGAGTTGACTCTTCCCTAACAGTGGTAACCAGCTTTAATTAGTTACATAAGTTTCTTCAAAGCCATGTTTTATTGTTGCTGATGTCTTTATACCTGAAGCATTGTTCTTTTACTCAATATCCAGTAATTCCACTTTGAAACTGAGTTTTGCATTTGGTGGAGTTTTGGCATCAGGCTGTCCTTTCTTACCATGAGCCCATTCTGCTTCGATCTCCGGTCGAGCCTTTTCTCCTTTACTGCTGGTCAAGAGTGCTTCATCCCATCCTCTGATAACTTTGCCTATTCCAACCTTAAAACTTAAGGGTGTGGCATTTTTCTTCTTTGAACTTGTTTGAATATAGTATCGAAACCAGTCCCATCCTGTGGTGTTCCTGTATACCAGCAGTGAACAACATCTCCTGTTTTGGGAAAGTTAGTTTTATCTCCTTTTTTAAGAACACAGTTTATATATTTTGGTGGACCCTCATCCAGAGTCTCTTCAGACTTGGTTTCTTTGGGTTTATCTTCATTAAGCTTCACATTTTTCACCTGCTCAGACACTTTACTTAAATTTTCAGTACCCTTGAAATGCTTACTTTCAAAAAGACGATTATAGGCTGTAACCAAATGGTCCCTGTTAGCTGTTTTGACCACCTTTTCAATGTTTCCTAATAACTTATGTTCTGCAAGAAACAAATCTGAACTGTAGTCCTGTAAAAACTTGATAATGTCCTTCTTGGGTAGCTGCTTGCTGTTCCATGGTCTAGGTCCACCGTGGAATGGCTGCTGCCGTCTTCCCCCACTCATGATTCAACAGTTCTGTATATTACTCAGTGCTCATCATGATGAACGTATTCTTTTTTTTTTTTTAAAGATTTTATTTATTTATTTGAGAGCGAGAATGAGAAAGAGAGCATGAGAGGGGGAGGGTCAGAGGGAGAAGCAGACTCCCTGCTGAGCAGGGAGCCTGATGTGGGACTCGATCCCAGGACTCCAGGATCATGACCCGAGCCGAAGACAGTCACTTAACCACCTGAGCCACCCAGGCGCCCCATGATGGGTGTATTCTTAATCTCCTTCACATATTTCACCCATTCCCCCCCCCCACCTCCCTTCCGATTACCACTAGGTTGTTCTCTGTATTTCAGAGTGATTTTTTATTTTATTTTTAAGATTTTATTTATTTGACAGAGAGACAGCGAGGGAGGGAACAAAAGCAGGGGGAGTGGGAGAGGGGGAAGCGGGCTTCCCGTGGAGCAGAGAGCCCGATGTGGGGCTTGATCCCAGGACCCTGGGATCATGACCTGAGCCTAAGGCAAACGCTTAACAACTGAGCCACCCAGGCACCCCCAGAGTGATTTTTTAAAAAAGATTTTATTTATTTATTTATTTGAGAGAGAGTGAGAGAGCACAGGCAGGGGCGAGCAGCAGAGGGAGAGGGAGAAGCAGGCTCCTTACTGAGCAGGGAGCCCAGTGCAGGGCTAGATCTCAGGACTCCAGGATCATGACCTGAGCTGAAGGCCGATGCTTAACTGACTGAGCCACCCAGGCGTGCCCCTTCAGAGTGATTTTTATTTGTCTCTTTTTTCTTTGTTTTGTTTCTTAAATTCCTCATATGAGTGAAATTATGCATTTGTCTTTCTCTGACTTATTTCACTTAGCATTATACTCTAGATTCATCCATATTGTTACAAATGGCAAGATTTCATTCTTTTTTATGGCTCAGTAATATTTATTCCTCTCTCTCTCTGCGCGCGCGCGCACGCACACACACACACACACACACACACACACACACACACACACACACACACACACCCCATGTCTTATCCTTTCATCTATTGATGGACACTTGGCCTACTTCCATAATTTGGCTATTGTAAATAATGCTGCGATAAACGGGTGCATATGTCTTTTCAAATTAGTGTTTTTGTACTTTTTGGGCAAATAGTAGTGGAATTACTGGATCCTATGGTAACTCTATTTTTAAGTTTTGAGGAACCGCCATACTGTCTTCACAGTGGCTGCACCAGTTTGCATTCCCAACAGTGCACGAGGATTCCTTTTTCTCTACCTTTTCAGCAGCACTTATTTCTTGTGTGTGTGTGTGTGTGTGTGTTTTTAACATTTTATTTATTTATCTGAGAGAGAGAGAGAATGAGGGAGAGAACATGAGAGGGGGGAGGGTCAGAGGCAGAAGCAGACTCCCTGCCGAGCAGGGAGCCCAATGCGGGACTCGATGCGGGACTCGATCCTGGGACTCCAGGATCATGACCTGAGCCGAAGGCAGTTGCTTAACCAACTGAGCCACCCAGGTGCCCATTCCTTGTGTTTTTGATACTAACCATTCTGACAGGCGTGAGGTGATATCTCATTGTGGTTTTGATGTGCATTTCCCTGATAATAAGTGATGTTGAGCATCTTTTTATGTGTCTCTTGGCCATCTAGATGTCTTCTTTGGAGAAATGTCTGCTCATGTCTTCTGCCCATTTTTTAATTGGATTATTTGGTTTGTTTTGGGTGTTAAGTTGTATAAAGTTCTTTATATATTTTGGATACTAACCCCTTATTCATATATGTCATTTGCAAATATCTTCTCCCATTCCATAGGTTGCCTTTTAGTTTTATTGATTGTTTCCTCCGCTGTGTAGAAGCTTTTTATTTTGATAGTCCCAATTGTTTATTTTTGCTTTTGTTTTCCTTGCCTCAAGAGACATACCTAGAAAAATATTACTATGGCCAGTGTCAGAGAAATTACTGCCTCTGCTCTCTTCTAGGATTTTAATGGTTTCAGGTCTCACATTTAGGTCTTTAATCCATTTCGAATTTATTTTTGTGTAAGAAAGTGGCCCAGTTTCATTCTTTTGCATGTAGCTCTCCAGTTTTCCCAGCACTATTTGTTGAAGAGGCTATCTTTTTCCCATTGTATATTTTTTCCTCGTTTGCTGAAGATTATTTGACCATGTAATTATGGGCTTATCTCTGGGTTTTCTGTTCTGTTCTATTGATGTATGTGTCTATTTTTGTGCCAGTGCCATAATGTTTTGATCACTAGAGCTTTGTAATATAACTTGAAGTACAGAATTGTGATGCCTCTAGTTTTGCTTTTCTTTTTCAAGGTTGCTTTGGCTATTTGGAGTCTTTTGTGGTTCCATACTAATTTTAGGATTGTTTGTTCTAGCTCTGTGAAAAATGCTGTTGGTATTTTGATAGGGATTGCATTAAATGTATAGATTGCTTTGGGTAGTATGGACATTTTAACAGTATTTGTTCTTCTGATCCACGAGCATGGAATGTCTTTCCATTTCTTTGTGTCCTCTTCAATTTCTTTCATCAGTGTTTTATAGTTTTCAGAGTCTAGGTCTTTCACATCCTTGGTTAGGTTTATTCCTAAGTATTTTATTATTTTTGGTATAATTGTAAATAGGATTGTTTTCTTTTTTTTTAAGATTTTATTTATTTATTTGACAGAGACATAGCGAGAGAGGGAACACAAACAGGGGGAGTGGGAGAGGGAGAAGCAGGCTTCCCGTCGAGCAGGGAGCCTGATGTGGGGCTCGATCCCGGAACCCTGGGATCACGACCTGAGCTGAAGGCAGACGCTTAATGACTGAGCCATCCAGGCGCCCGGGATTGTTTTCTTAATTTCTCTTTCTGCTACTTTATTATTAGTGTATAGAAATGCAATGAATTTCTGTATATTGATTGTATATTCTGTAAACTTGTTGAATTCATTTATCAGTTCTAGTAGTTTTTTGGTGGAGTCTTGCAGGTTTTTTTTTTTTATGGGGGGAGGGGCAAAGGGAGAGGGAGAGAAAGAATTCCAAGCAGTCTCCATGCCCAGTGTGGAGCCTGAAGTGGGGCCTGATCTCACAACCCTGAAATCATAACCTGAGCTGAAATCAGGAGTTGGATGCTCAGCCGACTGAGCCATCCAGGCACCCCAGGTTTTCTATATATGGTATCATGTCCTCTGCAAATAGTGGAAGTTTCACTTCTTTCTTACCAATTTGGTTGCTTTTTATTTTTGTTGTCTGATTGCTGTGGCTAGGACTTCCATATTGTGTTGAGTAAAAGTGGTGAGAGTGGACATCCTTGTCTTGTTCCTGGACTTAGGGGAAAAGCTCTCAGTTTTTCACCACTGAGGATGATGTTAACTGTGGGTTTTTCATATGTGGCCTTTATTATGTTAAGTTGTGTTTCATCTAAACCTACTTTGTTGAGAGTTTTTATCATGAATGTATGTTGTACTTTATCAAATGATTTTTCTGCATCTATTGAAATGATCTTATGTTTCTTATCTTTTCTCTTACTGATGTGATGTATCATGTTGATTGATTTGCAACCTTTGCATCCCAGGAATAAATCCCACTTGGTCATGGTGAATGATTCTTTTAATGTATTGTTGGATTTGGTTTGCTAATGTTCAGATTTTTGACATCTGTGTCCATCAGAGATATTGGCCTATAGTTCTCTTTTTTTGTAGTGTTTTTATCTGGTTTTGGTAGAAGGCTAATGCTGGCCTCATAGAATGAATTTGGGTTTTCCTTCCTCTTCTATTTTTGGAATAGTGTGAGAAGAATACGTATTAACTGTTCTTTAATTGTTGGGAGTTTTTTGATTACTGATTCAATTTCGTTGCTGGTAATCAGTCTGTTCAATTTTCTATTTCTTCTTGATTCAGTTTTAGTAGGATATAGGTTTCTAGGAATTTATCCATTTTTTCTAGGTTGTTCAGTTTGTTGGCATATAATTTTTCATAATATTTCTGTTATAATTGTATTTCTGTGGTGTCTGTTGTTATTTCTCTTCTTTCATTTCTGATTTTGTTTATTTGAGTCCTCTCTCTCTTTTGATGAATCTGGCCAGAGGTTTATGACTTTTGTTTATCTTTTCAAAGAAACAGCTCCTAGTTTCATTGATCTGTTCTATTGTTTTTTAGTTTCTATTACATTTATTTCTGCTCTAATCTTTATTATTTCTTTCTTTCTACCAGTTTTGGGTTTTGTTTGTTGTTCTTTTTCTAGCTCCTTTAGGTGTAAGGCTAGGTTGTTTATTTGAGAATTTTCTTGCTTCATGAGGTAGGCTTGTATTGCTATGAACTTCCCTCTTAGAACAGCCTTTTCTGCATCCCAAAGATTTTGGACTGTTGTATTTTCATTTTCATTTATCTCTGTGTATTTTTTAACTTCCTTTTTGACTTCTTGGTTGACCCAATCACCATTTAATAGCATGTTATTTAACCTCCATGTATGTATGTTCTTTCAAGATTTTTTTTCTTGTGATTTCTAGTTTCGTAGTGTTGTGGTTGGAAAAGATGCATGATTTGACTTCAGTCTTTTTGAATTTGTTGAGACTTGTTTTGTGGCCTAACGTGATCAATTTTGGAGAATATTCCATATGCACTTGAAATGAATGTGTATTCTGTTTTAGGGTGGAATGTTCTGAATATATCTGTTAGATCCATCTGGTCCAATGTGTCATTCAAAGACACTGTTTCCTTGTTCGTTTTCTGTTTGGATGATCTATCCATTGATGTAAGTGAGGTGTAAAAGTCTCCTACCATTTTTGTATTACTATTGATTACTTTCTTTATGTTTGTTATTAGTTGTTTTATGTATTTGGATGCTCCCATATTGGGTGCATAAATATTTACAATTGTTACATCTTCTTGTTGAATTGTTCCCTTTATGATTATGTAGTATCCCTCTTTGTCTCTTGTTACAGTCTTCGTTTTGAAGTCTATTTTGTGTGATATTAGTATTGCTAACCTGGCTTTCTTTTCACTTCCATTTGCATGATAAATGATTTTTCATCCCTTCACTTCAATCTGCATGTGTCTTTAAGTGTGAAATGAATACTTGTATGCAGCATATAGATAAGTCTTGCTTTTTTATCCTTTCTGTCACCTTTTGTCTTTTGACTGATACATTTAGTCCATTTACACTCAAAGTAACTATCAATCAATGAGTATGTACTTATTACCATTTTGTTACTTGTTTTATGGTTGTTTTTGTAGTTTTTCTCTGTTCCTTTCTTCTCTTTCTTCTCTTACAGCTTGCTGGCTTTCTTTAGTGACAGGCTTGTATTCCTTTTTCTTTATTTTTAACTTTTCTATTACCAGTTATTGATTTATATATAGTGACCATTAGGTTTATTTATAACATTTTCTGCATATAGCGTTCTATATTAAGGTGATGGTTGCTTAAGTTTGAACCCATTCCAGAAGCCCTACATTTTTACTCCTCTCTCCCCTACGTTTTAGGTATATTGTGTCATACTTTACATCTTGTTATTTTGTGAATCCCTTCACTGATTTTTATGCATATACTTAATTTTACTGCCTTTGTGTCTCCTACTTTTCTTAATTCTGCTTATGGACTTTCCTTTCTACTCAAAGAGTCCCCTTTAACATTTCTTGTAGGGCTGGTCTAGTGGTCATTAACTCCTTTAACTTTTTTGTGTCTAGGAAATTCTTTATCTCTCCTTCTATTCTGAATGATCCCATTGCTGGATAGAGTATTCTTGGCTACAGATTTTTCTTTCAACGCTTTGAATATATCATGCCATTCTCTTCTGGGCTGCAAAGTTTCTGCTGAAAAATCAGCTGATAGCTTATGGGGTTTCCCCTGTACATAACTGTTTTCTTTTTTCTTGCTACCTTTAAATTCTCTATCACTACTTTTTGCCATTTTAATTACTGTGTGTCTCCGTGTGGACCTCCTTGGGTTGATTTTGTTGGGACCTCTCTGCCTCCTGGATCTGGATTTCTAATTCCTTCTCCAGATTGGGGGAATTTTCAGCTATTTTTTCCTCAAATACATTTTCTGCCCCCCATCTTCTCTCTTCTTCTGGGATCCCTATAATATCAGTATTACTACACTTGATGATATCACTGAGTTCCTGTAGTCCATTTTCATTTTTTATTATTCTTTTTTCTCTCTCCTGTTCAGCTGGATTTCTTTCTCATACTCTGTCCTCCAGGCCATGGATCCATTCTTCTGCTCTTTCATTCTATTATTTATTCCCTTTAGTGTGTTTTTAATTTCAGTTATTGAGTTCTTCATCTCTGGTTGGTTCTTTTTTATGTTTTGTCTTTGTTGAAGGTCTCACTGAGGTCCTCCATTCTTTTCTCAAGTCCAGTGACAATTATGACAATTACTTTAAATTCTCTATCAGGCTTACTTATCTCTGTTTCTTTTAGCTCTCTTGCTGTGATTTTTTTTTCCTGTTCTTTCATTTGGGACACATTCCTCTGTCTCCTCATTTTGTCTATTTCTCTGTGTCTGTTTCTCTGTGTTAAGAAAGTCAGCTATATATCCTGCTTATGAGTAAGAGGTCCTGTAGTGCCCTGCAGTGCAATGTGCCCTGTTCGCCAGAACCTGGTGCTTCAGGGGTATATTCCATACGTGTTGCATGTGCCTTACTATTGTGGCTGAGCTGCATTTGCCTGCAGTCCAGTCATCTGCAGTGGCTTTCTCTGCCTGTTATGGGCAGGGATTGGTCATGGTGGTGTTAGTGGGCCAGTCTGGGGCCACCTTGGGCCTGAGTTTGGTCAGACCAGGTGTTTGCCAGAGCTGCAGTAGCAGTGAACTGCAGGGTGCTCTCCCTGTGTTGTCCCCTGAAAAGCTTTCATTGGTGGGTGGGGCCTGCAGGCAGACCAGATGTCTGCCCCCAGCCCACTGCTGGGGCCTCAGTTGGACTGGTATGTGTGGCTTTCTTCTCCTCTCTCTCCAGGGCAGGAGTCAGTTTGGGGTGGTGCTAACCACTGTTAGGGCTGCTTTCACACTGCGGCTTGTGGTGCCAGTTTGGATGGACTCCTGCGGAGGTGGTGTTGGAGGGGGAGGGTCTGCAGGAGACACAGGGGTGAGGTGTGTGGTGTTAGCAAGGTCTGGGCTGGTTTACTGTGGGAGGCGACTTGTAGCTACTTTGGAGTTCTTCTGCCATGGCTGGTTTGGAAGGGGTGAATCTGCAGAAGAGTGCAGGGGTAGGTGCACTATTAACAAGCTAGGTGGAGAGTGTTCACACTCTGCTGGTTCTCACAGGTGACTGTGAATCTAGGCTGGGGGATGGGTTAGTGAAATGGTGCCTACAAGCTCTTTTGTTCCTAGAGAAGTTTCCCAAAGATCCCTGCCCCTCCACCACACCCTGAGATTAGTAGATAAATCTCCATCCTGTATACCGCAGGCATTTTTCAAACTGCTGCTTCTATGCTGTATCTCTGTGGGGCTGTTTGTTGTGCTGTCTCTTTAAGGGTGGGGGACTCTGTTTCCTGTCACCCTTTGGCTCTCCAAGAGCCAAGCCCACTGTTTTTTAAAAGTTCTACTTGTTAAGTTTCACTGGTTTTAAGAACTCATGAAGGTAAGCCTCTCTAGTTTTCAAAGCCAAATGTTATGGGGATTTGTCTTCTGGTGCTTGTTCCCTATGCCTGGGATGCCTGGGGTGGGGTGTGCTCCTCTCTCTTCTGTGCCTGCAGCACCCCTCCTTCCTGCGGACAGTCCTACAGGTCAGCTTGCTTCCTGACCATGTGTCTCTGCCCTCCCTATCCTCTTTGATATGGCCTCTACTCTACATTTAGCTGTGGAGAGTCTGTTCTGCCAGTCTTTGGGTTGTTTTCTGGGTTATTTACACTGATGTGGGTGTTATCTAGGCATATCTATGGTGAGCCTAGAGTCCTCCTACTCTGCCATCTTCCCTGGAAGTTCTCAGAAGAGAACTTTTTTAGTCTCTAAAAAACCTACTGCAAACATACTAAATGATAAAATGTTGAAAACTTTTCCTTGGAGATCAGGAACAAGACAAGGATGCCCCTGACAATCACTGCTATTCAACATCTTTCAGTGTTCTGGCCAGTGCACAAAACAAGAAAAAGGCATAAGAATTAGAAAGAAAGGAACCGAAAACGGGCAGTATTTGCGTATGATATAACTATATTCATAGAAGTTCCAAATGGTTTGGCAGATAAACTATTGGAATTAATAAGAGAATTTGGAATTAATAAGAGAATTTAACCTAGTCTCAGGATATAAAAGCTCAGTATCCCAAAAGCCAATATATTTCTTCATACCAGCAACAAACAAAATGAAATTAATATAAAATACTGAGGAATAAATCTAATAAAAGATGTTCAAGACATCTACAGAAAAAAATGATCAAACCTTATTCTGAGACATTAGAGAAATATAAAAAGGGGGAGATATGCCATAGTAAATATGAGCAAAAAAGATGCCAGTATATCCCAAATTTAATTCTAAATTCAATGCAATTGCAATAAATGTGTTTTGGTGGAACCTGACAAACTGATTTTAAAATTCATATAGAAATACAAAAAGATAAGGATAGCCATTAACCTTTTGAAGTAGAAGAATAAAGGGGAAGACTTTACTGGATAAGAAGAGTATTATAAAGCTTTAGTAATCAAGACAGTGTGTATTTTTTTCAGGGATAGAAAAATAGACCAGTGAAATAGAATGGAGAACTCAGAAACATATCCATGCAGAAGGTCAGTACTTGACATGTGTTATACTGTAGAACAGGGGAGAAATGTCAGTCCTTATAATAAATAGTACTGAGATGAGTGGCTATAATTAAATTAAACCCCTATCTCACACTATACCCCCAAATATATTCCTGTATACTCATGTATTAAAAACCTAAACATGAAAGGAAAAATAAGAAGCTTGTAGAAGATAATATAGGGAAATATCTTCATGAGCTAGTGGGTAGAGAAGAATTGCATAAACAAGATGCAAAAGATAACTTAGGGAAAGGGGACTTCTGTTCATCAAAGAACAATACAAGGAGTACAAAGATAAACCAAGAAAGAGAGTGAGGGAAGGTATTTTCAATTCACAAAACTGAGAAAACTAGTATTTTGATGTATTAAGAACTCTCATATAGGCATGGCCTGGGGAAAAGGATGGGGTTGTGCTGACGGACAAATCTGGGGAAAACTGAGGCCAGGAAACTTTTGTCTCATTCATGGTTTGAAAGTCTCAGAAGAGTCCTCTGGACAGAGACCTGTTTACCAACATGGGATGACTCAGCCTAGTAAAGAGAGGCATTATCAGACCTTGTGAGTGTCTTAGGTCATGTTCATTAGAAGCAGAGCTTGAGACAAAGATTGTGGTGACTGCTGTATATTGGAGGAATGCTCTCAGGAGAAGGGGAGTGAGGGAAGTGGGACAGGGCAGGGGAAGGTGCTGAGCAAGGATGCGTTCTTAGCTCTAGCCTGATCCCATAGGGAGTTCTGTAGTATGACTTGTGCCATAGCGTTGCTTCCCCTTGAGGCAAGGGGGTCAGAATTCCATACCCCCCTGCAGCATTTAGTCCTTGGCTGTGGGCTGTATCCCAAAGGTGGGGTAAGCCTAGCTTCCTGGGTAAAAGTGGCCCCCACTCAGCTGGGTGACATTCTTTAAAGAAAGGGACATTGTACACAGTTAGCAACCAACACACAACCTCTGGAAGGATTCTTGAATTGGTTGGCAAAGGGGATCACTGTGGAGTACCACTAGTGTCCTCTGCAGTGAGGACTTGATTAACACATCTGAGTCAACCTTAGTTCCCATGTGTTGGAGCCTGGAAGCCTGCCAAGAGGCTGGCCACCACAGAGAATAAATGGTGAACTCTGGGGTGAGAAGGAAGTTGTGACAGGGAGTCAGAGGATTTCTAGAGATGAGATTGAAGCAACTAGAGGGAGAGGGTCAATATGCTCCTAGAATAGTGACTGAGGCAAAAAAACAAAAACAGAAATAGACAAAAAGGTCATAAGCTGTGGACCCTGACCTCAAGGCTAGTGGGGGACACAGCACCAGAGAATACAAGGACACCTTTTCTCCAAGACCAGTTCCATTTCCATCACCCAGGCTCTAGCCTTGAGAAGTCCTCAGGGGTCAGAAATAAGTGCCGTAGGGATTTGTGAAAAATAATTATATTAGGTTTTTAGGGAATAGAGAAACCACATTTATACTGCCTTTCACTTCAATCTTAAATACTCACTAAGCATCTACAATGGGCCAGACACAATTCTAGGCACTTTATCAAAGGAGTTCTAGGTACAGACACCAAAGAATACAAATCAAATTACTGATCAGATACTAATGAGACTGATACTTACATATATATTTTAGGTTTATTTATTTTAGAGAGAGCATGAGAGAGAGAGAGAACATGAGCAGGAGGGGCAGAGGGAGAGGGAGAGAGAGAATCTCAAGCAGGCTCCATGCCAAGCATGGAGCCTGATGCAGGGCTTGATCTCACGACCTGAGCCAAAACCAAGAGTTGGATGCTTAACTGACTGTGCCACCCAGGCACCCCGGAACTGATACTTTTATACACTGGCATTGAAAGTAAAATTACACAATCCCATTTGGATTTGGCCATACCTCTCAATTGATAGCATTGTTCAAATCCTTTAACTTAGGAATTCTACTTGGGGGAACAAATCTCCAAAAGGAAAAATAATCCCAAGAGAGGAAAAAAAACTTACATACCTGAAGACGTTCATCACATTGTATTTTATAAAGAGAGAGAAAACATGTATGAAAGCACCTTAAGTATTAAATATTTTAATCCAAGTTTTCTCAAATTAATTTTTCTATAGAATTCTTTTTCATAGACTATTAAGAAGTTTGAGAACACACCTTCAGGAAGAAAGGGACCCATAATTTTGATGATCATCCAGTTAAGATTATAGGGCTATGAGGTAGTTCATAGAGTAATATGGTTTTGGTTGGGTGAAATGTTTGGAGCCCAGGCCCACCTAAGCACCAGCCTCTAACCCAGAAGAGAGTTTCTAAAACATAAAGAGGACGAAGTCCCTTGAGAATTCACTTCTCTGGTTTTTCCATGGTGTGAGCCTCTCATGTGGTTTTCAGTAAGGCTAGATGAGGCAGCTCCAACTTACCTACTGGACACAGGCCTTGAACTCAGAGGAATGAGAATGAATCTCTTATTCTATACAGATGAAGACTTTCACAGAAAAGATAAGACCCCACTTATCAGCTAGAGAGTTCAGAAGAACAGGCAAACTATATGTTTGGGTTTAAGAATAAACATTCTCAGAGCAGTAATGAGCACTAGGAGCTCTCCAAGGTTCTGAAAAAACTGCCTGCGCCTTTCTCCAACCTGATGGAATCATCTCACTAATGTCTCTCACCTAAAGGGTTCACTACCTCTTCTCGCCTTGACACTTGCCTCTGGACTCTAACTCCTTGATACAATCTGTCTGTGACTCATGCCTAGTGGGACTTCAGTCACTGTTTTTTATCTGCCCGTACTGGCCGCTTCATTTATCATTGTCCTAAAGGAAGTCTATTTGAAGTTATCTCAGTAGGAGAGAGTACATGTTTTATTAACTTTTGGTTGTACTATCAGGAAGGAAAGGAACTCAGGAGAGATAATTTTCATATATGTCTTCATATCTGAGAAAGTACTAGAAGAACACATGAAAGAAACAGAAAGAAGACACCTTCAGAGAGTTGACTACATGTGACTCATTTGTCATACTTTTCAATCCTTCACTTACTGCATAGCAACAGGGTATAGCAAGGTACCTTATATAAGGTTGGTGCTGGTAAACAAATGAATATTAAACTATGTACTAGAAGAACAAAGTTCTAGTCCTGACTTTTTTTTAAAAAAGATTTTATTTATTTATTTGCCAGAGAGAGAGAGCACAAGCAGGGGGAGCGGCAGGCAGAGGCAGAGGGAGAAGCAGACTCCCCGCCGAGCAGGGAGCCCGATGCGGGACTCGATCCCAGGACCCCGGGATCATGACCTGAGCCGAAGGCAGATGCTTAACCGACTGAGCCACCCACGTGCCCCATGGCTTTATTTTTTTTTAACTAATTGTATAACATTGAGCAAATCATTTAACTTCTCTTTATCAATGTAAGGTAACTGCTGCAGCAAACAGCCCCCAAATTGCAATCACTTAAAACAGTGTAAGCTTCTTTGTCACTCATACAACAATCTAATACATATTCCTGGTTGACTGACTTTCCTGGATAACTTTCCTCCAAGTGGTGACTCAAACTTCTTCCAGATTATAGCCTTGCTATTCTCTAAGTTTTTTGAGTAATCTTCATTCAGCTAGTCAGTGAGGGGAAAAAATGGGGGGTGTGCTTTCTCTGACTGTACTGACCTATCATTCTCACTGGGACCACTGCCCAATTCCTTAGGGGACAGTCAAGACCAGTGTTCTAGCCCTTTGGTTATTCTTCAGTGGGTTCCTGCTGGGGCCTGTTTTGGGCAGTCTGTTCTCTTGCACCCAGTTCTCTCCCAGCTCTTCATAGTTGTTCTGCCGTCATCTTGGAATGCTGTTCTCTCTCTACTTACTCCCTGACATCTTGTACTACAGCTTCTGATGCCTGGTCTTGCTAATACTCAGTAAATATTTGCTAAACTGCTGGTGTTAAAAAAAAACAAAACAAAACGGGGAGCTTATATTTTGGAGGATTTTATGGGTCCGGCCTTGTAGTGATACAAATCACTTCTTCCTACCTTCTACTGGACAGGACCCATCCCATGTTCACACCTAACTGCAAAGGAACTTGAAAAATGTAGTCTTGATGTATGCCAAAAAGGAAAAGGGACACTGTTTGGTAAATAACTGGCCTTACGCTCTAGGTTTTGGTTTCCTCAATGGTAAAATGATTCAAATAAAATCTTTTCTTCCTTCTCCATGGAGTTATTGTAAAGGTCAAAGGAGATTACCTGTGTGAAAAAGTCTTGAAAACTGTAAATCTACGTATACAGGATATACAGGAAGGGAATCATTATTGCTTAGCTTACCTACCTTTGAGTGTTAATTTTAGGAGTGGAAAAAAACGTGTTCTGTCTTTGGTAGGACTCCTTATAAGTTGGTCACAGTATATACCAAGTATAAGTATATTTAATGGGATAATACATTTTCTCATATGGGGCAAAAGTAGAGATTGTAAATGAACCTTTGGCATTTCATAATATGAATGCCTTGGTGGAAGTATACTAGGATGGATTTAAGGGAAATACCATTTTGTGTTCAAGCCTAATTTTTTCCAGGCTCCTGAAGACGCTTCTAACCTCCCAGACAATAAAACCTACCATAGGTTTGTTTTTTTTTAAAGATTTTATTTATTTGAGAGAGAGAGAGAATGAGAGATAGAGAGCACGAGAGGGAAGAGGGTCAGAGGGACAAGCAGACTCCCTGCTGAGCAGGGAGCCCGATGCGGGACTCGATCCCAGGACTCCAGGATCATGACCTGAGCCGAAGGCAGTCGCTTAACCAACTGAGCCACCCAGGCGCCCCTACCATAGGTTTGATAATAGGTGGTACATTCTTCCCTCTTTGAAAGTCTTCCCTGGACTGGGTATTGTAAATGGAATATTTATTAGGATTGTTGCGCATGACATCTAATTACGGACACACATACACACAGCTCCTTTGTCATTTTTTAAAAGATTTTATTTATTTATTTGAGAGAGAGAGCGAGCCAGAGATAGTGAGAGAGAGCATGAGCAGGGAGGAGAAGGAGAAACAGCCTCCCCACTCAGCTTTGGGGCTCAATCCCAGGAACCTGGGAACATGACCTGAGCTGAAGGCAGACACTTAACCAACTGAGCCACCCAGGTGCCCCTCCTTTGTCATTTTTCTGAAGCCCTTCATCCTCAGCAGTCAGAAACTCCTCTTACCACTAACTCCCCAACTAAGCAAACAAACAAAAAAATTGCCTCCTCCAACTTCTTCTTCTCAGGTTTGCTATGAATCAAAGAATCTGATTTATGCCTACATACCTAGCAACATGTCAATGATTTTTGAACGTTGTTCACTCTTTAATTTCATGATGTTTTGACCTAAAGCTAACATCAGCCATCTGGGAAGTGTTATTATTTAAACAAACATCACTCAGCCAATTGTGACCGAGGCACTGGATCATGCTGAACTGCAAGATTTCTTCTAAGGATGAAAGAAAATAATAAGAAATCACAATAGTGAGGGACATACATTGAGACCCAGCTTAGTTTTCTGAAAGGAGAAAAAGAAAGGCATTTGTTTGAAACTCTGGGGCCTTAGGGTAGTTCACCAGAGCACACTAAGCCTTAGGAATTATGTCTAATTTATCTTAGAGCAGCCAGAACTCACAGCTTAAAAATTCAAAGCAAAGATAGCTCTATTCTCAATATGTATAAAATAACTGAATGTGAGCGCATGACCTAAAGGAAATTAGACTGCACATAATCATGCATTCTGGTGCACTGTGGTATTAACTTGAAATATATAGAGCTTTGGGTTTTGTGGAAGGAAATAGAAATTGGGATGTAAAATGAAGCAAAGAAGGAGATGCCCTTGGAAATATGCATTGCTATAAAATGAAAGCAGTGTCTAATCAAATAAGTGCCTTCTAGAGATAGACTGTCCCTCACATCTGGGTATCTTGGCTATCTATCTCTTATCAGGAAAAAAAACGTGGGTCAGGGAATTGTACCAAAGCAGATCTCTTTCAGCTGGACAAGCTTTAAAAGAAAAAAAATGGTCTCCTGTTCTTTTCTAGTGCCTCTCAATGGGTATCTTTTATTTTTCTTTTTTAAATCTGCATCTACCAGCCATTTTCCAGCTGTATACCTACTTGAATTTCATTCTGGTCTCTGTTCTACTCATGCTATGTGTCTCATGCATCCATGCAAATTGGTGCCCAAACCGGGCATGCTGAAAGTGCTGGAGTCCTGAGCAGATTGGCCCTACCTACCATTTATTTACTGATGGCTTGCATTAGCACATATCATCTTCTCAGTTAGATGGTAAAGCCAGGTTGAAAGTGAGGAGGAGACCGTTTTGCTTCCAAAAGGATTTGAATATTGAAATGTGCTTTGGACAAAAGTTTCCCCCTTTCCAGGACAATACACATGGATCTTTCCAGATATTGTTGGGTGGGGGGGGGCATGGGGACATGTAGAGGCAATGTGAGAGAGTGGAGGAAGAACTGGGATTTAGGGGTTCAGGAAACCCAGAATCTTAGACTGTTTCTCACTGAATCTAGGACTCTGGCAAGTGGGCAGATCCCTCTGAGCCTTAATATTCCCATTTGCAAAATAATAGTAATAATAGTAACAAACAGTTGAGAGGCAAGGTGGTATAGAGGGCAAGTGAACACATTCCAGAGAAAGGTTGCCAGGGTTCAAATTCTGGCTCTGCTGTTATTACCTAAAACAGTCTGTACCTCAGCTTCTTTCTTTCTTTTTCTTCTTTATATTACATTTAGCTGAAGCTTGACCTCGTTTGCTGGTTGCAGAGTGTACCATTTTACTTATTAAAATATTAATAAACTTTATTTTTTTAGAGAAGTTTTAGGTTCACAGCAAAATTGAGCGAAAGTACAGAGACCCATTTATCCCCTGGTCCCATACATGCACATGCTCAGCCTCCCCCGCTAACAACATTCCCCACCAGACTGGGACATTTGTTACAATCAATGAACCTATATTGACATATCATAATCATCCAAAGACCACAGTTTACATTAGGGGTTCAATTTTGATATTGTACAGTCTCTGGATTTGGACAAATGTATAATGACATGTATCCAACATTATAGTGTTATAACAGGATAGTTTCAGTGCCCTAAAAATCCACTGTGCTCTCTTTATTCCTGTCTCCCTGCTAACCCCTGGCAACCACTGATCTTTTCACTCTCTCCATAGTTTTGCCTTTTCCAGAATGTCAGATATTTGGAATCATACAGTATGTAGCCTTTTCAGACTGGCTTCTTTCAATTAGTAGTATGCATTAAGTTTCCTCCATGTCTTTTCATCTAGCTCATTTTTTTTTAGCACTGAATACTATTCTATTGTCTGGACATACTACAGTTTATCCATTTAGCTTTTGAAGGACATTTTGATTGCTTCCAAGTTTTGGCAATTATTAATAATTTGTCAATTTATTAAAAATAAAAACCTGCCGCAAACATCCATGTGCAGGTTTTTGTGTGGATCTAAGTTTCTAATTCATTTGGATGAATACCGAGGACCAATCGTATGTTAAGAGTATTTTTAGCTATTTTTTAAAACAGCTTATCAAGTGTGAGTTTTAGCAGTTTTTGTGTTCTAAGGGATTGGTTTGTTTCATCTAGGTTATCAGTTTCTGGCATGGAGTTGTCCATAATATTCCTTTATCTTCTTTTTAATGTCCATGAGATCTTTAAATGTCCTTTATCTTGAGTGATGTCTCCTCTTTCATTTCTGATGCTAGTAATTTGTGTCTACTCTCTTTTTTTTTTTTTTTTTTTTTAGCCTGGCTTGAAGCTCATCGATTTTATTGATCTTTTCAAAGAAATGGCTTTTGGTTTTGTTGATTTTCTCTATTGATTTCAGTTTCATTGATTTCTGCTTGAATTTTTATTTCTTCTGCTTTGGATTTAATTTGCTCTTCTTTTTCTAGTTTTCTAAGGTAGAAGCTTAGATTATTGATTTTAGATCTTTATGCTTTTGCAATATGTGCATTCGATGCTATAAATAACCTTTAAAGCACTGTTTTCACTGTGTCCCACGAGCTTTGTTAAGTTGTATTTTCACTTTAATTTGAAATATTTTTAAATTTCTCTTGATTTCTTCTTTGAATTACATGTTAATTAGAAGTGTATTGTTAATCTCCAAGTATTTTGGTATTTTCCAGCTATCTTTCTGTTACTGATTTCTACTTTAATTCCATTGTGGTCTGAGAGCACCCATTATATGATTTCTATTCTTTTGAACTTATTAAGGTATATTTTAAATTTATTAAAGTGCATTTTATGGCCCAGAATGTGGTCTATCTTGCTGAATGTTCCATGTGAGCTAGAGAAGAATTTGTATTCTGCTATTGTTGAATGAAGTCATCTATAGATGTCAATGAAATCCAGTTGATTGATGGTGCTGTTGAGTTCAACTACATTTACTGATTTTCTGCCTGCTGTATCTGTCTATTTCTGGTAGAGGGATGTTGAAGTCTCCACCTCCAATAGTGGATTTATCTATTTCTCCTTGCAGTTTTATCTGTTTTGCCTCACGTGTTTTGATGCTCTGTTGTTAGGTGCATACACATTGTCTTCTTAGAGTACTGACCTTTTAATCATTATGAAATGCCCCTCTTTATCCCTGAAAACTTTCCTTGTTTAAAGTCTGCTTTGTCTGAAATTAATATAGCTACTCCTGCTTTCTTTCAAGTAGCGTTAGCATGGCATATCTTTCTCCATTCCTTTATATTTCATCTATATGTTATTTATTTAATAATTGTAATTATATTAAATAAATTATATTAAATCAATAATATTTATTTGATATATTTATGATTTATTTTTGAGAGAGAGAGTGTGCATGCATGTGAGTGGTGGGGGGAGGGGCAGAGGGCGAGGGAGAGAGAGAATCTTAAGCAGGCTCCATGCCCAGTGCGGAGCCTGATGTGGGGCATGATCCCATGACCCTGAGATCATGACCTGAGCCAAAATCAAGAGTCGGATGCTTAACTGACTGAGCCACCCAGGCACTCCTGTGTTATTATATTTAAAGTGTGTTTCTTTTTTTTTTTTTTAAGATTTTATTTATTTATTTGAGAGAGAGAGAATGAGAGACAGAGAGCACAAGAGGGAAGAGGGTCAGAGGGAGAAGCAGACTCCCCGCCGAGCAGGGAGCCCAACGCGGGACTCGATCCCGGGACTCCAGGATCATGACCTGAGCTGAAGGCAGTCGCTTAACCAACTGACCCACCCAGGCGCCCTTAAAGTGAGTTTCTTGTAGATGACATATAGTTGAATCTTGTTTTTTTGATCTACTCTGACAATCACTGCCTTTTAATTGGTGTATTTAGACCACTGATGTTTAAAGTGATTATTGATATAGTTGGATTGCTATCTACAATATTTGTTACTCTGTTGCCCTTATTTTTTGGTCCTACTTTTGTCTCCCATATTGGTCCTACTTTTGTCTCCCATACATTTTCTGCCTTTTGTGGTTTTGACTGAGCATTTTATATGATTTCATTTGTCTCATTTTTTAGTATATCTACTACTTAATTTACTTTTATAGTGGCTGCTCTAGAGTTTGCAGTATACAAGTACAGTGAATCCATGTCCACTTTATTTTTTAATTTAATTTTATTTTTTAAAGGTTTTATGTTTAATCTCTACACCCAACATGGGGCTTGAACTCACAACCCTGAGATCAAGAGTCACACACTCCACTGACTGAGCCAGCCGCATGGCCCCCAGTCCACTTTAAAGTAACACTATACCACTTCATGAATCGTGCAGGTACCTTATAATAACAAAAGAATCCTAATTCCTCCCTCCCATCTCTTGAATCATTACTGTCATTCATTTCACTTATATATACATATAAGTAAGCATAAATATATACATGTAAGCATACATAATTGCATACATTGTTGCCATTTTTTGAACAAATTTTCTGTTAGAGCAGTTAAGAATAAGAAAAATAAGTTTTTACCTTCTCTTATTCTTTGATGTTCTTCCTTTCTTTATGTATGTCCAAGTTTCTGATCTATACAATTTTCCTTTTCTCTGAGGAACTTTTTTTTAGTGTAGTTGACATACAGCATTACAGTAGTTTCAAGTGTATAGCATAGTGATTCAACAAGTTTACCTATTATGCTATGTTCACTACACGTGTAGCTACCATCTATCTCAATACATCAGTATTACAATATCATTGACTATATTCCTTATATTGTGACTTCTTTCCTGTGACTTACTCGTTCTATAACTGGAAGCACTTCTTTTAACATTTCTTGCAAGGCGGGTCTACTGGCAACAAATTCTCTTCATTTTTGTCTTAGAAAGTCTTTGTTTCTCCTTTACTTTTGAAGGATAATTTCAAATGGTACAGAGTTTTAGGTTGGTGGGGTTTTTTTCTCTTCATACTTTATATATTTCATTTCACTGTCTTCTTGCTTGGATGGTTTATAAGAAATCAGATATAATTCTTATCCTTGTTTCTTTATTGGTAACGTGTTTTTTCCTCTGGCTTCTTTCGAGATTTTTTTTTTCTTTATCTTTGATTTTCTGCAGTTTGAATGTGCTATGTTTAGGTGCAGTGGGTTTTTGTTTTTTGGTTTTTGATTTTTGGTGGGGTTTTTTGGTATTTATCCTGCTTGGTGTTCTCTGAGCTTCTTGGATCTGTGGTTTGGTGGCCAGCATGTGCCTCAGTTAATCCATCTGTAAAGTAGGGATTATAATAGCTACTTCATGTTGTGGGAATTAAGATTAATTCAATATGTGACAAGCACTTAGATGAGTACCTGGAATGTCGTTAGTACTACATAAGTGTTAGCTAATATTTAATCAGCACTTGCTAAACGCTTTTCATACAGGATCTCATTTTTTCTTCACAGCAATCCTATCCTCAGCAGGTACCTATTATTACCCCCATTTTACAGATGGGGGAGATTGAGGCTTGTCTGTGATCACACAGATTGTTAAGTAGCAGGTCTGTAAGTCTTACTGAGGTCTGTCTGGCTGCCAAGACCATGCCTTAAATTACCAAGGAACAGCACCTCAGAAGGGTGTTGGATTTTGGTTAATCTCTGTGGTCCCTTCCAGAACTAAAACTCTATTGTATCACATTTGAAATAATGCCAGAATAATACTGTGGTAGAGTGTCCAGGCTTGGGAGTTGGAAAGCCTGTGTTTAAGCAAGTCAGGCACACCCTCTGTTTCCCCTGCTGTGACATGAGGCTAATCCACCTACCTTTCCTATTGAGTTGTTTGGAGGTTTGAATGGGCTACTGTATGTAAGACATTTTGCACAGCGCTTGTAACTGGTACTGGCATATTGTAGGTGCTCAAAAAAGTTAGAAAATAAAATAATTATTATTTTTAAAATCTTGTCTAGTAGTTACAGTATTGGAAAAAGTCAGGAAATGTCTTGATTTAGAGGCCCCCAAGCTGTCCAGGCAGGAGGGCATATGGTAGGAAACTGTTGATGTGGAACTTGGCTAGAAGAGGTGAGAGTAGCTTACATCATAGAACCCAGCCCTTGGGCGGTGCAGAAGTCTTCCTGGGCAAGAAGCTGAGATGACTCCAGTACATGGAGGTTTTATTTCTAATGCTGGCAATCATAAGAGAACTGGGACACTCTTGGGCATTGTGGCAGGGCTCTTATTTATGGTCAATCTCATTCAGAGGAAGGATTAAGTGGGAGGGAGTATTCCCAACATGGCTGGTCCTGATTAGAGAGGAAGCAGATGGCCTTTAATCTGGACATGGGCCATGCCAGTATTAAGACTGCGTGTTCTCTGAGCTTCTCAGAGTAAAAGGGCTGGCCCACTGATACGACTTTGGTGTGACATTTCTTCGAGCCCGGTGAAGGGATCTATGCTTGTTAGAATCAGAGGTGACAGCTGCTCTGGGGACCATACCTATGGGACATGGTGAAGGGGCAAAATGCCTGTGACTCACATTTCATTGTGTGTGTGGATGTGTCTACAATTCTGGTACTGCTATTTCATTCTCCTCTGAAGAAATGGAGGGATTAAAAGTAGCAGTTGTACTCCCTTGCTTTGGCTGCCTGAGGAGCCCTCCCTCCAAAAATGTGAATTGTAATCTCAAAGCTTTTTGCCAGCTTCCTTCAGTAATCCGTGCTCATCACGCATCACATTCTACAGTGTCACTGTTCTGGTTTTCAGATATCTCCCCTCAGTCAATAAGCATGGATGGAGGGCATATTATGTGCCTGGCACTGTGTTATGATCTGAGGATACAAAAAAGAATGATAAAAGGTCCTGGCCCTCAGAGAGTTGAAAGCCGTTAGGGTGGTGGGGACCTTTAAGCAAATAAGTACAGCACTATGTAATGGGCTATCAGAAAAGTGTCTTCCTTTGGCTTTCTCCCAAAACAGGCTGTGGGAAAAGGATTTGAGTGTAAGTAGTTTATTTGGGAAGCAATCCCAGGAAGCACTGGTAGAAAAGATCAGGGAGTTGAGGAAGGGAACAGAAGAAAGCCTATCCATGTAGTTACTACTAGAGGCAACTGGGGTTCAACCTCCCCAGGGAGCTCTGGGAGCATAAAACATGCCTTGTTCTCCCCACCAAGGGGCCATGCAGCTGGGCCAGTTAGCCATCACATCTCTCTCCATCAGTGTTTGAAGACTGCCCCAAGGGAGATTAACTCCCTAGTGCAACTCCTGACCACCTGGCCAAATGCATGCTGGTGGGCAGATACACAGCCCCAAGTGGAGCCACTGGTGTTTATAGTAAGCAGCCTTCCATGTAGAGGCAGAGGCCAAAGAGATGTGGGAAGGGCCCCAGCAGCATCTGCTAAAAGAAGTATGTTGGGCTTACAGTGAGTGCACACCGGGTTAGCCATTCCTAGCTTAGGTGATCAACAAAGACTTCAGAGACAAGAGCTTTCCAGGCTGGAACAAGGCATGGAGTGTTTGGAAGAATGCGATGCATTCAATATGGCTGGCACTGCTGTCACAGGGGAGAGAGTGTCGGGTGTGGGAAAGTACTAGGCGTAGGTGAGGGCTGGCTCCAGTACCCCCCTATGCCAAACTACATTCCAGACTCACTGGAGATGCAGAGAGAGCCACAGAAGGGCTTTAAGAAGGCTTGTGACCCGGCCGTGCTTGCTTTTTATTTTATTTTTATTTATTTATTTATTTTAAGATTTTATTTATTTGACAGAGAGAGACACAGCGAGAGAGGGAACACAAGCAGGGGGAGTGGGAGAGGGAACACAAGCAGGGGGAGTGGGAGAGGGAGAAGCAGGCTTCCTGCAGAGCAGGGAGGCCGATGCAGGGCTCAGTCCCAGGACCCTGTGATCATGACCCGAGCCGAAGATAGACGCTTAACGACTGAGCCACCCAGGCGCCCCCATACTTGCTTTTTAGAAAGATCAGTCTGGCTGTGGTAGCCAGAACAGGTGGCTACTCCTTCCCATTTGCTTCCTGTGGGTTTTGTGTCTATTTCCTATTGCTGTGAGCATCAGCCTGGTGGTAGCAGTTCAAATCATCCAGTTTGTGATTTTTCCCAACAGTCTCATAATCAGCCTTATTGTGTCGCATCAGAGATGGGTGACGCGCCTCTTTGGGGGCCTGGGTCACAGCCCCATGGGGTCCCTCTTCCGGGCTTCCAGGCTCTGATAACCCCAGTCTCTCTCTAATTCCTGCAGCTCCCATCTCTGTGTTATCTCAGCATCCCCTGTCTACCTTTTGAGTCCTCCAGTACTCACTTCAGCAATTTCACCTCCAATCCCTGCTTTACCTCTGCAGAACTAACTGTGCTGCTTGTCTTTCTTCCTGGACCATGACCGATGCAGAGAGGCACAAGACGACAGAGTATCTGGGGAGTCGGCTTAGCTGGGAGACGATGAGTTTGTAGTTCACACACTTGTTTGATTTTCCCCAAAGCTCTTGAGAGCCAGGGCATAGGCATGGAGAAGGCATGTGGTTGGGGTGAACCGACCTTGATGGTTTGAAGAGGAGGATGTTCAAGAGGGCACCTAAGCATCAGAGCCGGGCGGACCAGATAATACCAATGGTAGCAGCAACAGCAGTAGCCACGATGATAATAGAGAAACCTACAATTCTGCCTTTACTGTGTGCCAGGCATTGTAAGTGCTTTACATGTACTGTCAGCTTAATCCTCATGACAACCCTAGGAGGTAGGTATGTCCTTTCCTTCTCCATTTTACAAATGAAGACACCAAGGCACCAAGAGGCTAAGTAATGTGCCCAAGATCAAATAACTAGTAAGGGACAAAGTTGATATATGAACCTGGGCAGTTTCTCCCCTGTGGTTGGGGCTCATGGTCATTACAAGGGGTAATTTTCCTTCCCTACTGTTCTGTGACTCCACAGAAATATGACTTAATGTCTCCGTGAAAATCTGCAGCTTAATGGTAAGGTTTTAGTGATGATGACATCTTTCCAAGAAGCCCTTGCAGGAAGTGAGAGAAAGTTGGGCTTAATCTGTGAAGATGAAGCTAAACAGAAAGCCAGAAGAAAAGGCGTGGACTCCTAGGGGTGTGGAGCTCCCCTTCTGCAAAGGCACAGATGGACACGAGACAGAGGAGCTGAGAGTTTATCATTCTCTGAAAGCTTAATTAGGTCACTGGTGAGGACAGAATATTAAAAAAATTCCATCAGCTAAAGACCTGTGGGGTTTAATTCCCTTATTCCTGCTCCTTAGTCTTAGAATAAATGAAGCCTTTTCCTAGTTACAAAAATGATGTTGAAAAATGATTGATTGTCCTAATGAGGAAAGAGAACAGCTGCCTGAACAGCAGATGTAACTTTTATAATCATTTCCTCTTCATTGGTTTTCTCCCTAATGACCCCGGCACTGATGATAGTATTTAAGAAGGAGGGTGTGTGATGGGCAGAGGACTGGAATGATCAGGAAGCTTGGGTAAAGAGGGAAATGGTTGGCCTGACCCTCCTGATCGGCTGCATTTTTAACAAGCCCAAAGTTATGGCTGTTCTTCAAGCTGTTAAAGGTGACAGAACCAGAGTTTGTGGCAACACGAGGTCCCAGAATTGAGGGCCAGACCTGACATAAAAACCACCCACAACTATCACATGTACTGAAATCTGTCGTAGCTTCACTAAAGCCCCAGGGGGATCTGTCACGCAGAGAGGAACATCCCTATGAGGGGATATTTAGCAGCAAGTCGGCAAAGACACTGAAATGTGATAGCCTATGCAGTGGAACATGGTGGGTCAGGAGCATGGGCCCTGGCTGTAAATCCTGCGTTCGAATCCTGACTCTACCACTGACCAGCTGTGTGACCAGCTGTACCTCACTTTCCAGCTGTGTGACCTAGAGCCAATTTCTTAATCTCTTTGTGCCTTGGTTTCTAGCTGTGTGAACTTGGGCAAGTTTCTTAACCTCTCTGTGCCTCAGTTTGCTGATCTTTAAGGATGATAAGAATACCTATTTCATGGGGTTGTTGAGGGGAATAAATAAATGTTTGTAAAGCACTCAGAACAGTGCCTGGTATGTAGCAGGTCTATTTCTAGATCTCTTAAATAACATAAATGGCCTGCCATTGGCAAAACTGTGTCAACCACATTTTTCTGCCATCTGCAGAAGTGTGATTCAGCAGTTAGTCTTCAGTGCCCTCTGGATTTTGGGATCTCTTTCTCTCTCCCTTCACCTTTGTGGCATCCCACTGTTCTCTTATTCCATACAAATATTCTACACAAATCTCAGTAGGGGCTAAAAATCCCAATTTGTGGTGAGATGCTAGTGACTCATAAACTTCATCATGTTCCTCTTCTTAGCTTTAAAAATCAAGGGGCTCATGGCATTTTGGGCACTGGCCAAAAGTGGTGGACCTCTCAGTGCCACTTCCTACCCATTCTGACGACCAGTTTTCTGTGGATTTTCCTGCTGTTCCTCACCACAGCTCAGAGTTCCAGAACTTTTGGTTCTCCCATCTGGGACCCCAGACCCACACCACCACATCCCGTTCAGGCAATCCCCAAAGCAGTTGTCTGTTGGGCCTACGGGCATAACCTTTATTGGTTCTGGACATACTGGACCAGACCTGCTTGGTAATACCCTTGTCCATATTACAGGAGAGCTGTCCTAAACTTTGGTTTGCTTCAAATAGATATAATTATCCCTAATGTTTTTGTTGTTTTAGATTTTATTTACTTATTTGACAGAGAGGGAGAGGAAGAGAGAGAGAAAGCACAAGGAGGGGGAGCGGCAGAGGGAGAGGGAGAAGCAGGCTTCCCGCCGAGCAGGGAGCCCGATGCGGGGCTCGATCCCAGGACCCTGGGATCATGACCTGAGCCGAAGGCAGACACCCAACCAACTGAGCCACTCAGGCACCTGAATTATCCCTATGTTAAAGAGCAAAATTTCTTTTCGTTTTCAAAGTGTTTTGTCTTCATTTCTTCTTGCGTCATGATAGCTTCATTTTGCAAGTGGGAAAAATCAGTTTTGGCTTCATATACTAGGAAACCTATGTTAAAGTGGCTTCAAAAATATGGGAAGTTAATAGCCCCACATAAAGGAAGACCCCAGTGGCAGGGCAATGATCAGCCCTGGGTCTTTCAAGGCTCTGACTTATTTTCTCTTGAGAATCTCTCAGCTCTCCTCCACAGTGTGGCTTGATTCTCAGGCTGCTAGAGGATACTGCAGCGCCCTTGGGGGCTCAGATCCACACCCCCAAATACCCAAGGAAGACAGGAACTGGCTCTCTTTTAAGAAGTGCCCCCAAATTGTCCTTTGTTCCTCATTGGCCCAAATCTGGTTGTACACCAGCCTCTGGATAATCCAGGAAGCTGGGAGAATACCATGTGCTAACAGGCTTAGGCCTGGCAGTCTGTCCAATCGCTGTCAAAGGGGCTGTAATTATTTAGCCCAGTTAGCCCTACCAGTAGTATTGGGGATGAGTCAGCTTCCTTTCACAGGTGTAGGTGGAGTGAGGAGGAAAGACACCTATACGGAAGTCTGAGGTATTGTCAGGAAGTGGGCATTGTCAGGATAGTAGAGTTAACGTACCGTGTTATATTAGTTTCAGGTGTACAATATAGTGATTCAGCAATTCTGTAAGTTACTCAGTGCTCATCAGGACATGTGCACTCCTTAATCCCCATCACCTATTTTACCTGTCTCCCCCATCCACCTCTTCTGTGGTAACCACCAGTTTGTTCTCTATAGTTGAGAGTCTATTTCTTGATTTGTTTCTCTCTCCTTTTTTTCTCTCTTTGTTTTGTTCCTTAAATTTCACATATGAGTGAAATCATATGGTATTTTTCTTTCTCTGACTGCCTTACTTACGAAGCATTGTATTCTCTAGCTCCATCCATGTCATTGAAAATGGCAAGATTTCATTATTTTTTATGGCTGAATAATATTCCTCTGTGTGTGTATGTGTGTGTGTGTGTGTGTGTGTGTGTGTGTGTGTGTGTGTGTGTATCTCCATATCTTTATCCATTCATCTAGTGATGGACACTTAGGTTGCTACCATAATTTGGCTGTTGTGAATAATGCTGCAATAAACATAGGGGTTCATGTAACCCTTTGATTTAGTGTTTTCATATTCTTTAGGTACATACCCAGTAGTGAATTACTGAATCGATCACATGGTATTTCTATTTTTAATTTTTTGAGGAACCTCCATACTGTCTTCCACAGTGGCCACACCAGTTTGCATTTCTACCAACAGTACATGAGTATTTGTATTTCTCCATGTCCTCACCAGCACTTGTTTCTTGTGTTGTTGATTTTAGCCATTCTGACAGGTGTTGAGGTGATATCTCATTGTGGCTTTGATTTGCATTTCCCTGGTGATAAATGATGTTGAGCATCTTTTCATATGTCTGTTGGCCATTTGTATGTTTTCTTTGGAGAAATGTCTCTTTGTGTCTTCTCCCCATTTTTTAATCGGATTATTTGTTTTTTTCAGTGTTGAGTTGTATAAGTTCTTTCTATAATATGGATACTAACCCTTTGTCAGATATGTCATTTGCAAATATCCTCTCCCATTTTGTAGGTTGCCTTTTAGTTAACTTTATTCCTAGGTATCGTATTATTTTTAGTGCAATTGTAAATGGGTTTGTTCTCTTAATTTCTCTTTCTGCTGCTTCATTATTGGTCTACAGAAATGCAATGGATTTCTTTTTTTTTTTTTAAGATTTTTTTATTTATTTATTTGACAGACAGAGACACAGCGAGAGAGGGAACACAAGCAGGGGGAGTGGGAGAGGGAGAAGCAGGCTTCCCGCGGAGCAGGGAGCCCGCCGTGGGGCTTGATCCCAGGACTCTGGTATCATGACCTGAGCTGAAGGCAGACGCCCAACAACCGAGCCACCCAGGCGCCCCTGCAATGGATTTCTGTACATTGATTTTGTATCCTGTGACTTTACTGAATTCGTTTATCAGTTCTAGTAGTTTTTTGATGGAGCCTTCCGCGTTTTCTATATAGAGTATCATGTTATCTGCATATAGTGAAAGTTTTACTTCTTCCTTACCAATTTGGATGCCATTGATTGATTGATTGATTGATTGCTGTAGCTAGGACTTCCAGTACTATGCTGAATAAAACTGGTAAGAGTGGACATCCTTGTCTTATTCCTGACCTTAGGGGAATAGCTCTCAGTTTTCCCCCATTAAGGATAATGTTAGCTCTGGGTTTTTCATATATGGCCTTTCTTATGTTGAGATATGTTCTGTCTAAACTTTTGTTGAGACTTTTTTTTTTTTATCATGATTGGATGTTGTACTTTTTCAAAAGCCTTTTCTGCATCTTTTGAAATGTTCATATGTTTCTTATCCTTTCTCTTATTGATGTGATGTATCATGTTGATTGATTTGCACATGTTGAACCACCCTTGCACCCCAGGAATAAATCCCACTTGATCATGGTGAGTGATTCTTTTAATGTATTGTTGGATTCAGTTTGCTAATATTTTGTTGAGGATTTTGGCATCTATATCCATCAGAGATACTGACCTGTAGTTCTCTTTTTTTGTAATGTCTTTAACTGGTTTTGATATCAGGGTAATGCTGGCCTCATGGAACGAATGTGGAAGTTTTCCTTCTTCTATTTTTTTGGAATAGTTTGAGAAGAATATAAGTATTAACTCTTCTTTAAATGTTTGCTAGAATTCACCTGTGGAGCTGTCTGGTCCTGGACTTTTGTTTGTTGGGACTTTTTTGATTACTGATTCAATTTCATTGCTGGTAACTGGTCTGTTCAGATTTTCTATTTTTTCCTGATTCATTTTTGGTGGGTTTTATGTTTCTAAGAATTTATCCATTTTTTTTCTAGGTTGTCCGGTTTGTTGGCATATAGTTTTTTATAATATTCTCTTACAATTTTATTTCTCTGGTGTTGGTTGTTATTTCTCCTCTGTCATTTGTGATTTTATTTTTTGAGTCCTTTCTCTCTTTTTTCTTGATATGTCTGGCTAGAAGTTTATTAATTTTATTGATGTTTTTGAAGATCAAGTTCTGGTTTCATTGATCTGTTCTATGGTTGTTTTTAGTTTCTGTTAAATTTGTTTCTGGTCTAATATTTGTTATTTCCTTCCTTTTGATGGTTTTATGTATTTGTTGTTCTTTTTCTAGCTCCTTTAAATGTAAGGTTAGTTTTGTTTGTGATTTTTCTTGCTTTTTCAGGTAGGCCTGTATTGCTATAAACTTCCCTCTTAGAACTGCTTTTGCTGCATACCAAAGTTTTTGGACCATTGTGTTTTTATTTTCGTTTGTTTCTGTGCACTTTTTATTTCTTTTTTTATTTCCTGGTTGACCCATTCATTGTTTAGTAGCATGTTATTTAACTTCCATGTATTTGTGTTCTTTCCAGATTTTTTCTTGTGGTCGGCTTCTTGTTTCATAGCATTGGGGTCAGAAAAGATGCATGGTATGACTTTGATCTTGAATTTGTTGAGGTTTGTTTTATGGGCAAATATGTGATCTATTCTGGAGAATGTTCTGTGTACACTTGAAAAGAATGTGTTTTCTGCTGTTTTAGGAGGAATGCTCTGAGAATATCTTTAAATCCATTTGGTCCAGTGTGTCATTCAAAGCCACTCTTTCCTTGATACTGTGTTTAGATGATCTGTTCATTGATGCAAGAGTCTGCTACTATTATTGTATTACTATCAATTAGTTCTTATATATTTGTTACTAACTTTTTATGTATTTGAGTGCTCCTGTGTTGGGTGCATAAATATTTACAATTGTTATGTCTTCTTGTTGATTAATAATTATATAGTGTCCTTCTTTGTCTCTTGGTACAGTCTTTGTTTTATTTTTTTATTAAAATTTTTTTAAAGTTTTTTATTTAAGTAATCTCTACACCTCATGTGGGACTCAAACTCATAACCCTGAGATGTAGAGTCATGTGTTCTTTTTTTTTAAAGATTTTATTTATTTGAGAGAGAGAGAGAGAGAGAGAGCACATGAGAGGGGGGAGGGTCAGAGGGAGAAGCAGACTCCCTGCTGAGCAGGGAGCCCGATGCGGGACTCGATCCCGGGACTCCAGGATCATGACCTGAGCCGAAGGCAGTCGCTTAACCGACTGAGCCACCCAGGCGCCTGAGTCATGTTTTCTTTTGACTGAGCCAGCCAGGTGCCCCTACAGTCTTTATTTTAATTAATTAACTAATTAATTAATTTTTAAAGTAGGCTCCAATGCAGGGCTTGAACTCCGGACACTGAGGTCAAGACCCAAGCTGAGATTGAGAGTCGGACACTTAACCAACTGAGCCACCCAGGGGCCCCTACAGTCTTTGTTTTAAGGTCAATTTTGTCTGATGTTAAATATTGCCATTCCAGCTTTCTTTTCACATCCATTTGCATGATAAATATTTCTCCAACCCCTTACTTTCAGTCTGCGTGTATCTTAGGTCTGAAGTGAGTCTCTTGTAGGCAGCATATAGGTGGGTCTTGTTTTTTTTATCCATTCCATCACCCTATGTATTTTGATTGAAGCATTTAGTCCATTTACATTCCAGGTAATTATTGATAGGTATATATTTATTGCCATTTTATTTGTTTTTTTTTTGTTTTGTATTTGTTTTTATGGATTTCCTTTCTTTCCTTACTCTCTTCTTTCACCATAAGTTGGTTTTCTTTAGTGATATACTTGGATTTCTTTTTATTTTTTGCATATCTATTACTGGTTTTTGATTTGTGGTTACCATTAGGTTTGTATATGCATATAGTAGTCTTTCTTAAGTTGATGGTCACTTAAGTTTGAACCCATTTTTGCTCCTCACTTCCCCATATTTTTAGGTATATGGCATCATACTTTATTTCCTTTTATTCTGTGAATCCCTTGGCCGATTTTTACAGATATAATTATTTTTACTGGTTTTGTGCTTCTTACTTTTCTTACTCTCACTTATGGTCTTTTCTTTCCACTCATAGAGTCCCCTTTAATGTTTCTTGTAGGGCTGATTTAGTGGTCATGAACTCCTTTAACTTTTGTTTGTCTAGGAAACTCTTTATCTCTCCTCCTATTCTGAATGATGCCCTTTCTGGATAGAGTAATCTTGCTTGCAGTTTTTTTTTTTTTTTTTCTTTCAGCATTTTGAATATATCATGCCACTCTCTTCTGGCCTGCAAAGTTTCTGCTGAAAAGTCAGATGATAGCTATATGGGGTTTCCCTTGTATGCAACGGTTTTCTTTTTCTCTTCCTCTTAAAATTCTTTATTTATTACTCTTCTTTGACATTTTAATTACTATGTGTCTTGGTTTGGACCTCCTTGGGCTGAATTTGTTGGGAGTTTTCGGTGCCTTTTGGATCTAATTTCTTTTTCTTTTCCCACCTTTAGGAAGCTTTCGGCTATTATTTCTTCAAATGCATTTCTGCCCCCTTTTCTCTCTCTTCTGCTTCTACGATCCCTATAATGAAAATGTTATTATGCTTTTGGAGTCACTGAGTTTCCTAAGTCTGTTCTCATTTGGCATAATTTTTTTTCTTTCACCTGCTCAGGTTGATTACTTTCCATTACTCTGTCCTCCATGTTGCTGATTCATTCTTCTGCTTCTTCTAGCCTGCTGTTGATTCCATCTGGTGTATTTTTAATTTCAATTATTGTGTTCTTCATCTCTGACTGGTTCTTTTATATCTCGGTGTTAAAGGTCTCACTGATGTACTCCACGTTTTTCTCAAGTCCAGTGAGTATCTTTATGATCCTTACTTTAATTGTCTATCAGCCTATTACTTATTTCTGTTCAGCTTAGGTCTCTTGCTCTACTGTTTGTCCTATTCTTTCATTTGGAACATATTCCTCTGTGTCCTCATTTTGTCTAACACCCTCTCTTTGTCTGTTACTCTGTTAGGAAAGTCAGTTCTGTCTCTTGCTCTTGAAAGTATTGGGCAGGGCACGCACTTTTAACAAGGTGCTGGTCCTCTCCCACAGGGGACAAAAAGCTGCTGCTGAAACCAGGGCTGGCTGAGGCCACTCTGCAAAGTGCACATGGGTGGGGGTGCAGCCTTGCAAGCTTTGTGTGCCAGCCCTCTTCCCCCACCCCAGGATGCACAGCTGCTGTGGAAACCAGGGCTGGATGGGGCTGCTCTGCAAAGTAGTGGGGTGGGGTGGGGGTGCAGTTTTAACAATGTGTGAGCGTCCTCTGAAAGAGGTGACCAGCCGCTTCTGCTGGGACTAAGGCCCTGCAGGGCACACAGTGGGGAGACACAGTGTTGGTAAGGTTTGCAACAGTCTTCTGGGGGAGAGTACCCACAGTGCTGGGACTGAGGTTGGAGGGGGCGGGGCACAGTGCAGTGTAAGCAAGTTAGGTAGTGAACGCTGGTTCCAGGCTGTTTCCTGCAAGTGGTGATGTGTTTTTTGCTGGGGGGGTGGGGGAAGGAAATGGTGCCTAGCAGCAACTTTTTTCCTGGAGAAGTCCCTCAGAGAATTCTAGATAAGTAAATAACTCTCCCACATGCCGCAGGTGTTTTTCAAACTGCTGCTTCTCTGCTGTATTTCCACAGGCTGTTTGTTGTGCTGTTTCTTTAAAGGCAGGGACTCAGCTTCCTATTGACCTCTGGGCTCTCATAGAGCTGAGCCTGCTAATTTTGAAAGTTTTAGGCTTTAAGTCCCACTGGTTGTAAGAACTCACAAAATTTGGCCTGTCTGATTTTTCAAAGCCAAATGCCATGGGGATTTATTTTCCCCATGCAGGCTCCCTGGTGTGATAGTCTGTTTCTCACTGCTCTCCATGCCTGGGGCTCCCTCCCTCCAGTAGCCAGTCCCATGGAATTTAGCTCCCCACCACATCACCCTTCTTGCACTTTTAGATGTGGCCTCTTCTGTACATTTAGTTGTGAGTTTGTTCTGCTAGTCTTTGGGTTGTTTTCTGGGTTATTTACACGGATATGAGTCTATCTAGTTGTATCCATGGGACAGGGTGAGTTTAGGGTCCTCCTACTCCACTATCTTCCCTGCAAGTATTTTTTTTCTCTGCTTTTATACTTAGAAAAGTTGTTACCATATCGGTATGATTTAAACATTTGTTTTAAAATTTGTGTTTCTCTTTTAATCATTAACCCATTACATTATTTTGTGGTATGAGGGGAGATAAGAATTTAACTTTGGGGCTTTTTTTTTTTTTTTCTGATTTAGTCAACCAGTTGACCTGGGATAGTTTATTTAATAACCCTTTATTTCACCACTGATTAGTGTGATGACCTTTGTTACATACCAGATTCTTATATGTATTTGTCTATCACAGTTCACTATAGCCTTAGGTGGGGTATGTTTAGATATAGATAAGGTGTCACTTCTTTTAATATGCAGAGTATTAACAAGGACTGACCAGACTCTACTGGACTCAGTGTTTTCTAGTGAACAGAAACAGAATTGGTTTTCTACTAGCAAGTGAGATGGTACCTACAGTTCTCTTTGTGGAAGGGCTGGAAGCTGGATTGACCTGGAGTCCCCAGGCAATTTAGTTAGGGACTGTTAGAAGAAAATGATACCGTACATCTCACTAAACTGGGTCGGGGGAGTAGGGTAAAGTAGAACGACATGCAAAAGTCATTATTTCAAGATAACAAAAACTCACTTGAAAACTTTGAGTTGTGGCATCTTCATAACCTAGCCCTCATGACAGAATCTGCAGTGTCTTAGAACAGTTGAAGAACAGATTCAAAAGATGTGTTACCTCAGTGGTAAGTTTTTAATGTTGGTGATTCAGGATGCTTTTGGAAGAAAGCCTTTTAAAACTTTTGCTGGGGGCGCCTGGGTGGCTCAGCCGGTTAATTGTCCAAATCTTGATTTTGGGTCAGGTCATGATCTCAGGGTTGTGAGATCAAGCCCTGCATTGGGCTCCACGCTGGGCTTGGAACCTGCTTAGGATTCTCACTCTTGCTCTGCCATTCCCTCCCCTCTCTCTCCTTCTCAAAAACAAAAACAAAACAGAACTTTTGCTGTATTAGCTAGGGAGACTCTAGGTGCTATAACAAGTATGGCCCCCAGTTTTAGTGGCTTAACACAATAGAATTTGTTCTTGCCTTCGTAACTATTCAAGGGACAGTTCCTGGTCAGCAGAGTGTTCCATGCAGTCATTCAGGGACCCAGGCTCCTTGCATCTTGTGTCTTTGCTGTGCCCAGGGCATCAGACTTCACTGTTCAATCCTTTGCATTTAGCTAGTAGCCAAGTGGAAGAAAAGAAAGTAGGGAAGGCACACCTGCTTCCTAATCCCCTGGGTTCAGAAGGGGCACACATCGTTTTGCTCACCTTCCTTTGTCACAAACTACCTATATTGCTCCACCTAGATGCTGGAAATATAGTACCTGGCTGAGAAGCCATTTCTTAGCAACAGTTCTATACCATGGAAGGGAATGTATGATTTTTATTGTGTAATTAGCTATCTCTGCCACATTTACTAAGCAAATTTTCAGGTATGTAATCCATAGGGTAGATGAGGAATTGTTATAATACAGAATGTCTCAACTTTTACACTATTGACATTTTGGATTGAATGATTCTTTGTTGTGGGGGCTTGTCCTGTGCATTTTAGGATGTTTAGTAGCATCTCTGATCTCTTATTAGATGCCAGTAGCATACCTCTGGTTGTTACTGTTTTCTATTCACTGCCCTTGTTCTTTATTTGCTTGGTCTTCCACTTTTTTTCTGTCTTCTCTGATTTTAACTGAGCATTTTTTTTTAAAGATTTAATTTATTTATTTGACAGAGAGACACAGTGAGAGAAGGAACACAAGCAGCGGGAGTGGGAGAGGGAGAAGCAGGCTTCCCGCAGAGCAGGGAGCCCGATGCGGGGCTCAATCCCAGGACCCTGGGATCATGACCTGAGCTGAAGGCAGACGCTTAATGACTGAGCCACCCAGGCGCCCCTTAACTGAGCATTTTATATGATTCTATTTTCTCTCTTCTCCTAGCATATCAATCATAATGTTTTAAATAACTTTTATTTAGTGGCTGCTCTAGAGCTTTCAGTGTACATTTATAACTATTTCTAGTCCACTTTCAAATAACACTATAGTGCTTCATGGGTAGTGTGAGTACCTTATAGCAGAGTAGTCCCATTTCATCTGCCTAATCCCTTACAGCACAGCTCTCATTTATTTCACGTATCCATAAGCTATATTTGCTGAATATGTTGTTGCTATTTTTTTTTTAAAGATTTTATTTATTTATTTGACAGAGAGAGAGAGAGAGAGACAGCGAGAGAGGGAATGCAAGCAGGGGGAGTGGGAGAGAGAGAAGCAGGCTTCCCACTGAGCAGGGAGCCCGATGTGGGGCTCAATCCCAGGACCCTGGGATCATGACCCGAGCTGAAGGCAGATGCTTAATGATTGAGGCACCCAGGCGCCCCTGCTATTATTATTTTGAACAAAGTGTTATCTGTTAGGTCAATTAAGAATTAGAAAAATAAAAGGTTTTATTTTACTTTTATTTATTTTTTCAATATAAAAAGTTCTTTTTATTTATTTTTTAAATTTAAATTTATTTTATTATGTTAGTCACCATACATTACATCATTAGTTTTCGATGTAGTGTTCCATGATTCATTGTTTTCGTATAACACCCAGTGCTCCATGCAGTACTGCCCTCCTTAATACCCATCATCAGGCTAACCCATCTGCCCACCCCCCGCCCCTCTAACACCCTCAGTTTGTTTCTCGGAGTCCATAGTCTCTCACGGTTCATCTCCCCCTCCGATATCCCATCCCTTCATTTTTCCCTTCTTCTCCTTTATTCCTTCTCTAGCATCCTTCCTTTCCTTATGTAGATCTGACTTTCTGACCTGTATCATTTTCCTTCTCTTTGAAGAGCTTCTTTTAACAATTCTTGCAAGACAGGTCTATTGGCAACAAATTCCCTTAATTTTGTTTGTCTGAGAAAGCCTTTATTTCTCCTTCACTCTTGAAGGATGATTTTGTTGGATACAGAAATGTTGGTGGGTTTTTTCTTTCAACATGATAAATATTTCACTTCACTTTCTTCTTACTTGCATGATTTCTGAAGAAAAGTCAGATGTAGTTCTTATCTTGGCTTCTCTGTAAGTAAGGTGTTTTTATTTCTTTGTCTTCTTTCAATATTTTTCTT
Source organism: Eumetopias jubatus (assembly GCF_037043125.1). Lineage (NCBI taxonomy): Eukaryota > Metazoa > Chordata > Mammalia > Carnivora > Otariidae > Eumetopias > Eumetopias jubatus. Next base: position 112,944,687 of record NW_028274817.1, read on the forward strand.
TGTCTTTGATTTTCTGAAGTTTAAATACTTATTTTGCTTGGTGTTCTCTGAATGCTTGGATCTGTGGTTTGGTGTCTGTTATTAATTTTAGAAAATACTTAATCATTATTATTTCAGATATTTCTTTTGTTCCTTCCTCTCCTTCTTCTCCTTCTGGTATTCCAGTGTGTATATGTGACACTTTTGTAATTATCCCATAGTTCTGTTCTGTCTTTTCATTTTTTTTTTTTTGTCTTTGCATTTCAGTTTTAGAAGTTTCTGTTGACATATCTTCAAGCTCACTGATTCCTTCTTCAGCCACATCTAACCTGTTGCTGAGCCCATCAAAAGCATTCTTCATTTCTTTTAGTGTTTTTATCTCCAGCGTCTCCTTTTGACTCTTAGAATTTCCATGTTTCTACTTATATTATCTGTCTGCTTCTTTATGTTGTCTACTGTTTCCATTAGAGCTCTTGGTATATTAATTATAGTAGCTTTAAATTCTCAGTCTAATAATTACAAAATCTCTACCATATCTGTGTGAGTCTGGTTCTGATGCTTGGTTTGTCTCTTCAGACTGTGATTTTTGCCTTTTGGTATGCCTTGTAATTTTTTTTTTGAAGGAAGCCAGACATGATATAATGGGCAAAAGGACCTGAGGTAAGTAGGGCACTAGTGGGAGGTTTTATGTTTTATCTGGCTAGGAGTTAGACTATGTTTCCTGTCTGCTGTAGCTGTAGGTGAAAAGGCTAAAATTTTCTCTGTTGTCCTTATTTTTGTACCGCTGTTGCCTTTGGGTTTCCCTAGAGACTTGTTAAATAAGCTCTGAGATGTACAAGTCTCTCACTTGTATTCCTCTGTTATTATACAAGAACCCTACTGATGTGGTGGTGAGGTGTCGGGGGTGAGACACATTTTCTAATCCTATGATTAGGTCTTGGTCTTTTAGTGAGCCTCTGCCCCTGGGCTGTGACCTCCACAAGTGCTTTGCATCCCTCCCCACCCTTAGGTGAGACAGGAAGGGTAGATGGGGCTGAAGTTGGGTATTTCCCTTTTCCCAGGTCACATAGGCTCTAGTAAAACTCCAATTGGTTATGCTCTAGCAAAATAGTTTTTCTTGAGGGTAGGCCTTGTTAAGAAAAACAGAATGCTCTGGGCATATTTTAAAATGACGACTTTTCCCCTCCCCCTGCTAGAAGCAAGTGGAGATCCCGCCCCCCCCCCCCCAGCCACTCAGTCTTAACTGTGAGAACCTGATAGGGCTTCTGAAGGTAAAACTCACAAAACTGTGGGCTCACCTTAGGGCTGGGCCCCCCTGCCATTTTAATTTTCACAGCCTTGTCCATACTTTGCCACCAGCATTTTATCAATTAAAATGTATGTTTTTCTTCACTGGTACTGGTTCCAGTAGTGGTTTCTGCTCCTGATAGTAAGCCGTGATTCTTTGTATCTGTCAGTTTGTCTCTCTAAATTTTGGGGTTTGCACTGTGACCTCGAGTTTTGGATGGACCTAAGAGAAGTTGTTGTCAGTTTCTTCAGCTTTTTTCTTATTGTGAGGATGGGAGTAGTGACTTCCAAGATCCTTACATGCTGGACAGAAACCAGAAGTTTGCCACCCTCAACTTGTGACAACCAAAACTGCTAGGTTTTTTTCTGGAGAGAAGTCAGATCACCCTCATTTGCGAATCATTGCTATAACACTATGTAGAATACTACATATAATGATATTTAATGATGTATTTTGGTGGGAGAAAGCACTGTGTTTCTCTTGGTGGGTGGCATGGGGCTCTGACAGAGATTGGCTAGAGGCTCATCTGACCCATTTGCTCTTCATGGGCACTCAATTAACTGCATTTCTCAACTTTCTCATCTCTAGGTGGGGCCATGTAATCAGTTCTGGTTAACTGAATGTGGGTGGAGGTGCTGTCCATCACTTCTAAGTCTGGCCCCTAAATCATACCATGTGATCATCTGTATTCACTTTATTCATCAGCTAACCAAATTCAGAGAATCCCAAGCAGGTAGGGAAGGATGGGCTTATAAGTTAAGAGTCTGGACCCCTGCTTGAAGTAAAGCCACCTGGGAGAGCCTGTCAGCTATAACACCCATGCTGGATTTTGTGTGAGAAGTAATATATGTTAGAATTTGGAATTAATTATGGCAGCATGGCCTAGCTTAACCTGACTAGTTCAGGGGCTCAGAACATTTGATACTAAAAAGTACTGCAACTCCAACTGTTGTTCAACATAGTACTGGAAGTCCTAGTCTCAGCAATCAGACAACAAAAAGAAATAAAAGGCATCCAAATTGGCAAAGAAGGAGTGAGACTTTCACTCTTCACAGATGACACGATACCTTATGTAGGAAACCTGAAAGATTTCCCCCCAGCTGCCGAAATTGCTAGAACTGATGCCAGAATTCAGCGAAGTCACAGGATATAAAATCAATGCACAGAAGTCTGTTGCATATCTATATACCAACAATGAAGCAGCAGAAAGAGAAATCAAGGAATCAATCCCATTTACAACTGCACCAAAAACCATAAGATGCCTAGGAGTAAACCTAACCAAGGAGGTAAAAGATGTGTACTCTGAAAACTATAGAACACAGGAAAGCAATTGAGGAAGACACAAAGAAATGGAAAAACAGCCCATGCTCATGGATTGGAAGAACAAATATTGTTAAAATATCTATGCTACCCAAACCAATCTACACATTCAGTGCAATCCCTATCAAAATAACACCAGCATTTTTCACAGAGCTGGAACAAACAATTCTAAAATTTGTATGCAACCAGAAGAGATCCCAAATAGCCAAAGTAATGTTGAAAAAGAAAACCAAAGCTGGAGGCATCACAATTCTGGACTTTAAGCTCTATTACAAAGTGTAATCATCAAGACAGTGTGGTCCTGGCACAAAAACAGACACATAGATCTGTGGAACAGAACAGAGAACCCAGAAATTGACCCTCAACTCTATCGTCAACTAATCTTCAACAAAGCAGGAAAAATATCCAATGAAAAAAAGTCTCTTCAACAAATCGTGCTGGGAGTATTGGACAGCCACATGCAGAAGAATGAAACTGGACCACTTTATTACACCATACACAAAAATAAATTCAAAATGGATGAAAGACCTAAATGTGAGACAGGGATCCATCAAAATCCTAGAGGAGAACACAGGCAACAACCTCTTTGATCTTGGCCACAGCAACTTCTTGCTAGACACATCTCCAAAGGCAAGGGAAACAAAAGCAAACATGAACTATTGGGACTTCATCAGGATAAAGGCTTTTGCACAGCAAAGGAAACAGTCAACAAAACTAAAAGGCAACCTATGGAATGGGAGAAGATATTTGCAAATGACATATCAGATAAAGCGCTGGTATCCAAAATCCATAAAGAATTTATCAAACTCAACACCCAAAAAAACCAAAAAATCCAATCAAGAAATGGGCAGAAGACATGAACAGACATTTCTCTAAAAAAGATGTACAGATGGCTATCACACACATGAAAAAATGCTCAACATCACTCAGCCTCAGGGAAATACAAATCAAAACCACAATGAGATACCACCTCACACCGGTCAGAATGGCTATAATGAACGACTCAGGAAACAACAGATATTGGAGAGGATGTGCAGAAAGGGGAACCCTCCTACACTGCTGGTGGGAATTCAAGCTGGTGCAGCCACTCTGGAAAACAGTATGGAGGTTCCTCAAAAAGCTAAAAATAGAACTGCCCTATGATCCAGCAATTGTACTACTAGGTATTTATCCAAAGGATGCAAATGTAGTGATCCGAAGGGGCGCCTGCACCCCAATGTTTATAGCAGCAAGGTCCACTATGGAAAGAGCCCAGATGTCTATCAATAGATGAATGGATAAAGAAGAATGGAATAGTCCATATAATGAAATATTACTCAGCCATCAAAAAGAATGACATCTTGCCATTTGCAACAATGTGGATGGAGCTAGAGTGTACTATGCTAAGTGAAATAAGAGAAAGACAAATACCATATGATTTTACTCGTATGTGGAATTTAAGAAACAACGCAGATGAAGAAAGGGGAAGGGAAGGAAAAATAAGATAAAAACAGAGGGAGGCAAACCATAAGAGACTCTTAACTCTAGGAAACAAACTGAGGGTTGCAGGAGGGGAGGGGTGGGGTGAAGGGGTAACTGGATGATGGGCGTTAAGGAGGGCACATGACGTAATGAGCACTGGGTGTTATATGCAACTTAAGAATCACTGAATTCTACCCCTGAAACTAATAATACACTATATCCTAACGAAATTGAATTTAAATTAAAACAAAAAAAGGCAACTCCAGAAGTTTAGAAGAGTTGAGGAAATGTAGGGGCACGCATCAGCGTTTATGTATATCAATTAACAATGTGCATTTATTCCCACTACTGTAAAACTGTGTATTATAAATAATTACAATTTCAAAAAAACATATCAGTAAAATCAAGTCCTTCAACAGTCCTCAGTTCTTTGGAGTCTCTGTAAGGCTCCAGCATCTCATTTAGACACCTGAGTGTTGGTAGCTAGCTATAAGGCAGTATGCACCGTGCTTCCCCATAGTCTAATTCTGATAATGTTGACCAGTACATTCTTTTCCAAGGCAGGAGCCAGAAGAGATTTTTTATTTTGGTTGCTTTTCATAGAAGTTGAAGAATGAGATTAAGGGACTCATTCAGCCATATGCAGATAATAAACTAAGTCAACTGAATGGCAGATGTTAGAGGGAGGCCAAACATCCAGATGTTTAAGCCTTCCCATTAATTAGAATAAAAATTCTGTGGAATGTGAAGGGTTGGAGGTCACAGGGTTAAATTAATCCTTGTTTTTTTCTTAGACTACTTAAGAGAATTTGAAGTTGCTGCCTTTAAAAATGCCAAATTGCATTGTATTATTTACATATTTTATGTGGGAAATGGCAGGTTTTAATTTTACCTGCACATTTCCTTCCCAGTTGTTCCCTGGACAGAGTAGAAACTTAGAGAAAATTATATGGAGAAAAAAACCGATAAAACTGGGGACTGAAATGAGTTTAAAGTTCACACAAAGTGCATTCCATAGCTGGCACATTCTATAATCCATGCACATTTGATCAGGAAAACTATATATGGTCTACTATAGTGTTTTTGTATGAATAGACACAACGCAAGGAAAATTCATTCTAGAAGAAAAAGAGGGTAGACTTATGATATGCACAGGATAGCTCCAGGGTTTTAAGAATTTATTTCCATCTAATATAAAATTGCTTAAGAAAAAAAGGAAGAACTCTTTTTATGCTTTGGCTTATTTGATTTTGTGTTTTGGAATAGCACCTGCCTTTTACTTAAATCATATGAAGGAATGTTAAATGACAAGTGACAGATAAATCTTCAGCTACACAGGAAAAAAAAAAAAAGCCCGAAAGGAAGGACTTTCTTTCTCCTTTTTGTTGGTCAAGTTCCTCTGTGTGAAGCTTCATAAATTGAGGTACTTGAAAAACCTCAAACTTAGAAAACATACGTCATCACTTTGGAGAACACGTTTTTTAGTCCACATTTTTTGACATTTGCCGTCTGTTTCCATTAGGCTCTTTGCTCTCTGTCACCAGGGGTTTTATTCATCACGATGGGATAGACTGTACCACAGTGACAAAACTGCTCTTTTTATCAGGATTTTTTTCTCTTAATCAGTCCTGCTCTCACCTTCAAAATGATTGTATTTTTTTTTCCTCTTGTGGGCTTTAAGGTCTTATTTTGGACAGTAAAGTCTGAACATCCTCTCTGCATTCTGCTTCCAATAATCCTCGAGGCAACGTGGGTGCCCCTGGCTATCCAGACGAGAGTCCTCTGCAGGGAAATACAGAAAAGAACTCCAAGGTGAAAAAATTCAGCGACTTCCTATAACATGATGTCTTACTTCGTGGTGTTCTCCTATAACTTTCTGACAGGCTCTTGAGTGCCTAGCATCCAGGCTTGGCTCTGTGCCTCCCCTGGACATGTGAGCAGCATATGAGCAGATGTATGCAGGCTTAGAGGTTTTTTAAGATTTTCACTAGGCATTCTCTTTCTGACCAAGGGCTCATTCACAAGAAGCTCAAAAATACTTTCAGAGACAACAGGAGACACTTTATTCCAAAGTTTGGCAACATTCACCTGCATGTTAATTGTGGCACCATTTTTTCACAACTATTGAAACGTAATGGATTTTTAAAATAATGTAAACATTTTATAGGCAAGAAAGTCATATTAAATCTTTAGACAGATCAGATGGAAAATCACTGCTTTGTTAATTAGCTGATAAGGCACTGTGAAAATCCTGATGATGTGAACGCATGATGGGGACGCTTTGATGGAACAGGGAAGGAGTAGCAGAGGGGTCAGAAAATTCTTGGTTCTAGAGTTTCAGTTGTCTTTGGAGGAAAGGAAGATGTTGGAAGATGGATCCTATCAGACCAAGAAGACCCATTTAACAGGCTAGTTGCTATTTTCTTCCCAGAAAGTACAGAACTACTTCAGTAATCACAGTAATATGTTAACTAGCAGTTATTCTTGGATCAGCTTTCCTTTCATAAATGTTGCCTTGGCTGTGGGTGATGCAGGAAGGTACCCAGATTCCTCAAGGCTCTGTCCCAGAGTCTGGTACTAGGAGAAGATGAATGGGGGGAAGAATGGGTGGAGGGTGAAGGGGAGTTGAAAGGAAGCAGCATGGCAGAGGCTTGGGCCCGGACATTGACACAGGGCCTCATTCCCAGGGTCACAGTCACTGATGTCAAGGAAGGCCCAAGCTGTAACCATGAACTTTTGTATCTCTGGGCCAGAACTACTTCCTGGAGAGAAGCCAGATTACAGAGTACAGTTTCAAAGGCCAAAAAGCTGAAAGCCAGAGGTCATCCCTAAAGGACAAGCTTCTTACTTCAAGGGAAGAAAGGAAGGAAATGAGTACCTACCTACTTGCTATGGTCTGAATGTCTGTGTCTCCCCCAAATCCATATGTTGAAACCCAACCCTCAAAGTGATGGTATTAGAAGGTAGGACCTTTGGAGGTACTTAAGTCATGAGGGGGGAGCCCTCATGAATGGGATTAGTGGCCTCATAAAAGAAACAACAGAGCATTCCCTCACCTCTTCTGCCATAGGAGGACATAGTGAGGAGACAGCCATGTACGAATCAGGGAGCTGGTTCTCACCAGACTCCGAATCTGCTGGCACCTTGATCTTGGACTTAGAGCCTCTAGAACTGTGACAAATACATTTCTGTTGTTTATAAGCCTATGGTGTTTTGTTATAGCAGCTCGAATGGACTGAGACATCATTCTAGAGAAGGGAGTCTAGCTCTTTGTCTCCTGTCCCATTTCTACCTCTGGTGCTAGAGGAAATGAGGGTGTGCTGTGACATCAGGACACTGGGACATGGCCTTCCACTGACAGAAGTGGTACCGAATTTCCAATCTCAAAGTTCTCCTGGGTAGATTCCTACAGCCCCTTTTCCGTTGCTCAAATCCTTTGACACTTAGCATCAGTGAGGCCATGTAGCATCAACCCACTGACACAACGCAAGGTTGTGTATGACCCTCAGCTGCTGAGAAAGTCCCACCAACCAGCCATCTGATGTGGCTTTTGCTCTCCACAACCTCCCCCACATCTGCAGACAGTGTAGTTCATTAAGCTTGTAGCCATTCTCAGCCTCAGGCCCCCCATCCCAGGCTTCCCTCTGCAGAAAGAGCGCCCTGCAGTGAAGAATTTGGCAAATGCATGTTTGTGAATGCAAATGCATCATGGGTGATGGAAAAGGGAGAAAGAAGAACACGTAGACTGTCTGGGACAGATGGGCCAAGAAAGAAGGGAGTGTGTGTGTGTGTGTGTGTGTGTGTGTGTGTGTGACTGAGAGAGAGAGATGAGGCTGAGAATAGGACATTAAAGGTGGAGAAAAGCATGAGTGATAGAGTTACACCAAGCAAGAGTGCCATCTTCAGCTTGGGTTTTGAGTCCACTCAGTGGGGGCAGCCAGAGATGGTCAAGAGGTAGAAATGGAGTGCACCAGTATATGCTGCTAGAAGAGAGGTGGGTGCAAGGTAGCCAGGACCTGGGGATGGGGGGGGGTGGTCTAGGGGTAGGAGTGAGGGGTTAAAAAGATCTGTCGGGGATCCCTCACAGTATGATTTGTCCTACCCTGGAGTGCTGCTGTGGGGGCACGACTGTGTGGGGGTGGCTGAGGGCTGCTGGACTGTAAAAAGGCCTCTTTCATTCATGTTCTTGTTCACTATTCTCATCTACTTATTCTTCACTGTAAATGCTAGAATCAATTTGTCAAGTTAAAGTTCTAATGGGATTTTGACTATAATTGTGTCAAACCAGTATATTACTGCTTTTAATTAAAATCAAATTTGAGACTAAATACTAAAGAACCAGTCAGAAAGGACTTTTTAATTTGTTTGCTCATTCATTTATTCATTTACTCAGCAATATAAATTGAGCACTTAGGAAAGCAATAGGAAATTGGCCCCATTGTCTGAGGATGCTGAGAGATACTTGAGGCAAAGAGAAGGGGAAGTACCATCCTAATATTTGTATGACCCACCTCCCTTACCTTGCCCTAATCCCAGCCTGGGTGGATCCTGTTACCATTTAAACATTTGATATTATCTTCATCATGAATTTTTGCATTTTTTTTTAAATTACTTTTTAAATTTTATTTTTAAAAATTGAGGTATAGTTGACATATCAGTTTCAGGTATACAACATAGTGATTTGACAATTGTGGTAAGCATTATGAAATGCTTTTCATAGTGCAACCACATAAGTGTGGTTACCATCTGTCATCATACAAAATTATTACAGTATTATTGACCATATTCCCTATGCCATACTTTTCATCCACATGACTTATTTTATAACTGGAAATTTATACCTCTTACTCTCCTTCACCTATTTTGCTTATCCCCCCACCCCTCTGCCCACATATAAGTGGAGTCATATGGTATTTGTCTTCTGCGTCTGATTTATTTTTATTTTTTTAGAGAGTGTGTTGTGCAAGCGGGGGGCAGAGGGGCAGAGGGAAAGGGAGAGAGAGAGAATCTTAAGCAGACTCTTCACCCAGTGCAGAGTCCGACATGGGGCTTGATTTCACAACCCTGAGATCATTACCTGAGCCAAAATCAAGAGTCAGATGCTTAACCAACTGAGCCACCCAGGCAGCCCTGTTTGATTTTATTTCACTTAGCTTAATGCCCTCTAGGTCCATCCATGTTGTCACGAATGGCAAGATTTCATTCTTTTTTATGGCTGAGTAATATTCCAGTGTGTGTGTGTACACACACATCTTTTTCCATTCATCTGTCAGTAGACACTTAGGTTGCTTCCATATATTGGCAATTGTAAATAATGCTATGATTAATGGAGGGGTACATGTATCTTTTTTTTAACATATAATGTATTTGTTTCAGAGGTACAGGTCTGTGGTTCATCAGTCTTACATAGTTCACAGTGCTCACCATAGCACATACCCTCCCCAATGTCCATCACCCAGCCACCCCATCCCTCCCACCCCCCACCACTCCAGCAACCCTCAGTTTGTTTCCTGAGATTAAGAGTCTCTTATGGTTTGTCTCCCTCTCTGGTTTCATCTTGTTTCATTTTTCCCTCCCTTCCTCTATGATCCCCTGTCTTGTTTCTCAACTTCTTGATATCAGTGAGATCATATGATACTTGTCTTTCTCTAATCGACTTATTTTGCTTAGCATAATACCCTCTAGTTCTATCCATGTCATTGCAAAAGGCAAGATTTCATTTTTTGATGGCTGCCTAATATTCCATTGTATATATATATATACCACATCTTCCTTATCCATTCATCTGTTGATGGACATCTTGGCTCTTCCCATAGTTTGGCTATTTTGGACATTGCTGCTATAAACATTGGGGTGCACGTACCCCTTCGGATCACTACATTTGTATCTTTGGGGTAAATACCCAGTAGTGCAATTGCTGGGTCATAGGGTAGGTCTGTTTTCAACTTTTTTTTAAAAGATTTTATTTATTCATTTGACGGAGAGAGAGGGAGTGGGAGAGGGAGAAGCAGGCTTCCTGCTGAGCAGAGAGCCCGATGCGGGGCTTGATCCCAGGGCCCTGGGATCATGACCTGAGCCAAAGGCAGACGCTTAATGACGGAGCCACCCAGGTGCCCCTCTATTTTCAACTTTTTGAGGAACCTCCATACTGTTTTCCAGAGTGGCTGCACCAGCTTGCATTCCCACCAACAGTGTAGGAGGGTTCCCCTTTCTCCACATCCTCGCCAACATCTGTCATTTCCTCACTTGTTAATTTTAGCCATTCTGACTGGTATGAGGTGGTTTCTCATTGAGGTTTTGATTTCTATTTCCCTGATACCAAGTGATGTTGAA